>NC_071473.1:19706109-20006109 GCF_028500815.1 Rissa tridactyla
TGTTTAAAAAAAGGGTAGATGGGGCACTTAGGGACATGGTTTAGAAGTGGCTCTTGTCAGGGTAGGCTAAAGGTTGGACTTGATGATCTTAAAGGTCCCTTCCAACCTCAACAATTCTATGATTCTATGATTCTATATCCTGTGTATGTATATACTGTGTACTATATACTGTGTATATAGTGTATACTATATATAGCTTTATAGGTATATGTGTGTTCTGTATACCCTATACAGAGTATACAGTATATGGTGTATATATGTACTCTATATGTTATATATAGAGTACGTAGTATACAGATATATATAAAAACTGTATATAGTTACTATATATAAAAAAACTATTTGTATACTATATACAGATAGTTTTATATACAGTATGTATACTATATAGGTTTTTAATATTATATATATTGCATATATAACGTATAATACATTGAGCAGAAACCTTGGGCCCAGGGCTATACAAAAAAAAAAAATATATATATATGTATCATATATACTTTAAAAAAGATATATATAAAACATACATTTCTAAATGGGGTCAGGTACTTTTGCTAAATAATCCAGCTCCTGGCATCCCCCCGCCCTCCTGCCAGGGAAGACGTCGCTGCCCCGGGGTCTCCCTAGCGGGAGACCGTCCCTCTGGTCTCCGCGTGGCAGCCGAGGTCCCTGCAGTCACGGCCGCGGCCTCCCTTGTAGGTCTTCGGGGCCTTGGAGAAAGCCAAAGAGAAGTTCCGCCTGGAGGACTACTCGGTGAGCCAGATCTCCCTGGAGCAGGTCTTCATGAGCTTCACTCGCTTCCAGCACTACACAGAGGAGAGAGGGAAATGAGCAGAAGCCCCCAGGGGTGCCCTTCCTCACGGACTGGCCCTGCTGCCTATACATAGTATATATAGAGACAGTAATTTATATATCGGCGTGTCTTAAATAATGTATAAATGTAAGAAACTTTTCACTGGGAAGGGAGTGGGGGCAATGGCGGCGTACCTCCTGCCGCTGGGATCACAAATGGTGCGTGTGTGTCGCCTGCCACCATGCCGTGTGCGCGCGTGCGTGTGTGTGTGGGCATGTCACGCTGCCACTCGCCAGCCTTCATTCCCAGCCACACAGCAAAAAAACCCCACAAGCCCAAAAAAGCAGGGGAAGCCTGGATGGGTGGGGATTGGGATCCCCAAACTGCACCGTGTGTCCCTCTTCCCTGCCCAATGCTTGCGCCCATGGGGACGCTGCTCCGTGGGCTTTGCCCGCGTGTTGCCGCATATTGTGAGGTGGTTTGCTCGTCGTTTAACAGGAGGCTGTAACGTAGCTTAGATCCAGACCCTTCTGGCTGGTGGGGACAAGGCCAGCATCCTGTCCCAAGGCTCCGTCACCTTTAACCTCTTGGGACAAGGCCGTCCCCTCCTCCCCATGGGTGGAGGCATGGCTGTCCCGAGGAACTGGCACGGAGGATGTGTTCCTGGAGAAATGCCCACAGCCCAGGCACGTGGTGGGTCCGGTGGCAGAGCCAGCGCTGGGGCTGACAGCAGTGGGGCTGAGCGGCGACACAGGCTGCCTGGGGACGCTGCTGGTCTCACTACCGCCTGTCACAGGGTTTAACCGGCTGCGCGACCAGGTCTGAAGGCCAGCGATGCTGTCGCTGCGCCCGTGTCCTGCTGTGCTCTCCCTCACACTCCTCCGTCCCACGTCCCCCTCTTCTTCCCTGTCCCCGCCGGCCCTCGCCTGGGGACACCGCTGGGCATGGTGCAATAGGCACCAGCACTGCCCAGCCCTGCCTGCGCTGAGCCGGAGGCAGCAACCGGGATTTCTTTTTTGGCGTTTCCCTGTAGTCAGGTTGCTTTTTTTCTTTTTGTTTGTTTGTTTGTTTGTTTTAAATCCGTGTTGATTCTTGTCTGTCCTTAACTAGTCCCTGTGTCACCCGGCAGCAGTCCCCTTCGGGCCGGCTGCTCCGTGATCAATGCAGAGCTATTTGCACTATAGTAAGACACACAATTGCACATAACTAAATGAATTAATATTTATGGCGAGGGGTGCTGATTCCCTTCTTGTGATTGCATTGTCAGGGGTTGGGTTATATTTTTGGGTTGGGTTTTTGTTTCATTCCTGTGACTGACTCATTCTTTCCTGTTCCATTTTTTTTCCCTTTGCCTAATGTTGTTGTTCAAAACGATGGTGCATCATGTTACTAAGAATTTCCCTGGATCTTACCCAACGTGTGTTTTTTATTAGTAAGCAGCCAGCAGGTGAATGGCATTCCTGGGACACGTGGGAGGCGCTGGCATGGAGGGCTTGCTCCCTGGGAGCATCCCTGGCGGCGGCAGAGCCAGGTGCTGCCGGGGGCACCAGGCGGTGGGAAAACCCCAGCACCAGCCCCATTCCTCCCAGCGGTGCCTGTGCATGGAAAGCAGGGGGGATGCTTTTGGTTGGGAGGGTGCCTGGGGCCACCCAGAAATTGCTGGGACTCCCAGTATTTGGTTTTTTTTGGAAGGGGCGATACGGCAGGATGCAGCAGCACCTCTGGGGCTTCACCTGGGGTGGGCAGCAGAGGGAAAGGGGGAAATTGCACGAGGGTGAGATGTCAAAATGCGATGGGCTGGCAGCACCCTGAGCGCAGCAGCACACCTGGGAAACACCCCCCCGCCTCCCTTCCAGCACACATCCCCGTGGGGTACTGGTGACACCCCCGGCAAGGCTTGGGACGGGCGGCACAGAGGCAGCGTGGCCCCTGCCATGACAGAGGAGTCAAGGGCAAGGATGGCATCTCCTGGTGCCAGCCCCCCCCACTGCTGGGGTCATCTTGGCCTAAATGAAGAAAGTCTTAACAAAGCAGCATTTCGCAGTCACACGATGCTGTAACAACCCTCTGGCCACAGCAGGAGCTGCCAGCTGTGCACAGTGCTGCTCACTGGGGGTCACAGCTGCAGCCCCAGGGCATGAGCAGGGCTGCTCATGGGACAGACACTGCAGCTCAGGGACAGCCCAGCTGAGTGCTGGCCCTGCTCTGCCCCCACTTCCCCCAGGTCATGGTGGCCATGTGTGGTGGGAGAAGCATCCCAGGCCCCAGGTGGCTGCTGCTCCCCTCTGGCTGCAGTGGGGCTGTTATTCCCATCATAGGAATAATAAAGATTTTATTTTTTTTTTCCCCAGTGGGTGTTTTCTGGCCTCCTTTGGAGTCTGAGAGCAGCTCCAGCCCCTCCAGCACCCTTGGGCTGTGCCGGGCTCCTGCTCACTGCCTTGTGGGCAGGACACAGCAGGAAAAGAGGGGGTGTCCTCCAAAACCTGACCTGGAAGGGCTCAGTCCAGCCTGGAAAAGCCCCTGGGCTGAAGGATTTTTGAGCATCGGCTGCCTTTGGGAGCAGAACTGGGGATGTCCCCACCCTTCCACCACAGGAAGCCACAACCCCCTTTCTCTTAGCCCCACTGCACCCCAACAGCCACAGGCAAGGGAGGAGACCTTAAGCTTGGGGCTTAAAAGGCTTTTGTCACCACAATGTCAAGTGCCTCCATGGCAGGGAGGGCTGGCCCTGGCACCTTCATTCCTGCAGCTTTACCCACCAACGTATCACAGCTTCGCTCTGAGCCACAGCCAGGGTGCTCAGCCCCCTGTGCCCATCACCTGCAGATGCCCACATGCGTCCCCCCACCAATCCCAAACGTAACCCCCCCCACCCCCACCCAAGGCAGCAGCCACCGCCCCTGGCTGAGCCCAGGGAGATGAGGCAGCACTGGGGCAGGGATGCAGCTCCAAGGAAGACAGGGAGATGCTCCAAGCCCTCTGCCCCCAGAGCAGCATGGTACCCACTGGGGCAGGACTCAGCCACAAACAACTTCCCCCTCTGCTCCACGCCAGCCCAGGGCACGATGCTGCATCCCAGCTGCTTCACCATCTCCTGCCAACACATCCTCCCCATCCCACAACCGCCGCTCCACTGGCAGTTTCAGTGCTTTATTGCCTGGCGGTCCTGCTACAGCACCCCACTGTCCTCCCTGTGGGGCTGGATCCGCTCCCTCGGCCCCAGCATGGCACTGCAGTGTCCCTGGGAGCTGGTGGCTGCAGGAGCTGCAGCGGTCCGAGAACTGGCACTTAAGGAATCCTGGCTGGGGCCGCAGGCTGCTCCTCCACGCCGGGCGCAGGGAGGGGGCATGCGGCTGGGCATGGCTGTGGTCCGGTCCCACTGGGCTGGCAGCATGGGTCACTTGGGTTCGGCCATCTTTTAAAAATGTGGTTCTAAAACACCACCAATTCTGGGTTCTGACCAGCTGCTCTCAGCTTTGTTTCTTTTTTTAAAAAAAAAAAAAAAAACAAAAAAAAAAAACCCAAACCTTTCTTCCCTTTTATGAGCAGTTTTCGATTTTGGCCAGAAATTGCTGTGCCCACCACTCCTCCAGGTCGATGGGAACAAAGTCTGCAAGAGAGGGGAGAGCGTAGCAGAGCAGCTGGAGCAGGGCTCCATGTGCTTTCCCTGAACCACACCATTTGCCACTGGGGGGGGGGGAAAGGGGAAAAAAAAGACACCCCAAAATTTCCCCCACCCCTGTGCCGTGCCCCCAGAAGGCCAGGCTGAGTTTACAGGGAACTTCTCTTCTTGGGGCAGGAGCCCCCACGCTGTGCTCACAGCCCTTTCTCCAGCTGCCATCAGAGAAGCTCATCATCCCTGTCTCCGCTGCACTCTGACTTGGTCCTGCATGGCCCCAGGAGAGGCAGATCCCCATGGCAGGACCTGGGGGGCTCCTCTCCCAACCCACCCTGGTGGCTGAAGAAGGCATGATTTCCAGAAGTCACCAACCAGGTGTCCTGCTTGCTTGGGCTCCTCTGATGGGGCATGGTGGGACACCCCCACCACAGTGCTGGGGGCCAGCTGCCCCCCCAGCACCGCCCAAGGGGCCTCAGCCCCAGCAGGACAGTCCCAACCCAGCCCCTCTGTCACACCCAGCACTGGGATCATCCTCCTCCTCCCATCACAGCCCTGCTCAGGGGCCCGGCTGAGCCCACACCAGCTCATTGCACCCATGAGCCCAACGCACCCCTGAGTGCCCCGACTGCTTCCCACTTACTTTTCAGTCCGGGGTTGGGGGTCTTCTCTACGTACTGCACGGGGCCGCAGATGCTCTCCCCGCTCCGGCTGCTGTCCAGCTGCTGCTCTACCTGCTGCCAGGCTGGGGGGGGACGGCAGGAGGGGACACGACAGGCAGTTTTGGGATAGGGATGGCCCAGCCCAGGAGAGGAGCAGCAGGTGGTGCAAGGGAGGGCAGGTACCCAGGCTGGGGACCCCAGCCCTGACACCGAGACTCCCAGCACCATGCAGCTGCCTCAGGAGGGATCCCACATGCTCCAGCCCACACACCCCCCACCCCCAGGATGGGACAGTGAGGGGGTGCCTGTCCCCAGGGACCCTCCACCCTCACCTTCATAGACAAAGCGGACGTTCTCCTCGTGGGCCAGCGTGTAGCACTCCTCAGGGGCCGAGACCTGCTGTGGCAGCACCTGCGGCCTCTTCCCGTTCACTCTGTTGAAGACCAGTTTCTGGGCTGGGCTGTGGGGGGAAGCCAGGGGGAGGTGAAGTGGGGGTGGGTAGCTCTTCCCCCCACGGTTTGGAGCAAGGAGAGGGGCTGCCCTGGATTGCCCCACAGCATCCACACTCAGACACAGCATGCAACCCTGTCCCCAAGGGAGGGGACCCAAAGGGACCCAGCCCCCTGGGAGGGGGGTTCCTGCACAAAGAGGGGTGCAAGCAAGGGAAGCTCCCCAGGGAAAAGCAGGCGCTGTCCGTCTCCCACCCATCCTCCAGTCCCAGCACCAAGCGCAGTCCCTAAAATAAAAATTTCTCTCAGCAAAATTGCTGAAATATCAGGAAAATGGAAGTGAAATCCAGTTAGGTGCCATTGTGCCGTTCTTCACAAACCAAACACGCTGGTTCGCTGCAGCAGCCCCAGCCCCCAGCGCGTCCCCAAGGTGCCCCAGGACTGGGACCAAACCCTCTGCCAGCTGGGAGCAGGTCAGGCTTCCTCGGAGCTGGGATCCCCTCCCGAGAGCAGGACCCTGAAACCAGCCCCAGCCTGGAACCATCAACACCCGGCAGATCAAAAAAGAAAGGTTTGGGATGCGACTTGTGGGCACATCCAGTGCAAAACTTCAACATTTTGGCTTTTCTGCCCAGTTTGGGGCAGGACGCGGTTGCAACGGCCACGTTTCTCACCGGACAAAGTCTAAGGGGCCTTGGGAGCACAGACGGGTTATGGTGTACAGGGCAGGCGGGAGGGAGAACAGGCATGTTCTCCATGACGTCCCTGCCGGGAGGTCAGAGTGATGTCCCCCAGCCCCCCAGGACCCGGGGGCGGGGGGGGGGGAGCACCCCTGCAGGCAGGGCAGCTGGCAGGAGCCCCACCAGCCTGCCTGAAGGAGGGTCAGTGCGGTAGAAGCCCCAGTAGTTAATTAGTGAAAGGTGCCAGGAAGGAGGGGAGCTGGAAGGGGGGGGGCTTTTTCTCATCCGTTCCTTGAGGCTGGAGGAATCGGGCAGAGCGGGGGGGGGGGGGGGGGGGGGGAGGGCACAGCTTGTCTCCAGCTCTCCAGCTGACAGCACCTGCGGAGCAGCAGCCATCACCCCTCCAGCTGCTTAAATCCCCCCCAACAGTTATTTCTGCTAGAAGTTGAGAGTTTTTCACCCCAAAGCTATGCCCCCCCCCCCCCCCCCTCCCTTTAGGGACACGGGACATCCTCCAACCCCCCCCGCCGTGAGCCACCACGGTCTGCAGGAACCCCGGTCTGCAGACGGGATCTGCGCCCCGCCGGGGACCAGCCGGTTCCACACCGGTCCGGCGCGGAGCAGCCAGCGGGGTTTGTGCAACCGATGCCTCCCCCCGGGGCTGACGGGGGGGGTGCGTTGCACAACCCCAGCCCAGCCCGGCCCCGGCTCTGCTCCGCTCCGGCACCCCCGCACCGGCAGCATCTGCGGGCAGCACCCCCCGCGCACCGGGACACCCCCCCTTGTCCGTCTCCCCGGGCCGGCAGCGCACCGGGACACCCCCCTGCCCGACCCCCCACACCCCGGGACATTCCCCCCCTCCACCGCCCGCCTCCCCGGGGCCCGCAGCCCGCCACTGCTTGCACTTTGCCCGCTCCACCGGCCGCAACTCCCGTTCCCCCGAGCTCTTCGGAAGCAGCCTCATCCCGAACATCCCCGGGGGCGGGGGGACACACACACACGACCAACTCCGGTGTCATCGTCCCATGTCCCCCGTGTCGTCCCCCCCCCCCGCGAGGGGCAGCCCACGCCGCTCGGTGCAGGCTCGGTGAGACGCGGGCGGGGACCGGCAGCGCTGCAACCCCCCGCACGCCCGGCCATGCGGGCACCGAGCGGTGTACCCCCCCGCCTCCCCCTCCGGTGCCACCCTCCCGCGGCCCCTCCCTCCCGGTCGGCGCGGCCCGGCCGCCCCGGTAACCTTTCCCCAAGGTCACGGCGGCGGCACGGGGCTCACCTGGCGGGGGGCCAGGCGCCGGGCTGCAGCCGGCCCCGCAGCTCGCCCAGTTTGCTGCTCTCCACCGCCTGCTGCGTGGGACCTGCGGGCGGCGGCGGGAGACGGGGGGGAGGGGTGGGTCAGAACCGGGCGGGACGGGGGCCCACGCACACCCCCTGCCCCGGCCCCCCCCCTCCCCAACCCCGGTACCTGTGCGGCGCTGCGTGGCCAGCTTGCTGGGGCCGCGCGTCAGCGTGTACATCCTGCGGCACGGGCCCCGCACCGGCCCCGCCGCCCCCGCCCCAGTGCGGCGCGCGCCCCGCGCCGGGCCTTTAACGGGCCGGGCCGGGCCGGGCACCGCGACACGCCCCCCCCCGCACTTAAAGGGACCGCACGGGGCAGCGAGGGGGGGACCAGGGGAAGGGTGGGAAGGGGGACACGCGCAGGGTGCAACGGGGCAGACGTGGGAGGTGGGGGAGGGGGACACATGCGGGGTACGTAAGGGACGCACGTGGGATGTGGGGACACACAGGGGACACGCACGGGAGACATAGTGGGAACACGTGGGTCATGGGGACACACATGGGACACATGCGGGACACATTGGCGGCACACAGGACACGCACGGGACAGATAGAGGGGACACGTGGGACATGGGGGCACACATGGGACACGCACAGGAGGCACACGTGGGAGGTGGGGACACACAGGGGACACGTGGGGCACATAGGTGGCACATATGGAAGGTGTGTGGGGGACATGTGGGACACGCACTGGACACACAGGGGGAACACATGGGGACACACAGGGGGCACACGTGAGAGGTGGGGGGGTACACATGGGACACACGCAGGACATATAAGGGGCATACATAGGATGTGGGGACACACAGGGGACACGTGGGGTACATAAGGGGCACACATGGGATGTGGGGACACGCGCAGGACAGAGGGGCACATGTAGGAGGCAGGGGGGACACAGGAAACGCACATGGGACACAGGAGGGCACACTTGGGACATAGGGATGCACAGGGGACATGCATGGGATACATAGAGGGTAGAAGTAGGACATGTGGGAGACGGGACATGCACGGGACACAGGGTGCACACAAGGGACATGGGGACACACAGGGGTCAAGTAGGAGAGAGGGCACAGGGGACATGGGACACAAGATGGCACAGGCACGCAGGGGACACAGAAATCACAGAGGGGATGTTCAGGAGACATGTGACACTGGAGCCATGGGACACACAGGGGACGCACAGGAGTCATTCCTGGGACAGGTAGGACCCATGCAGGGGACAGCAAGGGGGTCCAGAGGCAGGGCCTAAGGTGCCACTACCATGGGGACAGCGGTGTGACAAGTCCAGTGAGCCCTGAGCCATGCACCCCGTAACTGCCTGGGAGCTGTGGGCCACCGAGTGGCGCATCCCGGCCATAGCGGTGACCTTTGGAGCAGGGAAGGTGCACTGAGGTGTCCCCATGTGCAGCGCCGGGATGGGACCCCAAGCCAGTCCTGGCCACCTGTGGCTGGGTGGCACCTAGGCGTTTGAGGACAGGCTGTGTGATAAACCCACCAGGAGTTTCAGGGCTGCTCCAGCCTTGCTCTTGGGGCACCAAAGCCACCCCATGTGGGTGACCTTGGCCTTTACGCCCCAACAGTGGCGTGGCCATGGTGCGGGAGGGTGCCCAGCCCCCCAGGAGAGCATCCCGCAGAGCAGGGCCTGATCCTGCGGGGTGCCAGGCACCCGTGGGTGGCTTGTGGGGGGCTTCCAGCTGCTATCAGCCCTCACCTGACTCCCCCCAACCCTACAGGGCCCTCGTCACCACGCTTAAATACAACTGTGACACGGGGGGACGCCACCACTGACTCATCACCTGCCCTGTCACCTGGGGGGGCATTGTGCCTCAGTTTCCCCACTGGAGAGTGCCATGCGCCCCCGTTTTCCTGGGGTGTCCCCGCGGGGCATTAACCTGGTGCTGCCGGGGGCGGTGGGGATGGGGTAGAGAAAGCCCATGGGTAAGGCGCGCGGCAGCACCCACTGCCCCACACCACCCTGGCTGCCGTCACCTGTGAAGACATTGAATATCGGTGGGGCAACAAACACTACGGCAGCGCCGCTGGTGTAGTGGTATCATGCAAGATTCCCATTCTTGCGACCCGGGTTCGATTCCCGGGCGGCGCAAAACCTTTTATTATGGTTTTCTTTTTTCCTTTTCCCCGTGACCCCCGTGGGAGGTGCCACCCGCGGCGCGTGGGGGCGGGTCCCCGTGGGGACGGCTGGGACTCGTAGTCCCGCCGCCCGTTCCCCCGCCATGCAGGCACCGGCGGCGGCGGAGCGCAACAAGGGCCCCATCCTGGCGGTGCTGCGGGAGTACGCGGGGCCCGGTGCGGTGCGGGTGCTGGAGGTGGGGGCGGGCGCGGGGCTGCACGCCGCTTACTTCGCCCGGGCGCTGCCCCAGACCCGCTGGCAGCCCTCCGACATCGACCCCCAGGCGCTGCGCAGGTGAGCGGGGAGCGCGTTGGGGGGGGTGTCCTTGGGGGGGCACAGCCTGCAGCCCCCACGGACCCACGGCACGGGCTCCCACCCCGGTTCTTATTTTTAACCAGGAAAGACCCAATATTCAACAGATGGCCCAGGCGCCCTAGCTGGATTCTTTTTTTTTTTTTTTTGCAGGAAAACCCCAATATCGATCTCTCAGGCAGCCCAGGCTCCCCAGCCGGTGCTGTGTTTTATTCCAGGGAAAAAACCAATATCGAACTCTCAGGCAGCCCGGGCTCCCCACCTCCATGCTTATTTTTAACCAGGGAATACCCACTATCCAACTCTCAGATGGCCCCAGCACCCCAGCTGGATTCTTTTTTTTTTTTTCCAGGAAAACCCCAATATCAATCTCTCGGATGGCCCAGGCTCCACACCTCGGTGCTTTTATTTTTATTCCAGAAAAGACTCAATATTGAACTCTCAGATGACCCCAGGCTCCCCAAGTCGATGCTTTACTTTTTTTTTTTTTCCCCCCAGGAAAGCCCCAGTATCCAACTCCCAAACAGCCCTGGCTCCCCAGCTCACAACTTTATTTTTTTCCCAGAAAAGCCCCAATATTCATCTCTCCACCAGCCCACCCCGCTACGGAGCGATTCCTGCCCGCAAAGCGCCCAACCATGCCCGGTGATCGCCCTCCCCTTATCCACCGCGATGCTCCGCGGTGATGCCGGGCCTGACACCACCCACCCCACTGGGACACCCCGGTGGCTCCCCTACACGCGGTGGCTGGCTGGCACCCTGCTCCTGCCGTCACGCCGTGTTTATTTGCCCTGCGCCAGCGTGCGTGCGTCCGGCCGTAGCCAAAAGCCCATCCAGGCATTGCAGCACCGGGCTGAGAGGGCTCGGTTTCCATTCAGGAAACAAAAATAAACCCTGGCTCTGCAGCATGGGGAGGAAGTCCCCCCCACGCCCGAAAAAAAAAAAAAAAGCCAGTGGGGAGGAGCCGAAATGGGCGTCTGTCAAGGGTGTGGGGGGGTGCAGCTGGTGTTCTTCCCACCCGTCACCTCTCCAGCAGCAGCACCCGGCCCTGGTTAAAAATAATCCTCAGGCTGGGAAACTGCAGTTCCCTGCTCCGATGTGTCCAGAACTGAGCCCTGGCTGGCGAATGTGCCGGAAAGGGTATAAAGTGCCACAAAATCACAGGGGAGCGGTGCAGCGGTACCGGCAGTGTGCAGGCAGCCCGGGGGCGTGGGTGCAGGCAGCACGCAGGCAGCATACAGGCATCCTGGGCACATGGGTGCAGGCAGAGCTGCAGGCAGCCCGGGGGTAAGTGCAGGCAGGGTGCAGGCAGCCTGAGCACGTGGGTGCAGGCAGCTGGGAGGGCAGAGTGCTCTGGCCGCTCTGCTGAGAGGCAACGGGGAATTGGGTTTTTTGAGGCACTGGGGTCTCTCAATCCAGCTGCAGGGGGTTGCCCGGCTGCCCCCAGCACCCCCGTCACCCTGTTGCAAAGCTCGGCGATACCAGACCCCTTGCCCTGTGCTGAGCCCCCCCTACCGGGTGTGTGTTGCAAGCACAACCTTATATTAGACATCAGAGACTCCACCTGGGATTTGCTGCTGGCAGCCAGGATGGGCAGGTTTCAGGTCTGCCTGCAGCGAGTGCTGGGGGGGGAAACAATGCCCCAGCTGGGGATGACGTGAGGTTTGGTGCCCACAGCATTGCTGCCTATGCGGAGGCCATGCAGGTACCCAACATGCTGCCCCCGGTCCTGCTGGATGTCTCGCAGGGCTGGGAGACGTGGGGGGACACCCAGCCTGCCACCCTCGACCTCCTCGTCAGCATCAACATGATGCACATCGCGGAGCTGCGGTGCACCGAGGTGAGTGGGGACAGGGCTGGAGCCACGCCAGCCCCCTGCCACGTCCCTGCTCCCTGGCCTGGGGGTCCCAGGGCTGCGGAGGGGGCTGCCGGGGGGGAGTCGGTGTCCCCAGCCCTCTGACCTGCCCCCCACCTCTCTTTTTCCCCAGGGGCTGTTCAAGGGTGCTGGGGTGCTGCTGAAGCCCGGAGGAGTGCTCTTCACCTACGGGGTGGGTGCTGCTTGGCATCCTGCCAGGTCGGGGGTGTCCCTGGGTATGCTGGGGGGGGCAGAGGGGAGGGCAGCTCCAGGCACGGCTTGGCGGGGGGGGGGATTGGAAAAGGTGGGGGGGCTCAGGTTTGGGGATCTCAGCGTTTCAGGGAACACACTGAGACCTCATGGGGTGGCTTTGGCTGTTCACTCCCAAGACGGGAGGGGCCTGCGGTGGGTGACAGGACCGGTGGTCCCTCTCAGGGCCGTGCCCCTTCTCGCTCGGCTTCTGTGCTTGGTGGGGGCAGCAGCCTGTGGGCTGGGGAGGGGGTGGGGTGGGCGTGTGTGTTTGGGGGACACACACGATGGCTGGTGCCCGCAGCTCCAGCTTTCTGTCCCCGCAGCCCTATGCCGTGGATGGCCAGATCAGCCCCCAGAGCAACGTGGACTTTGACCACAGCCTGAGGCAGAGGTAGGAGGGGGAGGCCGGGGGCCCAGGGCTGCTGGTGGCCTGGTGCTACACCCACCAGGAGCTCCCTCCCAGCATCATCCTTCAAGATGAGACCTAAAGTGGCTCCCGGGAGGAGCCTCCCCCCGACCTGGGGGCACCCCCAGGAGGTGGGGACACTTCGGGGAGCAGGAGGGCAAGATGTCTGTCCCTCTGACCTTCGCCTTCCTCCCCGCAGAAATCCTGCCTGGGGCCTTCGGGACACAGTGCTGCTGCGGCAGCTGGCCGAGGCCAACGGGCTGCGCCTGGAGAGGATGGTGGGTGCTGGGAGTCTGGCAGGGAGGGCGACGACGACAGTCCCCGCACCGGTGGGGACCCCCCTTGACCCCTCTCTCTGTGCTTCCAGGTGGACATGCCAGCCAACAACAAGAGTCTCATCTTCCGCAAGCAGTAACCTGCCCCGACGGCACCTCCCGGCATGGCCACCCCCCACCCCTTGAGGGGGGCTGGGCTTGGCGAGGGCGGGGGGGGGGGGGGGGGCGTCTCCCCCAGCCCCTTCGGGGCTCCCTTTGCAATGGGGTGCCCCAGCCTGGCCCAGAGGAACCACCACAGCTACCACAGGCTGGGGGGATGGGGCACAGCACCCCTGGGCATGGGGGACATTCCTTGCTTGGTCCTTGTTTCCCCGGAGGATGCTGTGCCAAAGGTGGGGGGGACCCATTCCCCTTTTTCACCCCCGGGACTGTGCTGCTGCCCCCAATAAACTCCGGGGCCTTCCCCCCGCCCAAGCAGCTCCCTGATGCTTTCAGCACTGACACTGGGGGGGGAGGGGGGCGGGGCGGGGCATTCCCTTTTGACCCCTGCAGCATCAGTGGGGAGTCAGATTGCGCAGCAGGAGCACCCAGGGGTGGGAAGGTTTTTATGGGGGGGGGGGGAAGGGTGTGTCCTGGCAGAGCTCCCACCCCTCTGCAACCCAACCCAGTCCTTTATTGCTGCTGACCAGGCTGGGGGCTCGTTCTCGAGGGGCGGGGGGGGGGGCATGTGGCAGATAAATTACAGGGGAGGTGGGAGCTGGGCTGGGGCTCAGTGTGGGGCTGGGGGGGGAGCTACCTGACGGTGGTAACCGCTAGATACAAGCACTGGTGCGGGGGCTGCCCATCGTGGGTTTGTGCCCCCCTGCCCCATCGGCACGTCCGGGCTCTTCCCCTAGTCCTGGAAGCGGTTCAGGAGGTCACAGGTTTTCTTCTCCATCAGCTCGTAGATCTTCTTCACCCGCTTGTCGTTGGCCGCCCGCACATAGCTGCTGGGGTCCAGCATGGCCATGCCATCGTGCACCTCGCCCATGATGATGAGCGGCCCGTCCTCCGCCGTCATGTTGGGGCAGGGGCAGCTCCAGTCCATGTCGGTCAAGGTCACCTCCAGGTACTTGATGTTGAAGAACTTGAGGCCCATCTTCTCGTCCTTGAGGACATCCTCGAGGGCGAAGCGGGCAATGCCGGAGTCCTGGTCCTCCACGATCTCCATCAGCCGGCCCACGATGGCGAAGTCGCTACGGCAGAGGCTCAGCACCATCTTGCTCTTCAAGCGGCAAGCCTTGCACTGCAGGCTCTTGGGGAAGGGGCAGACGTCCTCGCAGGTCTCCTTGCTCTCGAAGTTGTTGGTGTTGCCCTCACAGCCGCCGTAGACGAAGGAGTGGCACTGCTTCAGGAGGTGGTTGTAGGCCCAGCGGGGCTCCCAGTTCTGGCAGGGACCCTGCACCATGGGCAGCAGGCAGGTGGGGCGGGAGCTGCCCAGGCAGGCAGCCCGGCACTCCTCGTAGGTCTCGAAATGGTTCCTGTTGGCGCCGCAGCCCCCGTAGCGGAACGTGAGGCAGGAGCCCTGCTTGGCGTCGAAGTGCCAGCGCACCTCCAGCGCCTCGCACCGCCGCCGGTCGGGCTCTTTCAGGCACTCGGCGCTGGGGAAGGGCTGGGGGCTGCCAGCCCGCGGGGTCCCCCCAGGCTCCTGCCTCACCACCGACAGCGGGAAGTCGGCACGGAGCAGCCCGGCAGCGTTCCTGGCTGTACAGGTGTAGATGCCGGCGTCCTCGTGGCGGGCATTGTAGATGACCAGCTGGCCGATGTTGGTGACCACCACGTTGCCGTACATCTGGTCTGGCCGCATGATGAAGTTCTCCTCCCGCTCGCTCTGCTTCTCCCAGGTGATGTCCGGCCGCGGGCGCCCGCTGACGTCGCAGCGGAAGCTGACGGTGCCGCCGGCGCGCACCGACTGGTGGAAGGGGTTGCTGTAGAGTGCGGGGGGCACTGGCACCTCAGGGCCGGCCCCTGGCGTGGGGTGCGCCGTTGTCTCCTGTGGCATGGGGCTGGTGTCGGGCCAGGTGAAGATGTGCTTGCAGGGGACGGTGGTGAGGCGGGTGCCGCGCAGGCAGGCCTCGGCGTCCATGTAGCACTTGTTGTAGTAGGTGAGGCCGTCAGAGGCGCAAGTGAAGTTGGGCTCCTTCTCGCAACGGTCCTTGCACTTGCAGACTGGCTGCCCATCCCAGATGTCGCAGTCGGAGCCCTGCTGCGCGCACACGAAGCTCTCGCAGGAGGCGGTCGGTGCCAGCGCCGGGAGACTGCCATCGGCGAAGCGGGCGGCCACGCAGCTCCGCAGCCCGCACACGTTGGTGCAGCACTTCTCGAAGCCTTCACAGTCCTGGCCATGGTGGGGAGCGGGGAGAGGGAATTGGGGGGGGGATGACGTGGGGATCAGCGCCGTGCCGTGGGTGCTGTTCCCACCCCGCCCTGTGATTTCGGGTGGGCAGGTACACCCCCAGCATCGCTGGGCTCCAGGTAAGAGCCAGACCACCCCAGAACGGCCCCAGCCCTGCCTCAACACCCCCAGCAGCGTTAGGGGCGCGCTGCAGTGATGATGGCCCCTTCTAGCCTGGCAGACGGCTTCTCACCCTCTCAGCTTTTGCTGGCTGAGGGGCGGCAGAACTCATTACACAGATGAACTGCAAAGGAGTCAGTCCCCCTGGGCCCGAGCAGCCCTAACCAGGTAGAGGTGGCCGTGCCCCTCCTCACTGCTGCAGAGCCCGGAGCTGGGGCTCTCGGGGATGTGCAGCCCGGTCCGTGGGTGGGCTCCTGCCCCCAGGGAAACGGAGGGGGCAGGGGAGGCCGTCCACTGCCCGATGGGGGTCCCTGACCCAGGACACCCACTCCCCTTGTCCCAGCCCCTCAGCTGTGTGGGAGCATCCTAGGGCATGGCCCAAGGGGGAGGACATGGGGGGCAACAAGCAGTTTCTTTGCCCACTGGGGGGGCCGGGGAGCAGGGGGCGAAGTTGCAGCTGGGCTGAGCCTCCCATCAACTGAACCAGCTGCACCGGGTGTGGGACCCGCACCCCAAAGCATCTCCCTCAGGGACCTGGGGATGTTCCCCCCCCCCCGTCCCCCACCGCAGCCCCCGCTCACCTGGTCAGCCTGACACTCCCGCTCACAGGTGCTCTGCGCGTCCACCCACAGGTTGGGGTTCAGCTGGTTGGGGCAGACCCCCAGGTGCCGCACCCTGCCCGGCTGCAGGCTCAGCCCGGCCGCTGCTGCTGCCAGCAAAGGCAGGAGGAGCGGGATGCCCGGGGGGGCACGCTGCCCCCCGCCCACTTGCCGGCCCCGGCCTGGCCGGCTGAAATTCCCACGAGGAGGCATCTGGCCAGCCCACGCCACTGGCCTGGCTCGCTGGCGAGGGCTGGGGATAAATCACATTCAGGATGGAGGGGATGAGGGAGAAGGCGGGCAGGCAGGGGGGACAAAGAGGAGGAGGAGGAGAAGAGGACCAAAGCTCTGCCCTTCAGAACGCCCAGCGCCTGCCGGCCCGCCTGAGGTGCTGCCCATCACTGCCATCCATCGCTGCTGCTCGGCTCTTGGGGTGCCGGGGACACGGTGGCAGAGGTGTCCTGGGCGAAAGGGGCTCAGTCCATCGCCAGCTGCGGTGAGCGGGGCGAGTGGGGTGGAAGGGGAGGACGGGAAGGTTGTAATCTGAATCCCCTCCCTTCCCACTGATGTTTCTGGGTGTTTGGAATGGGAAAGGCGCTGACCTCAGCCTCTAACCCCTGCAAGCCCAGCGATCGGCTGGGCAAACACGGGGCCGGGGCGGGGGGGGGGGGGGGGGAGATCAAAGGCAGAATGCGGAAAGTCTCCAAAGCGGGAGAGTGAAAGGAGGAGGGGGGAGACGACGACACAAAAAAAACCCGCCCGGCCCATGGAGCCGAATTCCTGCAGGATGAGAAAACAGCCAGAGCCTGTTGTCCACTCAGAGAGGGCCACCGGCAGGGAGACATGCTGAGCCCACGCTGGGGGCTGCCCTGGGAGCCCCTCACCCCGCACCTTGCTGCCTGCCACCCACCGGGCAAAGGCAGCCCGGGACCAGGGTGCCAGCACTGGCCCGCATCCACCCTGCTTGTCCCTGCGTCATCCCACGGGTGCTACCTGGTGACACCCAGCATGGGACCCTGGCCCGCCTGGCACAGTGGGTGCCCACCCAGCCCGCCGGACGGGTCACAACCAGCCTGGCGGCAGCGCCCAGCCCTCCCTCCCCGCTGATTTATGGCCAGAATGTATTTTTCTGAGCTGGACGGCAGTGCCTGGCCGTGCCAGCCACTGGCGGGACTGCTCCGGCACGCTGTGCCTGGGCTTCAATCCCGCCGCTGCCTCCCTGAGCATGTCCTGCAGCTGGCCCTGAGCTGGCAGGAGCCGGCCCTGGCTCCCGGGCCAGATTTCCCTAATCCCCGCTGGAGACTGACCTGCAACAGGAACATTTCATGGCATTTCGGGAGCATTAACTCTTCTAGCACCGGCGAGCGCTGTGACCCACCCAGCTCAGTGCCTAGGGGGGAGCAGCAAACCCACCCCAGGGGGCTCAGCACCGCCAGGCTACCCTATGCAGGGCTGCAAACTGGGGCGGGGGCAGGCGGTGGAGGGGTCAAAAAAAAAATTAGGGCGCCTTTTCTTGACTTTTTTTGGGGAAAAAAACTAACCCACCCGCACTGCAGAGGTGTTTTTCCCATGTGATGGTCCTATGCTCCCCCTGCCTGTGGCTCCCGGAGCAAGCCCCATTGCACTGGACCAGGCATTTTTGGGGGGGGCCCTTGACACCCGCCATGCTGGCAGACGCAGGACACAGAGGCAGTGTCCCAGCACGCTGACCTCCCGCCGGTGCCGCTGACACGGCGCTGCGACCTGCAACTGCCACCACTTTGCTGCCTGAGTGGCCGCTGAGGCCAGCAAACATCCGTGCCGCCGGTGGCTCCGTGCTGGGGCTCCCCGGGGGGCTGAACCCCCAAAGGCCATCCAGGCCTGACATCAGCTTGCCACGACCAGGGACGTGGCTGTGCCCAGGGACGCTAGCTTCATGGCCAAGCAGCCACCTGAAGGTCTGGCCGGCCCTGGACACAGAGGGGAGGTTACGCTGCCCTGCGACACTCGCGGGGAGGCTGGTGAGATGTTTTGCAAACAGGGAATTGCGTCAGGATGGCCCAGAAGCTGCTGGGGGCCATACCCTGCCCGTCTGTCCCGCTCCCCCCCCCCCGCCCCGCCCCAGACACTGGGTGCTGAGCACCCCACTGCCTGCAGCAGCATTACACATGGAGATCCCCGACCCCCAAACCCACCTTGGGAGGCAGGGGGGCAGGCTGCCATGGCGCCTTGATTGCCAAGGACGCAGCCTGAGGGCACGGAGCCATTTTGAGGTGCTCCAGGGTCCCTCTGAGGGCGCTGGGGCAGCAGGAAGGGAAGGGGGGGGAAGAGAAAACCAGGAGCCCAGCTTTGGACTGCATGGCCCATCCCCACATTAGGGGCCATGCAGTCACAGCAACATGGGCTGGGAAGATGCTGGTGCTGGGGTTTAGGTCAAGTCCTGCCCCAATGGCCCTTCTCCAGAGCTGGAGGAGGAGCCCCCGAGGGGCGGCCCATATTTCTTTCACACCAGAGCCCGAGATGCCCCATCCCTGTGTCACTGAGACCAAAAGTGGCGAGGCCAGGACGAGCATCTGCCAGGATCCTTTGCCTCAGCAGCATGAGGCCAGGCGGAGGGATGCTGGATGCCATGTGGTTGGAAATGCAGCTCCCAACAAGTTGGGACCCTCACCCTGGCCTACGGACCTCTACCTGGCCTATCTTCTAGCCTCTTCATCAGAAGATGAAAGAAAAAGTGATTCCCCCCAACTCTGGACCAAGCCCACGCTAGACTCGCACCATCTAAAGGCTTAAAGCAGCTGTAACTTCAGTCTCTCCCAAACCGCTTGCCTCCACCCACCAAGCACCCACCGCACCCCAAAATGGGGATCTTTTGGGGTCGTTTTCGAAGATCCCAGACACTGATGGGAGTTTAATGGCTCATTTTCTCCCCTCAAGGCAAGGGAGCACAGGAAGCGGCTTGGCACCTCGTCATGGAGGGATGGGGATGGTGCCATGTCCCTGCTCTGGTAACAGCCTGCACCCAGGGCGGGGGGCTCCTGCCCCACCAGTGCACCCAGGGGTGGGCACATCATCGCTTTCAAGCATCTCGTGTGCAGTCAGACGAAGGTCACCATTTCCTCACAGCCTCCACAATGCAACCGCGCAGGGAACGGTGGGACCAACCCAAGATCCCCTCGAATCTGGAACGTGGGTTGGGAGAAACGCACCCGACTGGGAAAAATCCGAACCAGCCCAGAACAACCTGCACCCTCCTCTTTCTCCAGGGAAGAGGGACCCTTAAAGCTCTGTCCAGCCTTTCCCCCACCACTTAGGCTCTGCTGTGTGTTTTCTTGCCCTGCTGGTCCCGAGACAGCTGCAGCCAAGGCAGCTCCTGCTGCTCCAGCGTAATGGGCTCTGGCCCCACCTGAAACCACACACAGCCTTTGTTTTGGCACTGCCGGCAAGAGGGAACAGACACTTCCAGAACCCCCCTGAAACAGGAAAAAAAAAAAAAGCCTCCGTGACTCTTCCCTGACCAGGCTTTCACCTTAGCTCCAGGGTTTTCCAGGCTGCAGACACTATCTCATTTCCCCCCTGCCCCCTCCCAGCCCCGGCAATTACAACTTAAGCTGTTAAAACAAGCGTGGCCAGTCTGGTACGAAGTGGAAAATCTGATCCGAGGGAAGCGAGCAGTCAGGGGAAAAGGGAGGTCAAGGGGAGGCAGGCTGGGAGAGAAAAGGATGGGGTGAGAAGCTTCCCCCCATCCCAGCAGCAAACCCCCTTCCCAGGGAGTCCTGGCTCCCAACGCCAGCCCCAGCGATACCCCGATGGTGACACCAGTGCTCTGAGTCCCCTACGGCACCTTCTCCATTTCAGACATTTATCCCAGCTTGTTTCAGTCTGGGTAGGATGGGGGAAATAGCACCACAGCACTCGTTCCTTGCTCCCCCAGGATCGCCCGGACCCAAAGAAGTGATTTAAGGCTTCGACTGTACTTGTGAAACCTGTCCCCATGCAGCAGGGACTGTGCACAGCCCCACGCCAGCCCCTGGGGAGCCCGGCTTCCAACAGCCACCGACACCACGAACCATGTGTTACAGACTACTCTGCACTTTCTTAGAGATCCACTACCCCAAAATCAGCAGAATCAAGCCTTTAATAAGAACAGATTTTGCTTCTGCATCTATAGAGAAGGGCAAGAAAACCACCTGAGTCAGGAATCATGACTTTTAGGATTCCCCATAAAATGTAATACGAGTTATTTTTGTGGATGATCTGGAAGGGGCAACGCATACCTGCACCACAAGCAGCCCCAACGCCCCAGGTTTGGGCAAAACTACCACCTTTTCCCTTCAACCTCTTCCCAGCTCCCCCAAAAACTGACATAACTTCTCCACCTTTCAATTGGTAGTTCAAAACAAACAAAAAAAGATACTTTAATTTATACAAAACAAAATCATATGTAATCAGTTGAACAACATAAACTGTACAAAGGCATACAAAATAAAAGAATAGTCCAAAAAAAACCAAACCAAAACCACAACTCAGGAATGGTACAAGTGTTGGAGAGCAGCTAGAGACTAGTGTTGACATCAGATGCAAGAATCTTTTCCTTTTAAATTAACAAAAAAAAAAAAAAAAAAAAAAAAGTTTTTTGCTGCGCAAACGCTCCAGGTAAATCTTTCATCCTCACTCGGGACAGGATTTTTGTTGAGACTTTATAAGGTGAATAAAAAAACAAAAAATAAAAATCAACCACAGGGAAAAAGGCATGGTGTGGTGTCGCACGTGGCAAACCCAAACCAAGCAGAGGTACATTACATTTTTCTAGCCATGCAGCAGCTTTGTGATTTCAGGAAGGAAACCTCCATCCCTCTTCTCTGCCTCACGCACTGGTGGCCGGGAGCAGCCAGTGAGGGGCCTCACAGTGCCGGAATGGTGTTTTCCAGGAGAAGCGGCCTTCGGGGTGCTGGGGCGCATCACCTGTTGGCCGTATATCCCCAGCCTGCTGAGCCAGCGATTGTCTTCTGCTGCGTGTTAAGTGATGGGAAACAGGTGCCAGCCATCCCAGACAGGTTCTCCAAATCCCCCGGCCCCTGTGCCACCGCGCCGAGCTTGGCTGCGGCTTTGCTCTCGAGCCAAACCACTACTACAAAGGATTCTTCTCCCCCCCTCCATCTGCCCAGGGTTTAATTCATTTGAGCCGGGCAATAAAGCACGCTAGGGACGAGCCAAGAGACCTACCCCCAGCTTGGATTTTCTTCCATGGAGCGGGAAGGGGGAAGGCTGCTTCACTTCCCAGGTCAGCTCCGAAGCACGGGGAAGGCGATGTCCCCTGGGGAGGGAACGTATCCCTGCCTGCTGCCTCAACAAAGCGGGTCCGTCAGCTGCGTGGGAGCTGCCGCGGCTTCATTCTGCCCACGCAATGCAGCAAGATGCTCTGGGGCCGGGGGGGAAAAGAGCAAGCCCTTGGGGAGCTGCTAACACCAGGAGGAAGATGGCAGCACTGTACTGGCTGGGCTCCTCACCGAGGAGGAGAGACCAGCCCAGCATAAGGAAAAGCAGTTCACTTTCTACCACGCTACTCACAATCTACACGTCCCGGCCACCTACGAGAACCTCTTGACATAGCTTAGTCCCACCGCCAAGCAACGCTTAGCTTCTGCAATAAGGGCTAGGCGTTATTTCTAAGTTTCCAGGTGAATTTCCAGCACAGATCAGCCACGGGATGAAGGCGGGGAACCACAGGCCCTTGCTTGACACAAGATCTTCGCCCATGGCACGTTCACATCTCAGGCTCTTGCTGAGCACACGTGTCCCTCTCAAACCCAGGAGTGGTCCTACGGAGCAAAGCACTTTGCTTTCCCGATTTTCCTGGTGCTGCCACAAGAGCTGAGTGCCTTCGCTACGATGGGACCTGGGGATCGATCGCTGTCTTCCCACACAAACCTCTTCCACCTTCCCAGTCCCTGCTCCTTCGTGCTCCAGTGTGAAAAGCTGCTGCTTCTGTCCTTTCCCCACTTTCATCCAGGAGGAGCTGCAGAAAGGCCAGTTCAGGCAAAACGTCTTTGGAAAAGCAAAGCAAGAAGCAGCCAGGATTCAGGGACTGTCACACGGGGTGGTGTCGTGGATGGAGGGACCCGGAAGCTACAGCCAAGGTTTTGCAGTAAAATTCAGTGTTTTTCCTCTGCTTTAGGCGGGACGCTTCCACTCTCTGCTCCTCAGCCCCCGATCGGAAGGTGCAAAGCCAGCAAGGCATCGGTCTGGCCTCAGAGCTGCCTCTTCATCCCCCTGCCAAAAACAAACCCTGCGCCTCCGACCTCTCTGCTCTGCGCCCGACCTGCTCACGTCCAACCCCGCCTTCCGCACTCACAAGTTTTAGGGAATGATCAGAATAAAGCAGCTCGGGGTACGTTACACACAAATTGTTCTTTCCGTCTGCATACGTAGTATTTAAAAAATACCCAGCGCAAGCCCAGGTGGTGATCGAAAGTCTCTTAAAGCATTTGTATATTTTCATCGGAAAACCCTCCACTTCTCCCCCTTTGCTGGCACTGGGAAAGTTAATCCAGTGCTTGTATTTACATGGCTGCATAAAATTTTCCCTGACTGCTTCTTAAAAAAAAACTTAAAAAACAGGTGATATACATATATGTATAATATTTACATAAATAAACAAAGAAGGCAAGCAGACTGCTTCCTTCCTCTTCCCAATTGGCCAACGCTTGCCTGGTTTTCTTTGTTTTTGGCAACAGCAGGTTAACATCCCGGTGAAACCTGTCATTAGCCCCCTGTCCCCATTTCTTGTTTTTTCTACATCCAACGATCACTATTGCACCAGCAATCTGTTCAGGAGTCTAAGAGTTAAAGTTGCAGCACAGACTCTCCTTGCCTACTCCCTTAAGCCTCTCAATCTTCCATTAAATCCATTTCTCTATTCAGACTGGATGAGCTTTTTTTCCCCTTCCCCCCTCCCCAACCCGGCAGCTGCTAAATTTTCCACCCCAGGCCGAGAGGCAAAGCCCAAAGCATTCTTGGAGGGTCACTTGGCAGAGTCCCCTCCCTGCCAGCGCTGCGAGATTCAGCCGGCACCACGCGTCGTATGCCAAGCCAAAATGTGAGCACATTCCCAACGCTTGCGCGCACCATCGGAAAAAAAATAAAAGCGACCGCGGCCCATCCAAAAGGATCCAGTCAAAAAGGGTTAAGTGTGCAAAAAGCTGTACATCAGTGGGTGTGTGTGGATACGTTAGAAGCCCACGGCGTGTCCATCCTGCTAAGAGATCTTGCAGTTGTTGCGTGAGCAGTTCTGTGGGGGGCTCTGGGGAGGTCGAATTGATTTGGATCTCTTCAAGCTGTTACCTTTGCTGCTGCTCCCACCCCCGCTGCTGGCCAAGGAGTACGACCGGCCGTGCATCATCACCGCGTTCATCCCGTTGGCCATTGAGAAGGATTTCAGGTGACTCTTGATGGTGACAGGCAGCGGCAGCTTGTCGATGAGGTGGACGGGGGTGCAGGAAACGATGGCTCGGCAGCACAGGTCCTGTAAGCTGAATACTGTGGGGAGAAAAGACCAGACCAGTCAAGGGCCAAGAGATTTCAAGGGCTGCCTTCTCCCTACAACTCTTCCTTATGCTGTGCAGTTCCTGCTCCTCTGGGGAGAGAAGCTAGGAACGATGGCATGGGTACCTTGAATAGGGAGCAGACTAGTTGGGAGAAAAGCTTGGGAAACTCCAGGTAAGCTCTGCCTTAGAGGTTAGTGCTTTGCCAGACACCAGCTTTGGTGTCAACACGGGGCTTCGACACTGCCACCCTCCCTCCCCGCACAGTGCCCGGGGCTGGCAGCGCCTTGCTCACGTTCCTGCCAGACACTTGGCTTCTCAGGCCAGCATTTGGCAACCAGGACATGTCCAGGGAAGGAGGCAACAGGATCAGCAAGCCCCAGAGCAGGACAGTCTCACTTGGACCTGCTCGGGGAGCAGCAGCCACGGGGCCAGCTCTCTGCAGAGTGGCTGCAGCAACGGAGATCCCACCAAGCCTGAAGAAGACTCGGCCCTTTTAGGCTTCCCAGCATCCTCCAAGCTCAGTGTACATCCTGTGAGCAGGCTTTGGGAAGTCTCCTTGGAAGGGATTTCCCAGCAAGCAGCCACACGAGGGCATGCTTTCACCTCTGGCCTGCCGTGAAAGCCACGCTGTTGTTCCCAAGCAGGCAGCCAGCAGTTACAAGTCCTGCCTCTGGAAGAGGCCCAGGAGAGCTCTGTGAACACAGCCCAGTTCCTGCTCGCCATCCCTCCCTCTGCACCTGGGGACAGTGGCATGGCAGCCAGGTTGGGGGCAGGATCCCAGGCAGACAATTTGGCGAGTGTGGATGGTAAACAGGATCTTCCCTCCCTCGTGAGCAGAGGCTGAGGATCCACATGAAGGCAGGTCACCCCAGGAATGCAAATGTCCCACTGCTCAGACTGCCAGTGGGGCACACTGCTACCTCCAGCCAGCAATGTGGGACCTAAGACTGTTTTGCTTCAAACACAACCGGCTGAGACACAACGTAGAGCCTGCTCATGGTTTGCCACACTGCAGCACGCATGCATGGATATATGGAATACCCCAGCCTTGCTGCATGCCGACAGCAGCGATGTGATTTAGTCCCTTGTAGCTCCCTGAGCTTACACTGCTTCCACGTCCCTCCAGAACAGGAGACACAGGCTCAGGCAAGGGTAAGGACAGAAGTGCACAGGTTTGGATTCATCCCAGACAGCCATTTGATTGAAGTACTTTCAAGTAGTGAGCTTAATTGCCCTCAGCCTCATCCAGAATAAGTGGAGAGGTGTAGGATTGCCTGGAGCGATTCAGATCCCAGACATGCTGAACTGCCCTCCGGAGCTGCCCATCCCTGCCTGGTTCCTGTGCTTGTACAGGCAGCTCGTTGTGGCTCAGCTTCAACTTGTCCAACCCAAGGCATTTCTCCATGTCAGGTGCTTTCAGATCCCACAGTTACTAATAAGCACACCTCCCACCTAGGCAGACAGTCCTACCCCTCCGTTCCAGCCCAGACAGCTCTCGTGCCTTCCCCACACAGAGCATCTTCCTCAATACTGACCTCTGTTGGGTCTCCAGATCTTCTCCATGCCGTGCCGCATGAGGACGATACGGGACAACTCCGTAAAGGACTCTATGACGTTGAAGTTGCACAGGGGGCTGACCTCAAAAAACGTCATGCAGTTCTTCTCTGCGTACGCCCGGGCCTGCTCTGTGGGCACCTGCCGCTTGAAGGCGAGGTGAAGCCTGTTTCCCACCAGGATCCGAGGGACACCTGGGGCATGCTTAAGAAAGGAAAGAGGTGGAGAAATCATGGCTTGTCGTCAGAAAAGGCAGCCTACACCCAGGATTCTGCTTAGCTGCAAGAGCAGTGAAGGCCAAAGAAACAGAAATTGCTCTGACTGAGGGACTACTACTACAGGATGAGGAAGACTAATTTATCCCCTCCACAGTCCACTTTGGAGGGAACCTTCCTATCTTTCTTGGCCTTTCCTACTATTCTGGATTTATACAGAGGTGGAGGGCAGACTCTTATCCCCTTGCTTTGCTTATTAGCGGACTGCCATCGTTTCCTCTCCACAGCAGAGTCATTCTTGTCCCCATAGCAGAGGTGGCACCTCAGCTGGTACCTCCCAGATTTTTGCTATAGACCAATGCACCTGCTCTTCCATTCAACTTACCTCATCTATTTCCTTTATCCATCGGTCTATCCCATCGAAGGACCAGCGATTAGTGATGTCGTACACCAAAAGGATTCCCTGGTGGAAGAAAATCAGGAGCAATGAGGAAATTTCACAGTAAGCAAAGGAGAGGGAGACACACCTGAAAGACCACTCCACCAAAAGGCTAAGGGACAGAACGTTGCTCCAGCCACATTATTTGTGTGCTTGCTAGGGCTAACATTGAAACAAAAGGTCTGTACTAACTCAGTCCCGGACTACTAGGGGAAGTTTTCACTCCCGTTTTGGCTTGAAAATCCCTCAAATCATTTCCAAAGCAGCAGCCTTTACAAAGGAGGAGGAACTGCCTCGGTGACTGCATATCTGGAGGAACAAGGCTGTGCGAAACACACTCTCCTCCTGTCACAAACCTGATACAAACTCACCTAGGCAGAAACAGTCTTTTCTCCTTATACAGAACTGCTGCATCCCGTGGCAGGATGGTAGCAGAACATGCCAAAGTTAATAAAGAACACCCATGTTCAGCATGGCAGGGGGTTGGAACTAGATGATCTTTAAGGTCCCTTCCAACCCAAACCATTCTAGGATTTTATGATTTCCCTCTCCAGGACCTGTCTCATTCTGTTGCCCCTTTGCTGGCAAGGAAGGAGTTGAGTGATGCCAACAAGCAACACAGCATCTCTGCAGGACTGAGATCTCATGACCGGGACCCATGCTGGGCTCTGCTGAAGGCAGCTAATTGTCACTGCTGCAGTGGCAGGGAACGAACGTTAGTACAGCGATGCTGGCAAACCCCAGAGGGTCAGACCAAAGGTCTTGCCGTAGGACCTTCCCCCTCTCTTCCCTTTCTTCTGGAAAGAGAGGTACCTACTGCATCCTCAGGCCCAAATCCATCTTCCTGTGCACCACCCACATCCACAACTCACTTCCCTGTCACCTCTCAAGGTGCAGCGTAATGATGCTGGCAACCAGGAGAGGCACAACTCGCGGCAGGGAAGTTTGTGCCTGCAGCCGTGATGACATGGACCAGCACCTTGGGGGGGTCTCCACCCTTGCCCCAAGCAGGACAACGACCAGACTGCTAGCCACCACTCAGGTCCATGGCAAACCTTAACAAGTGAGCTTTTCTTCAATCGAAGTATTTCTGAGGACAGACACAGGGAAAGTAGGCTACACACGGCCCTGCAGGCAGCCAAGTCAACACATCAGGAGCTGCCTCTCAGTACCGGTCAGGCACATACAGCATTTAGAGAATTGTCTTTAGCAGCAGCCTCTCTGCAACTCTCCCATTGTTTTTCTGACTTCTTGTCACTTCTTTGCTATCGAGGACATTTCAAGTGACAACAGCCACTTGAAGATGCCCTGAAATGCGAACTGTGGAGGAACCGATGATCTTGCCTTGCAAGAGGACACAGCCCAACTGGGAACGCAGCGCCGGAGGAAAGGCAACAAGACTAAGCTAAGGGCAAAACAAACCAGCCTGAGCCAGACTCCAGGATCACAAATGATTTAGCAGCAAGCTCGGCAGAACCAGTCTCCTCTGGATCAGGGGTACCCTCTAGGAAGAACAGTTCCTACAGCAAGCCCCCAGTGCAAGCAAAAGAGATCTCAAGTTGGCAAAGGAAAGTCTCAGCTGGCAGCCTGGTCCTCCCTAGGAGATGCCTTAAGTCCATCACGGTGAAGGAGGAGGCTGACAAACTGCCTAGCATCTGTCCTGGTACCAGTCAGAGACTGTATATCAAGCACCCTTGCGTACCAGTGGAGTTGCTCCTTTATTCATTGAAATGGAAAATCCACTACGCAGATGGGAAACACAAGCTACCCAGTCCTCCTGAAACAGAGCTTTACAATACTTGCTGCTGCCAAAGCCTGTGATGGACTGGGGGATCCTGTACAGAAACCGTTCACAAAGATGTGATGTACCTCAGGTTTATTAAAAATAATATTAACCAGCAGCATGAGATCTGGAGCACACGGGAACGATAAAATACTAGGGCATCTGAGCCACAAAGACACTTGAATCCTCATAATAAAGTTACGCCTTGAGCTGGCACTTGAAGTGCTCCCCCACGGGGAAAAGCAGCCTTTCCCCAAGTACACTGGGGGTGCCTTGACACTGTTTGCCTTTCTCTCAAAGGTCTCTCAGAATAAGCTCCTCTCACAAAGCCTGCCCGATTTTATCCTTTTTAAAAGTCTTGGTCAGAACAATTCTGATCCTTGAGCTTTATTCCAATCCCCTCACACAGTTCTTCCACCCTGGGCAGTCGCTCTCTGGGCAAAGCTTGCTTTTTCTGTCCCTGTTGGCCCTCCAGCATCTACGCATCTGCATTTGTACCATTTGCAGAAAGGCTCAACCGTACAAAACTAGAAGGGGAGAGGGTACAAAAGGCAAGTCATGCGTGGTGGGCTGGTTTTCATGTCTGACAACCTAACTTGAAGAGTGAGCCCTTCAAAGTTTGGACTTGAGGTTGTTCTGAGGGACCCGATGATGAATTTTCACAACCGCAGAAGTATTTGTGGGAGCAGACGACGCATCTTCAGTTTTCTCCAAGGAACGTCTAGAGCTCATGCCTGCAGTCCATATTTTGCAGGGTCATTTCTAGAACAGTAAAAAAATTTCATACTCAAAAGAATTGGGGGCCGTTTTTGTTTTGGAGGAGAAGAGAATCAGCTTCTCCGAGGTTTAGATAAGAAAAAAATAAGAATGTAGTGATTTTCCATAATAAAAAAATTCCACAAAACCGAAGATGCTGCTTTTCAAGAACCCAATCAAGAAATACCTACTACCAGGGTATATCACATTTTAAGCACTCTGAGCTTTCTTTTCACTTTTGTTATGTTTGTTTTGACTTCTGGCTTCCAAGGCTGCACGTGTGAATGAACGAGAGTCTGGAAATAACAAAGCAAAAACTTTGATGACCCCCTTCCAAGATAAACTGCCGGCAAGTTAAATAAAGTCTACTTATTTTATTTCTGGATTGACAAGTTCCTTTAGCCAAGAGAAATAGACCCAAGACCTAGTTTGTCAAGACCGCTTCTGCTAGAAACATGCTCTAGGAGGACAGAGTTTTTAAGCTTGCTGGCAACTGCAGCCTGGATCTTCTTTAAATAGGAATACGGATAAAACATCAGAAAAAATGCAGCTCCAAGTTCTCAGGAGCAGGGTGGAAGGCCAAGACCATGATTTCTAAATGCAAGAGACAACACAGTGTCTGCCAGCTTACCCTCCAAGTCACAACACAGCTCCAGGCATGCACATTTAGAGAAGATTGTCAAGGAAAGCTTCCCAAAGGTCAGAAGACACCAAGGCCAAGCTGTCTCATGCCTTGCTTCTGTCCTCATCCTCCCCAGCACGGGTAGTATGACCAGCTTTACTTTTTACTCAGCAGAAGATGGAGGAAACAGTCTTAAAAACCTCTGGCCAGCTCATGGTGCTGCCAAATCACCTCATACTTCTTCCAAATAGCGCTGGCATGCTCCAGACACTGCGTTTCTAGAGCACAAATCCCAGATACACTTTCATTACCATTTTCTCCCCTAGAGAACAGTACACAGACATGCACGCAGACAAGGAGCTGGCTCCATCTCTGCAGACAGTTCCAAGTAAGAGCTGTTGGTTTTTTCAGTTTTTTTTTTTTTAAACGTCTCCTTCAGAATAAGGTGTACAGAATATTAATTTCCCCAACTAGACAAATGAACAGCTTCTCATTTGCAGCCTAAATTGTTCTCCAAGTGCCTAGATGGCTGTTGACACCATAATATCTCCATACCTCTCAATTTTTAGTTTCCCGGAGCACCTGTGTAAGCATTACGTACCCCAGGTTCCTACAGCATGAAGTAAAAAGCTGCACACTCAGGTTCTCAGATCAAAGGTATTATAGAATCATAGAATGCATTGGGTTGGAAGGGACCTTTAAAGGCCATCTAGTCCAACCCCCCTGCAGTGAGCAGGGACATCTTCAACTAGATCAGGTTGCTCAGAGCGTCATCCAGCCTGGCCTTGAATGTCTCCAGGGATGGGGCCTCCACCACCTCTCTGGGCAACCTGGGCCAGTGTCTCACCACCCTCAGTGTAAAGAACTTCTTCCTAATGTCTAACCTAAACCTGCCCTGCTCTAGTTTAAAACCATTGCCCCATGTCCTATCCTGGCCCCCTCACCAACCAACCATCAGCCTTTCTTCTTTTTCTCTTCAACCTGGCTACAGACTTCTGTGTGAGGTGGAAGACGACTGGACTCATCCCCAAATATGCCCCAGGTCTTTTCACAATTGATTTTCAAAGTTCATTTCCACCCTGTTTTTGCTCCACGCTATTGGGACTGGCACGACCCTAAGCACATCAGAGACAGAAATTCCCACGCGAGTACGTCGTGTAGTGAACAAGGAACAAGGAGAGATCATCTGTTATTGTATCCAGCAGCACACGTGGAGTGGACTCTAATTCTGCCAAAACTCAAACTTGTTTTCAGCAGGAGCTTACACAAGTATCCCTCCACATAACCAAGGGGAAAAAACAATAAAAAGTATCATCCCTTCCTGCCTGCTGCAGGTTTAGACCAGGCTTACAAGCAATAAGCTTCTGAAGGCGAGAGAAGCAGCATGTTCACCCATCAGCGCAAAGCAGACTCCTCCAAAAAGGCTTCTCAGATGCTTTATGAGCTGGATCTCCAGCCTCTTGCACACACACACAAGAACACGGCCGTGGGGAAGCAAGCGCTCGCACAGCTACCAGACTTCAGCTCTGTGCAGGCAGATGATGGGGTGGCCAGGAAAATGTCACTCGCTGGTATTCTCCACCAATGGAAAAAAGCTGTTGCTGACAAGCCTGGAAGACCCCCCCCCGCCCCGAGACTGGATTTCTTTGGCCCACAGGACAAAGTAAACCATAAACAAAAGATCCAGTGCTGATGGCAACCAGAACACTTTGTCTCTCCTGCCTGCTCTTTCAGAGCGACGTTTGGTCCCAGCTTTCCAGCTGGTGCCTTGGACCTTGGCTCATGGGCAATTACATCCCCCTGCCAAACCATTTCCCAGATGCGTAACACACGGCGGGGGGGTTTATTTATCAACTGAGCTTTTGATAAACATTTTGGCAGGCAGGGCAGGCTCTTCCAGCAGCTGGACAAGCCCATCAGAATGATCCGAGGCAGGGAAGGTACCTGCAGCAACAAAACAAGCTGTAAGGTAGAGCAGAGCCTACATCCCAGAGTCTGCTGAGCTGCCAAAAAAGCCACCACCTTTCTGCATACTAAGAAGCCCTGAAAAGGATAAACAGCAGCCACTCAAATCACCTGCTTAAGCAGAACTCAACAATATTCATTATTCTGTTAGGGCTACAGTTTTGCTGTAAGATGGGAGCGTTTTTGAATGCTGATTGTGGCTTCCTGTAGATGGTCTGAAACTATTCATGAAGGACCTTCTGTATCACACTCTCTGGGAAGAGCTGGCAAGTCACATTTCCAGAAATCACTGGCATACGAGGACATCAGGAGTGATACTGTCACCGCTTCTTTCTTGCTAGATCAGAAAGCACCACCACAACCCTCTTTCTCCCCTCCATGATGACTCTTGGAATCGCTTGCATTTGCTCACAGCAGCTAAAAGAGCCACAGCTGCACGCAACAGTTGAGATGAGCGTGCCAGCTCTGCTGTCGGTATGACTGACACCTTCTAACCAAGCAGAAAAAGCCAAAGAGCAGAAGGTTCAAGAGCAAAATGAAAGACTTCTGAAGCACCTTTAGGCACCACTAAATGCCTTTCACCACACACTACGTGGTGTCAATTAATATAAAAAACCTTCTGCAACACAGCAAGCTCCAGACTCCCCGAGTTTGTTCTGCAGATCACAACACTACTGGGTTTCCATCTCCACCCTTCCCTGGCCCTGCAGTTGCCAGGAGGTGGCCTGCACGCTCTCCCTACCCGACCAGTGCCTAGAGACCAGTGCTCTGCCATCCTGGACACAATTGCTCCTCTTTTGCCCTAAAGTGAGATGCTGAAGTGATGAGGTCAGGACCTGCTGACCCAGCAGACCCTACGAGGGAAGGGATGATGAAAGCAGCTGTGATAAAGTAGAAACTCAAACCCCAGGGAAGTAAGAAGAGAAAAGAAGGGGGGTCCCAGGCACACCAGTATGCCACAAGCCTCCACCTTGAGCCAAAGAGTTCATTGCCCCCCTAACGAGATCAGATCAGCCAGGGAGGGGAAGCAAGACAGATCTGTGATCCTCGCAGGAAATCCCGAGGCAAATGCGGTTGGTCCACCTTGGCTGAAAGAAGGGACCAGTCCTCACTTGAAACCAGCTCATCAAGGGCAGCAAAACTATTTTACTTCAGATGTTTTGAAGAGGAACATGTTCCTGCTGAAGATGAAAGCCACGCGGCTTCGTACCCAGGCAAGTGGCGTGGAGTCTAAATCGGGGAAGGGACAGAGGTGCTCAAAAAGAGTCCTCTCGCTGGCGAGGGACGAGCCTGCAGTCCAGACTGAGCAGAGCAGCAGACTATGCTCTGGGGGAAAGGAAAACTCGCCAGAAGGCCTGCTCCCTATTTGGAGACTTCTCCACTCTGCAACCTCTCCAAGATTTACTTCAGAAGATTCCATTCTTATCACTACACTTGAGCAACAATAAGGTGTGTCTGGGAAAGTCAGGTGTGCGTCCCTTACCTGAAGGCACTTTTCATACCAAGTATTCTCCTAAGCACTGGCTATTCACACAAACTCGCCCTGTTCTCAGTCACCCCTGGAAGGGCTACCAGGCTGCTGGGGCCAGCCTCCTGCTCTCACAGCAAACCTGTCAAAGTCCTCTTTGGAAACTCATTCAAGCTCCCCTCGTGCCCCTTATGCGAAGCTCAGTTCAGACTCTCAGTCCTCTACTCAGTGAGATCCTTTTGTTAATTTTCAGTGCGAAGGTGCTTGTGGCCAGTTTATACCAAGCCGTTCTTGTACAAATATCACACTGCACTTCAAACAGAGCTTTTCTCACTCTGGCCTCTCTCTTCTCTGCTGTATTTATTCTTCATGAGCTTTTGGTTTGTTAGGTTAAGAACGCTGTTTCCCTTGCCCCCAGCTGGATTTGAATCAGGCTTCCCGCAGAAGTCTAAGTCTGATGATACCAAGACAGCAAAGAGGAAAGCAGACAGCTGAAGCAAAGTTGTCAGTACAACACACAGCATTAAATACATCTTAAAGAAATAAGAGAACTTGGGAGTAATTTATCTCTATTCTCCTGAGACTGTGCTGGGTTAAGCTGTCTTTATGCTAATGCTGTGCCAGAAGAAGTTAGCTTCTGCATACTGAAAATAACTGGAGGTGTTCAAGTCCCTTCTTGCAGTCTTTGTTATTCCAAACAAATTGTCCTCTTGCTTTGGTTAAATTAAGACACTTTCCTACTTTCCTCTTCCACTGAAAGATGTGGTGAGTTATTTAAGAGAGACAACATCTGTATTGCTGCTAACACAGGACTATCACTGTATCCCCATATGGGAGCCAACCACCTGATGCTGAAACCAATCTAAGTTTTACTCCAAGCCACCTGGAGAAGACTGTACAAGGACTCCGGTCATTAGTCTTCAAGAGGCACCCACTGTCCACCGTGCTCATCTTATGAGCACTTCAGAGGGCAGCGGAGACACTTCACCTGGGAGCCACTCCTGCTCCTACTGGGCAGACTTGCTGTTTAGGGCTGGTTTGTTGTTTTGAAGGATTGACTATTTTGGCAGATCAGGATTAAGGCACCACAGCAGTACTTTGGAAAAGGCACAAGCCACACCTTGCTGTGTAAGCTCACTCCATACCCCAGCATTCAGCAATAAAGCAGTCACATTAATGGTCCCTCTGCCTGACTCTCAGCCAGACTCCTTGGGAGGGGTGAGCAGATAAGGTGGACAAGGCAAGCCTTGCAGATGTTCAGGTGAGAGTTCCTAAAGCAATACTGCTAAGTACAGCAGAAGGGCAAGACCTTGCCTACAAAACAAAAAAGGTCAAGAACTTCATTTTGGGAAAGGGAAGATGAAAGCAATCTTAAATTTCAAACTTAAGGTCAGCCAGACACACGACACCTCATGGCATCCAGTGTCAAACATAACATCTAGGGAGAACAGGCTACAGGAACCCAAAGGATGCACTGTGCCAGTGCCTGACAGCTCCGCTGCAGTTTCTGGACGGATGTGTACCTGCGCCTCCAAGCCAATTCAACTATTCTCATCGCTACTTATGTTTGTATGTATGGTGGCAGCGGCTACGAGTTCTGGCATGTGGGTGCAGGCTCTGCTGGGTGCAGCCTTGCGGAGACCCAGCACTTGCTCCGAGGAGCTCACAGTCTACACGAAGGGGAAAAAGTCTTTTGTACAGCAGGTCATTCTGCAGACAAGTGTAAAAGCTCTCAAATGATATATCTGAAATGTAGTAAGGGCAGAGGGAAGCTTAAAGACAAACTCAGACATGGGACCGAGCACCTAAACGCGTACTGCAGAAGTTACACTCCAACGCTCCTTGCCTTGCACTTCTGCAAGCACCAGGAAATTGGCCTCCACTTCAAAGGAGCTGCCTCAAAGCACCCACAACCCCAGAGATGTGCACAAACAAGTATAAACGAGACACCGGAGAAGATACGAACAGTACATCCCAGGTGAAGTGCTCTCCTGTCTACAGCACAAGTGAATTCGAAGGAAGTCTTAGGGAAAGAGAGCACGACAAATTCTGCCAACTAGCAAAGCAAAAGTCTGCAGCTACAAGGAGCAAAAAGCCAAGAGCAACAGTGCGAGAGCTTGAATAAAAGTGGCAAAGTTTCCCAAAGATTGGGAAGCTGTCAGGATACTAGCCCGGCCAGGAGGTTGATATATAGTTTCCGACTCTTGGTGTCTAAGAGAGGAGGAATTTTCTCCAAAGTTTTCTGATTTGGAAAGAAAAGGAAAAATACAGTATTTCACTTAGCTTAGGGAGACTTTATCCTGGAGGAACCCTGTCATGTTACTAAAAGGATGACAATAAAACTGTAAGAAAGCTCTATTAACTAACAGCAGTTTTTCAGAGGACCACAAGATTTTTCTGCTGTTCAGAATCTAGATGCTCTTCTGGAGAAGAGCCCAAAGGAGAAACTCCAAATGTAACGCTCCGTCTCATGTTGTAGGGAACGTACTTTACAATCCACTTGAGCTGCTCTAGTTTCAAGTCTGCAACAAACATGCAAGTAGGAGCCACCCTATTTTTGGAACTGACTTGAAGGCAATACAGACTGTAAGAACTCCATTGGGAAAGTCAACGTCATATTTAAACAAATTTGACAAACCTCAGAAAGTACGAGCTCCCACATTAAAGCTAAGGCAGATCGAGAGCCAGAATTGCCTTGTCCTCTATAAACCCACCTTCGCAGCCCTTCTCTAGGAATGAATACTGAATATTGCCTGTAACAGACCTTTTTTTGTAGGAGTCTAGGGAAGTCTGTCATTCACTCCCCTCTCTCCCACCATAAAGCCAGAATACCAGGCGGCAAGACGACATGCAGTGCCTCTTGGCCTTTATACAGATCCCATCCTTCCGATGCTTGATGTGTTCCTCTTCAGAGCTCTTTACTGTGGCATGAAAGATCTTTTACAGCCGAAAGGAAAAGCAAGCGTGCCCCACCAAAGCACTGCAAGCAGCACTTACCTGGGCTCCTCTAGAGTAGGATCTGAAAATGGTGCAAAATCTTCCTTGCCCTGATGTGTCCCTGCAACAAAGGAAAGTTACAGCTGTGAAATTTGGAGAATGGAATCCCATACTGTACATCTCCTGTTTGGCTTAAAAAACCCAACAAATCAGTGTTGATCTTGTCAGATCTTTAGAACATGCATGGTACACAAACTGCTCTGCACGCTGTTTTTGGGAAGAACCGGTGGGTGCATTACCACCTTTGGTTACAGTCAGACACACTCCAGAGTTCCTTGCTGTTGTGCTTCCCATGGAGAAGCTACGAACCAAAACCACTCGGCTTCAGCTCTACCTTATGATGTACAAGGACGCAAGTTGTTTTACTGCCTTGGGCAAAGGATTTTCTCTCTAGTTCCCTACAGTCCACAGGAGTTTGAAGTCAGAGCGAGACTGCAGACCTCTCCTAGCCACGGAGAAGAGCTGACCTATCAAAAAATGAACAGAACCACTCAAGATAGGAGAAATTGTCTTGCACTGTCTAGTTTCACTTATTTTTCCAAACACGTTTTAACCAAAAATGAAAGGAAGTGTCTTTATACCCAGATCTCTGACAGACCTGGTTGATCGCACCCTACAGGATATGATCAACCTGTTCCTGCAGGAACAGGACTAGGGAAGAGCGTTTCTAGCCCACGGTGACAATAAGGGGACATTCAGTCACTGTCATTTGTCTTGGCTGCAACTCTTGACGTGGTGTAGGTAAGTCTGACTACATTACCAGCACACCTCTCAGTGTCTGCAGGAACATCTGGGACAGTAAGCCCAGCACGCTGATTTAACCAGTATATATGTTATGATGTTCGTTGTGTCTATTCACTGGGCTGGGATAAGAGACACATTAATGACCACTGAGAAGCCTGATGAAACCCTCAGCCACAGATTTGCACCAGCTACAGTCACCTCAAGTTTCGGACAGTCATTCTTTCAGATCTAAAGCTTTCAAGGATCATATTATTGGTCCCGGACATCAATCTAACAGCCTGCGCTTAAGTCTCCTTTTCCCCCCAACAATCAAATATTGGGTTGCATGAGGAAAGTAATGGTAAAAGATGACACTAAGGCATCATAAATGGATGCTACCAGCTTTCCAGGTTCTGTGTTGGTTCTCCAGCTCAAGAATTACAGTATAAAAAGAGGAGGGTTTCAAGAAAGAAGCACTTAGTAACTACACGCTCGGGGTTGAAATGTTAAAGAAGACATCTCACAAAAGAGACAAAAGAATATAACCAGCACATATAAACATAAAAGCTGGAAGAGATAAATTATCTGCTTCTGTTCTTTTGTAAGAAAAATGAGGACATTCAGCTTCAGAGAGCAGGGGTATAATTAAACCACGAAACTATACACTGCTGAAGTCAGTCAGCGAGGCTGAGAACATGGCGCTCATTCCTATTTAACAATTCACACAGAATACTAATGTTATGGTTACTTGATAGAGGCGTTTGTAAAGGGGCTATTTAACTTCATGTTTCAGGGCCCGTGTCATTCCCTACTAGATGCAGGTGAAACCCAGAATAGGGGCAGGCTACCTGTCCTTCCTCTTTCATCTACAGGATTGTTGTGTCAGCTCCTCAGCGAGTTAAACCTCAGACAAAACTAGGCCAGAGGACTCCAGGTCTCCCTCCTGTGCTGACAGATAAGGCTGGGGTCACCCCTCCCATGCAGCGCTCTCCCATCTCCATCCCAGCATCAGGTCACTCCAGTAAGTCCTGCTCTCCAGGGGTTTACCATACTCTGACACTAACTATGAGGTCTGTTCACTGCTCTTGTTTTAATTTGCTACTCAAGATATTGAGAAATACCCAGGCTTCTGGAAGGACTAAGGGCTTCACCCATTTTTTTTTCTCCTCCTTTCATAGGACCACAGGGTTGGAAGGGACCTCTGGAGATCATCTAGTCCAACCTCTCTGCCAGAGCAGGGTCACACAGAGCAGGTGGCACAGGAACGCGTCCAGGTGGGTTTGGAATGTCTCCAGAGACAGAGACTCCGCCACCTCTCTGGGCAGCCTGTGCCAGGGCTCTGCCATCCTCATAGGAAAGAAGTTCCTCCTCATAGAATCATAGAATCGCTGAGGTTGGAAGGGACCTTTAAGATCATCAAGTCCAACCATTAACCTACCCTGACAAAAACCACTTCTAAACCATGTCCCTAAGTACCACATCTACCCTTTTTTTAAACACCTCCAGGGACGGTGAATCCACTACCTCCCTGGGGAGCCTATTCCAATGTTTAATAACCCTTTCAGTGAAAAAATGTTTCCTAATATCCAATCCAAACCTCCCCTGACATAACTTGAACCCGTTTCCTCTTGTCCTATCATTTGTCACCAGGGAGAAGGGGTCAGCCCCCATCTCTCTACAACCTCCTTTCAGGTAGTTGTAGAGGGTGATAAGGTGTCCCCTCAGCCTCCTCTTCTCCAGGTTAAACAACCCCCAGCTCCCTCAGTCGTTCCTCATAAGGTTTGTCCTCCAGACCCTCATGTTTAGGTGAAACTTCCTATGCTCAAGTTTGTGCCCATTACCTCTTGTCCTGTCCCTGGGCACCACTGAAAAGAGCCTGGCCCCATCCTCCTGACACCCACCCTTTCAGTATTTATAAGTGTTGATAAGGTCCCCCCTCAGTCGTCTTTTTTCCAGACTGAAGAGACCCAAATCCCTCAGCCTTTCTTCATAAGAGAGGTGATCCAGTCCCCTCAGCATCTTGGTAGCCCTTTGCTGTCCCCTCTCCAGCAGTTCCCTGTCCCTCTTGAACCAGGGAGCCCAGAACTGGACCCAGCACTCCAGGTGCGGCCTCCCCAGGGCAGAGTAGAGGGGGAGGATGACCTCCCTCCACCTGCTGGCCACACTCTTCTTGATGCCCCCCAGGATGCCATTGGCCTTCTTGGCCACCAGGGCCCATCACTGGCTCACAGTCATCCTGTTGTCCCCCAGGACTCCCAGGTCTCTTTCCACAGAGCTGCTCTCCAGCAGGTCACCCCCAACCTGTCCTGGTGCAGGGGGTTATTCCTACCCAGGTGCAGCACCCTACACTTGCCCTTCTTGAATTTCATAAGGTTCCTCTCTGACCAAATCTCCAACCTGTCCAGGTCTCTCTGGATGGCGGCATAGCCTTCTGGTGTGTCAGCCACCCCTCCCAGCTTTGTGTCATTGGCAAACTTTCCTATTCTCTTGTCTATATTTCTCATCCTAGGATTTCAGGAAAATCCAGTATTACTTCCAAAATAGTATTGTTCCTTCAGTGATTGAGAGCTGTATGGAAACACGGTCAGATATGATGGAGAAAGACTGAAATGGGACTTTTCCTGTGCAGAACAGCATGTTCTTTGTGCTACTTGATTAACAGAAAGGGCTCTGGTTTGCTAGAATGACTGAGTGGTAAGGAGAGACAGCAAGCCTCGCCACATGCCTGGGAATGCTCTGCATTCCCCGCAGCTTGGTACAGCATCCCACCAGCAGCACCACAGCCCCCGCTCACCGGTCCCGGGCTCGCAGCTGAAGTGGCTCAGAAACACTCACCAGAGTTCCAGCTTGACCCTTCTGCCATCCAACAAGATAGTAGTGGTCTTGTAGTCAATTCCTGAAAGGAAACCAATAAAAAGCTGAGCAAACACTGAAGCAGGTCTTCAGAGACGGACAAGAAACATGCTCTGCCCATCCAGATCCATCATTTCATGTTTACAGAAAGTGATGTTTTCTCCCCCTTGCTGCATTGAGTGTTTGTGGAGGGCTACAGAGATTGATAGAAATAGACCTCTGGTTCAAGGCAAAGCTAACCCTTGCGGAGCTCTATCCTTCCTCCCTACAAATATAGTCAGCTCCTATATTGCTTCTTCTGCATTATTGGATAAAACCTGTTAGGTCTTGAGCTATAGGAGATTCAGTGGTTTGTAGGATTATCGCAAGCGATAGCTTTAAATTACAGACTTTTGGGGGGTGAGCCAGAGATGAACAATTGAGAAGCATCTCTGCTAACTCAGCCTGCAGACCCACCACCTCTCAACAAACAGCATCGCCTGAAACAGCCAAAGGACATTTTGGGAGGCGGGTGATGCTGAAAGCCTGTCCAGAGAATGCTCTGAGGTGCGTGTCATCCAGGGTTGGATAAAGCAGAAAGCACTCCCCCTTTACCAACAGCTCAGAGCACGGCACAGACAACTGCTTTTCATAGGGCCATAGCACCAGAGCAGCAGAAGACCCTCAAAACCACAAGACCGGGCTGGGCTGACAAGCAACTCATTCGCACGAAGGGTGCTCAGCACCTTTGGATACACAAGGAGTTTGTTCAAAACTGGCACCCTGCCTCGCATCTAAACAGAGAAGTTGTTTAAAAAAAGGGTGCAACTCCACTTGCAAGCAACACGTCCAAACGGAGCCAAACACACAGCCGCTCCCCATGGCCCCGGGCACAGGAGGGAAGAGGCAGGACTGAACCTCCCACCTCCTGCCCCAAAGCCTGGGCTCCCAATGGCCAAGGGGCACCAGGTGCCCAGGAAAAGCAGCTTCTCCGCAAGCCCCAGCTAATAAGCTTCAAGTATATGGAAGCTGCTTAAACAAAGCACCGTGCACCATTACTGCATGCCCACTAAACGCCCACTAAAGCATAAACTAATTTACAGTCGCCTTTAATAAAGCAGAGTCGCTTCGCTCTGATTAGATCAACTTTATTCTTTTCCCCTCGCCAACAGATACCAAACTTTGAATCTATATTAAAAACCCACCGTTGTGTTACGACCTGTACTTCCTTTTTCCTGCAAGGAGAATACTTCCCCGATAACCAAACAGACAAGTTTGTCAATAAAGCAAATGGATTTTTCTGAGTCATCAGCAGGAGCTCCCTGTTAGTGACAAACAAATTAGATTTCAGCCTTCACAGGGTGCTATAAAAAGCAATAAAGATAATTATCTTAAATTCCAACTATTTCCAGTGCTTTATCACAGAAAATAGATGGTTTACATTTTATCTTCCTCCAGAGGCAAGTATTTATTTTCAGGCGGATATAAATCTCCCTCGTCCCCAGGGAAGGCAAGCAGTAGTGGGAGCAAGCCAGGAGGGAGCATCCAGACATCTCCCCCTCCAGCTCCTGAGCCAAGATCATTCCTGGCACAGGCTGGTGGGCCGTTAGGGAAGAGGCTAATTAAGCCCACTGCTCTGTTTCAGATGTAAAATCCCCAGAGACTCCGCTCCATGCAGAACTGCCCCATTTCTCGTTAGGCACAAGACCTCCCCGCAAGCACTACGTCCTCAACACCCTCTGTGCCCAGGCCAATGGATGGAGCGGTTGCATGAAAGCACCAAGGAGGGGGAATAAAGACTCTTTTCAGGGCACAGAGGCCATGTGCTTCCAAAAATGCCACCGTTGAGGTGAAACGAATCACTTGACTACCAGTTTTTAAGTCAGAAAGGTTCAGCTTGGCAGAAAACTCATTGATGGGAACGCCAAACACACAAACCCACAAATGCCTTTGTTAGGCTCAACACTCACGAACTGCCCAGCCCATATCCCCAGCAGGGGGAACACGAGTTGCCCGTCACAAACACACATGACTTGGTCACCAGAGCAATGTTTTAAATACCCATTCCCTCCATGCCCATCTGAAACGACACCACAGACTTTAAATCAGAGCAATGCCGGTCTTTGGGCAGAACAATACAGCCATGACCAAAGCGGGCAACTTGGCAGAAAGCAGCACTGGAAAACTGCCCAAGCTCCTGCTGCAACTGCTTCTCACTCCAAAGATGCTCAGGGAACATAAGGAGGCAAGGCAGACGTCCTTCACATCCTCCACAGTGATGTCTACAGTTGGAAGAGAAGGTACGCAAGGTGGAGAGAGGGAAGCAGAAGGTGCACGGTTGTCCTCACCCCTGCAGATGTCCCTTCCCAGGGGACAGGCAGCCCATCACTTCTGCGGGAAATTCAGAGAGCTCACCAGGATGCTCCATGCTGGGTTCTGGGAGACCAGGCACCTCCTGCCCACCACACTTGACATCAAATGCCGAACGCAAAAGCACAGAGAAAGGAAAGTGCCAAATCTATCTCTTCATGTTTTCAGACAACTGCCGGTCAACTGGATTTGCTGCCTGGCCTCTGGGCAGTCCGGGACTTCGTGCAGAACTTCTCTCCTTTGCATCAGAGAGCTGGAGGTGAAGGGTAAAGGCCTTTCTGAGCATTACACCCCTGCGGTACTCCCACGAAACTGCCCTGAGGAATTCATATACACTCGAGTTAAAAGCAGACCTGTTTCGACTTTTTAATCTAGGCTACAGTCAGCATTCAGGCAGTATCTGGAAATACGGGTTGGAGCAAAGGGTTGCACTTTTTAACTTGCACACGCCCAAATTAGGACTAGGGGCTAAATTTACAAAAGGTATTTGAGCAAGAACTCCACCTACAAGCTCACTGACAAGGACAAAAACTGCACAATTGCAACATTTTGGAAAAAATTCCAGCTTCCCGTCTTCTATAAACACTTGGCCCATCAGGACAGCTCAAGAGGACTCCCTTTAAAGCTTGCACACAACATCATACGGCCATGGTTCACTGCTGCTAGAAAACTTACATTGACCACAGATGCCCTTAAAATGGGGGGACTTGCCACAGTGGCTAACACCAGTACTGGCCACCTCACAGCTGGTACCTTACTATTTCGGTTCCGCTTAACACCCCGCAGTTTCCCAAGCTGTACCAAATACACACTCCCCCTTCACAGCTGACAAAGAAGCCGAGCCGCCCAGCTGGCTTTCCATGGCCCAGCCTACAGCTCTGGCTCAGCCCTGGATTCCCCCTTGTCCCAGGGGCCTGGGGACAGAGGGCCACAGCAGCCACTAGATGCCACCATTGCACAGAGGCTGCTGGCAGTGCGACAGCCGGTGGCAGAGCCTGCCGTGGCCGTGCCACCCCAGGGCTGCTCCTCTGCCTCGTCACTTCAGGCAGCTCGGACACCAATAGGGCAAGGGAAGTTTTTAAAATTTAATTTCTGTAGTTGCCAGGGTTTCCCCCACCTGAGCATCAACTCTGCTCACAGCCAAGTACAGCTCATTTTGAGACTTGACATTTATTCTGCTCCAGAACGTGCTTTGATGCCCTGGAAGGGATGTGATGCGATGAACCCCACGTTGGGCTTGGGTGACAGGGTGCGACAAACCCCACGCCGGGCTCCTGCAGCACCAGCAAACCAGCCGACACAGACACATCTGCCACGGACACATCTGCCTCTGCAACCCTGCCTGGCCCTCAGGGTCCTCGGCACTGGGGGAAGAGAGAACAGCCTTGTTTAAAGCTTATTTTATATCAACAGATCTCTTTCTTGACCAATCTCTAGCATGATGCAACAAAATGAATGAGGCTGGGAAAACAAGTCTGGGCTGCTCTCTTAATTTAGCATTCAGGGCGACTCCTCTGCTATTTTTCCAGTCCTGCTTTAGACTCACGCTTACGCTGACGCCATCCCAACCCCACTTCTCCAGCCGACCTGGCACCAGGTGCTCTGCAGAGTGATCTGCTGTCACCAAGCCTGGTGTCAGACACCCAACTCCCTGCTGCAGAGCCAGGTTTCATGCTCCTGGGCAAGACTCCAGGGAATTCCAAACCTTTATTTCATCTGCCAATTGGTAATAAGGAAAACCTAAGAAAGCAAGCCATTTTCCCATGGGAATAGTCAGGATGTGTTATAGGAAACTCTGATCTCTTCCAAATTACTCATGCAGAGCCCAGCACATTTTTGCATCAATATGACCCGAAAAACCCTACATCCAACCTTAATTAAAACTTTCACCCAAAAGATTACACCTGATGTGACAAGGAAAAGTAAAACCCCTCCAAGAGAAATGACAATTTTCTTCCAGTGCTTGGTTCTACTTTGTATGAGGCTGTCAGTCCCCCTTCCCCTTGTGAATTGAGGGCTCTGAGAAAGGCAACCCCCAGCTCCGCAAGACATCGAAAACACAGTGGAGGAGGCAGCAGGTACCTGGAACTGGAAGTCACACTGGGAAAGCTAGAAAGACAACGGAGATACGGATTTCATGCTACTCTTGGGCTCTCCCTTTAAACAGATTAATATCTCAGGAAAATTGCTTTAAATAGCTCAAGTGCACAAGGCTCTATAAATATTTACTACTGTAAGCCCAGCAGCCTCTTGGCTTTGTGTAGGTCTTTGTTTTAGAGAAAAGGAGACGATTTTGCAGTTGCAGACTCTCAAGCTGACTCTGCCCTAACGCCTGGGCAGGGGACCAGAAGGGCTGGCTCCCCTTAAAAAAAGGCAGATTGAGCAAAACCTCACAGCAGCAAGAGCAGCATGTGTTTTTTTCCTCCTCCAGCTTTCCAAGGTGATCCTCACTTGGTGCTGGGGCGAGTGGTTCCAGCTCTCAGCGTGATGCTGGGGCCAATGCAGCATTTTAGGTCATTGGTCCAAATCAAGCGTCCTCCTGCAGAGATGCTTCAATGATCCAACCCCCAACCAACAGCTTCACCGCACACATACAAATATCAAAAAGGTACAACCAGGAATCGCTCTGTGACAGAGGGATGAAGGGACTCGCCCCGTGTTAAAGCAAGCCATCAGCAGGTTTTCTTGCGACCTTCCTTGAAGGCTGGGCCTTTGAGGAGATGTTTACATCTCCAGTTTGCATCTGCGGTGTCTCTAAGAAGAACATAATTCATCCACAAATCTGGGGCAGAAGACATTCCAGGTGATGCTCAAAAATCTCTTACCCAAGGGAAAATAAAAATAATAATAAAAAAAAAATCAACGCACTCAAGTTAAACATTGATACAATTTTAAGACAAGCTTGCTTTCCTTCCAAGAGACACCCTACTTATCACTCAAAGTCATTTACAGTTTGCGTGAATCAGACTGGCTAAATATGTTTTTGCCACCTCATTTCTTAAATGGATTGTTTTCTGCTTGTGGGAGCTCGGAATCCACCACCTCACTTTCTGTTAGTCCACCCACAACAAAAACCAGAGCACACTATTTGGACCTCATTAAAAATAGAATCAGTTCCCCCAGCTTACAGATGTGCACTATATAATGCCACCTCCGCTTTTTTTTTTTTTTACATTAAATTCAACTGAGTTTCATTTATTTATAATTCAAAAGAAGTCAATCAACCCATTTGCAAAGTGATACATAAGGTCAATAGGCAAAACCTGAGGTGTACAATGATGATGAGCCAAGGTCATTCCTTCACTCAATGCATTATATAAATAGGAAAATAAGATAAATTGAGGAGACTTTTATTACTTATCTGACTAACGCTGCTTTTTGTCAGACTGTTATTTCATCTGTAGACATAATTAAGCCAAAGTGGCTCCATTCTGCAGCTCTTCCAATAACGATGGCATCTGAGTCCCAAGAGGAGGGCTGATAAGCGAGATGTGCCAGCAGCCCTAGAGAAACGCTCTGCTTTACTAGGAAATTTTAACGCTGGCTCACAAGCCACCAGAAACACCCATCGCACCACTGCAGCATATCACCCAGCAAGCCTGGTGACAGACTTTCATTTTTGACTGTCATTAGTACAGCCAAAGCCACCACGCCACGATTGTCTAACTGAAAATGCTGGATTTTCCCCCAGACCACCCCCAGACTCTTCTGTTTTCCTACAGGTCATCATCTCTGCCGAGTCCAGAAAAAGGTCTAGGACTTCTTAAAAGATCTTCTTAAAGGCTTGCAGATTTAATGCCACATGGACCAGCGACTGCTGGGAAGGAGAGGAGAGCACAGGGCTGGAATAAGAAAATAGAGAATACACATCAAATATTTAACTTGCTGAGATTTTGCTGTGAAGTTGAGTAACCAGCTCTGAAAGGCTGGCCGCGCTGCATGGCATTCAAGAGGATCCTGGGGAGAAGGCGATGCAGGTCTCCGCCAGCAGCTGGCAAATCCATAACTGATAAATGTAAAGGCATGCTGTGATTATAAAACAGGCAAACACCGTCAGGAGGATGAAGCAAACTCTGTTTCTCTTGGGGCAGCCCTGAGAATACCTCCCCACCAGTGTGACCGACTTCACTGACAAATTGCGAAGAATATGTAATCCAAGTGTTGTGGTAATCATTAGACACATTAGAATGGGTCAATGTGTTGCAAATAATTTTTTTCTTCCCTTTTGCAACAGGAAAACATTAAGAATGAATTTCCAGTGAAGCCTCTCAGCAGCAAGGACTCCGAGACTCATGGCTAAGCAGAGGTGGGTAAATTTAGTTTTAAACCTTTATCACCAGTTCAGACAACGCTGTGGATGCCAGCAAGAACAGCACAGTCAACTGTGAATTGAGAGAACTTAAACTATGCACGAGAGCTCAGTCCCCTCCCTGGTGGTCCCTTACTGGCCAGGGCGTCCCCTCCTCTGAGACCCACTTGTGGGGCTGGCAGAGCCTGGCTGGGTATCACTCAGGCTCCCCAGCCTGTCACGGTCCCTTGGCGCATCTTTGGGGATGTGCAGGGAAGGTTTTTAATCACGTAAGTGAGCAGTCAGTTTACTTGTGTGCGCACAAGACGCAAGCTGCTGAAAGGTCCCTGCCTCTCCCTCCAAAGGGCTTGTGCAAACCTTCCAGCTGGACTAAAAGAGGAAAACCCAATCAATTAATCTGTGCAAAACCCAGTACAGTGACTGCACCTCTGCCTGTACAACAGACCTCAGAACTGGAGCCCTTCTGTGCTCTAGTTCAGCTGCAAGCCCTTAGCGCAGAAATTAATTTATCCCAAATGCCAGCAACAACCGAGCAGTACCCAAAGATGACTGTTTATTCTACCAAGTCCCTGGGCGCCACAGATGCCCTAGACCTCCCTAGGCCCGGCCTTGGCAGCCCTCTCCAGTGCCCAGCCTTGGTGGGGTACTGGGAGCTATATACAGGGCCAAGGGGGACAGAGCTACTCCCGCAGAGCTCCACAGCACGTTCCTGCAACACAGCCAGCGCCAAACAAACTCACCGGCAACTCCACAGACTCAGACCAAAGTGGGCACTGCCCTCCTGGGACTCATTTTCTGGCTGAACCGTATTCCACAAGAAGAGAACAGTTATTACCCCCCATCGCCGTGTTCACATGCTCCCTCTCATTGCATCCCATATCCCGCACCTTTTAGTTTAAGAATGGTGTTACGGTTCGAAAAACCCATAACAATTTATTGTTGTTTAGACAATACCTACCACCTGATGACCCCTCCCCACCTGGGAAGGGGAATCAGGGAAAACAAGGAAACACGAGGTTGAAATATAAATAGATTTTATAGGATAAGACTAAATAATTAACAATACTAAAGAACCAGTATTGATCCTGATACTAATATAAGATATACAAGAATTATACTCAGCCCATTCCATCAGCAGAAGCCGTGCACTCCCAGACAGGGATAGCCAATGTGGGACCCTGCAAGCACTGTGGATTCAGGAGGAAGGGAAGGGCTCAGGGTTTCGGCACCGGGGCAAGGAGTCCTCAGAATCACAGTCACCAAGGGAGAGAGAGAGAGAACCCCTCAGCAAACTTTCTAATTTATATTGAATGTGACATTCATGGTATGAAATAATCCTGTTGGCCAGCCTGGGTCAAGTGCCTGGGTCTCGCTCCTCCTCATCCCTGCACCTGATAAGGCTTGAAAACACTGAGACCTTGAATCCCACAGATCAGAGCTGGCTATAAAGGAAATATTTTCACAAATTCAGACACTAGAGTCTTCTAAAAGTGCAGTTTTCCCAAGCATTAGGAGAGAAGTTAACCCTGTGTTGCTCAAACCAAGCCAAACAGTTTATGGTGAGATGGTGATCAAATGTCAACCTACAGCTCCTGAGTCCAGCAGCCAAGGTGCTCCACGAAGTGGAATATGAAGCCAGGACGCATTATGAGTGCAGTTCAAAATGCCTGATTTTGGGGTTTTTTTTTATGCCTTCACCAGCCTGTGAGTAAAAGGGCAGCCAGGCCTGAAGACTCATATCAGAATTGTTCACTTGTGGGCAACAGTTGACAGAGAAAGAGTTGTCATTTCATTTCCAGTCAAACGAGGCAGATGGGGATGGAATTTACAGCCGGCCAGGAGCCGCCAGCTGTTGAATGCACGTTCAAGGCAAACAGGTTTTGCACCGAAAAATGTACTAGTGCAACACCCAAAGCTGTTCCTCGGCAGGAGGCAGCTGCTGGGGTCAGCACCCAACCAACGCAGGCACTAAAGACACAGGTATCAAGATCCTCCCATTCACGTAATTTAAAGAACAGGCAGAAGCATCTGTACATAGAAGACGCTACTAATGCGTTACCTTCCACTGCAGCTCCTATTAGAGGAATAGTTATTTTCTCCATCATCTGTAAGTGATACTAAATCGCTCATAAAAAACGCGGTAGGAGCACATAAACACTAGCTGATGAAAAAAGTGAATTCAAGCTATTCAAATAACAACTGGTGAAGTCACCCGACCTTAAAAAGTGTGTACAACAGCACATTAACGGCAGCAATTTAGCGAGTCAGCTCAGAGCTGTAAGCCACGGAAAAAATCCCTTCCAAACAACACATGAGCTCATCAGTTCGAGTCATGCATTCAATTACCTACTCTTCAGATAGACAAACAACAAATTATCTCCATCAACTACAGGGGTCAACAAAACAGATACTTTAAATCAAAGGTGGATTCACCGCAGGTCCATGTCTTTTGGTGTTAGCATTTACCTCGGTGGTGTAACTTCTTTGTTTTGAGGGTGATAAAAGTTCCTGAACAGCATCGCCACAAAACACCCCCTGCTCCTGCCTGCAGAGCTGGAGCCGAGGATGAGAAATCACATGCTTTTCCCTCCGTGCTGTAGCTGAGCCTTAGGAACAGGGACAAGAGGCCTCGGTTCTTGCTGGGCATGCAGGAGACCAGTGCTGCTGCTGCACGGTGCTGGCCCGGGGACAGGCGTAGACGTCAGCCATGTGCTCCAGCCTTCATCATCTCCAGCTCATCAAACACAAAATCCACTCGTGCTGCACAACTTGATGGGAGGTACCGAGGAGCTTCAGATTATTATCGGATGAGTCTGAGCTGCCTTGAGCCGAGGGGTTCAGCCCCACGTGCGGGGCCAGGAGCCCACCTCCCCAAGCGAAGCTCAGCACGTCCCACCAGCTCCTGCCAACTCCAGCTCTGCGTGATACCTCCAACAGCCTGCCAAGCACCTCGTGAAGACACAGGCAGAAAGAGAGGGAAAACAAATGCCTTTTGGTTATTTGAAGGTACCCAAATTTGTAGATTTTTCTCCCAAAAAAAACATACTCCATCTTCCACTCACGTCTGCCTCATGTCAGCTGAGAGTGCTTTCTGGAAGCCTTTCACAAAAAGGCTGCTTGCATCAGGTTGTTCCCAGGCATCTTCACCCACAGCTGAGGGCTTGTAGGTGGGGATCTTGGACAAATAATTGCTTGTTTGGTTTTGTAACCAGCCGAAAGCAAAACACTAATTTGGAGACCTCTAGGAAGCCCAGATTTGCAGAAGACTTCACTTGCCCACTGCCTGCTCCGCACCCCAGCAGCATTTCAGCAGCTACGTGGTCCTCACACAGAGGAATTCTGTTCTGGGCTCAGTTAAGGATGATGACAGCATCTGAAAACAGCACTTGAAGCCAGAAGCAAATCTGTTCCTAAAGCTCGAACAATTTCACTGGACACCCGGGAAGCCACAGAAACAGTCAAAAGTCAGTCCAGAATTGGGGATGTTAAGTGGATTTGTGCTTTAGAAGAAAATCAAGAATGATTTTATGCACAGAAGCAACACCAAACAAAAGAGTTTCTTCATGCTTTGCAGTTCAGTTCTCCATAAAAACTATACAGCTGCATGCAGAAACAAAGACAGCCTATGAGGAAAATCACAGGGCACCATAACAAACTCCATTGTTGCTGGATTACCATATAAAAACCAAGACACACTTGGAGACAGAGAAAAAAAAACCCAACCCTCAAAAAAATCCAATTACTTGTCCAAAATCCCTTCAATATCTTGGCCTTGCCGAGGTGAACCATCCATATTTACGCTTCTGAACAAGATGCAGGTTAATATGTAGGAATTCACAGAATCACAGAATGGTTTGGGTTGGAAGGGATCCTAAAGCCCACCCAGTGCCACCCCCTGCCCTGGGCAGGGACACCTCCCGCCAGACCAGGTTGCTCCAAGCCCCCTCCAACCTGGCCTTGAACACCTCCAGGGCTGGGGCAGCCACAGCTTCTCTGGGCAATCTGGGCCAGGGGCTCACCACCCTCACAGCCAAGAATTTCCTCTTGATATCTGATTTAAATCTCCCCTCTTCCAGTTTAAAACCATTCCCCCTCGTCCCATGGCTGCCCTCCCTGATCCAGAGTCCCTCCCCAGCTTTCCTGGAGCCCCTTTAGGTACTGGAAGAGGCTCGAAGGTCTCCCCAGAGCCTTCTCTTCTCCAGGCTGATTCCCCCCAGCTCTCTCAGCCTGTCCTCACCAGCAGAGGGGCTCCAGCCCTCCCAGCATCTCCGGGGCCTCCTCTGGCCCTGCTCCAACAGCTCCGTGTCCTTCTGCTGTTGGTGCCCCAGAGCTGGAGGCAGCACTGCAGGGGGGTCTCACAGAGCGGAGCAGAGGGGTAGAATCCCCCCGCCTCGCCCTGCTGCCCACACTGCTGGGGATGCAGCCCAGGCTGTGGGGGGGTTCTGGGCTGCCAGCGCATGTTGCCAGTGAATGTTGAGCTTCTCATCAATTGTCAGCATCAGACCTTGGTGGCATCACCACCGGGCTGAGGCACGCACCACTGTGTGTGGGAAGCCTAGTCCTGGTGCACACCGGGCCCTTGCGTACGGCTGCAGTCCTACTTGGGGATCCTGCAGAGCCTCCGGATGCACACAGCAGCAGTCTCTGATCGGTGGGACGCCCACCCGCAGCCCCACTGCCATCCACACCCCACGGCTCAACGCCAGTTGGCATCTCCAGGTTTTGCCATTTCAAGGGTCACACTGCAACACAGAGGCAGCCAGTAACAATGGATCTGTCTCCAGACTGACGCTGTACACCCAAAAAGAAGGGTACAGCATTTCAGCTGGGCATAGAGGGGCAAAGCACCACGTGCCTGCCAAGCACGGGACTTACAAAGCTCCCGCAGCAGTGACAGAGAGACCACTCACCATGAATTTCATTGCCACCTGAATCTGGTCTTGCTGCATCACGTGCCCCACGCCGGAAGCATCAGGATGGCCACTAACACTGCTTTCACCTTTCAGTGTGCCGTTTCCAGCGATAACAAAAAATCTCCAGGGACCCGATCTACAACTCATTGCTGTGTGCGCTCAGCCCGGGCACTCCTGGCCCATGAAGGACCAGCTGGCCCTGCCAGCAGTGCAGGCACCCCTCTACCCGCCCATACGAAGCCTGTCGCCTCGCAGTGGCTCCACAGCGGCTCTCAACAGCCCAAAATCGTGTTTTCAAACTTTCTGTTCTCAGCCCAAGTTGGAGCCTCTGAAGTCCTCTCCTCCTCCTCACCTACAGCTGTTGCAGGACAAAGATCTCACCCCAGCTACTCCGGCAGCAACTCTGAAGCACAATTTTTGCTGCTACCAGGAGAAAGCCAGCATTTTGCCTTTTTAAAATAGAAAAAAAAAGCCTTGAATTTTAACCTTGCAATACAGATGACACCTACAAGGACATGAGCACGTCTCAACCTAAGGAGGCATTTCACAGCACCATGTCCCGTACAGGTTTTACTATCAAGTTACTTAAGCAGTTTGGCAACATAAGAAAAATAGCAGCTCTTGGGACAAGAGATGATTTCAGGTTAAGTAAACAGGACAGGCAAATAGTGGACTTTTTTGGTTTTGTTTGTTTGGTTTTTTTTTTTAAATCTAGTTAGGTCTCCTGTCCACTTGGCCCCCAGCCTGCTGCTGCTAAAACTGGTACAGAAGGAAACAGAAGACAGGGTGATTTCTGGGTACATGACCGGGAGGGTGTCCAGAGAGCAATCATTTGCAAAGACAGGAAAGTGGTACGACAGAACCCCCAAATGGGCCTGGGAACTCAGAAGCTGGGCTGAAATATAAGGTAAAATGGCACCTCTAAAAAGAATTTTTTTAAAAATCTGCATTTTCTTTAGGAGATTATTCCAGAGATGCATAGCACTTTCTATTAAACTGCCAGTTAGGTACAGCCATTCAGTGTCCCCTTCTGCCTGTCTCCTCCTTAACCACTGACTGTTTAATTAGCAAATATTTTGAATTGGATGAGGATTTTTGTCCCAATTCAATGCCTGATATTGAAATGGCTGCAGCACTGCACAGCACATACAGGCCACTAATCACTTCAGGGTTACATTTATAGGAGAGCAGGTGTCAAAGTTTTAAAATGATATAATATTGTCTGGTTTCCCAATGGGGTGATGGAAATGAGATACAGAGGATGTAGAAAAGAGGAAGAAAATCTAAAAAGCTATGGCTATGTAAAAAAAGCTCTCAGCAAACAGAAGCCCTATAGGAACAAACAATCTCTGAGCTGATGTTGCAACCGTACTATTACTACAACTTTTGCAGAAACAACCAGAGAGCTCTTTGATGGGGGGCCCTGAGCCACGATTGTCTCCGCCCCAGGGAAATTTCCCTTTCAGGTGAGTCCCAACTCACAGCAAAGTGTTTAGCAAAATAGAGACGAAGGTTTTCACATTGGAGCTCCCTTCCTCCTCCTCTGCCTGCAATCAAATAGAAACCGGTGTGACATAATGCTGCTGTATCACCGCTCCTTTCGGCTGAGCCTGGGCTGCCGGAGGAAGGCGAGGGGTAAAGGGGAAGAAAATGTGATTTTAGAAAGCAAGGTTATAAAACCTCAGCTCCGAAAGCTAAGCTCGCAGCGTAGCTATTTTCAAGTGCAAGGGAAAGATGCTCTGCTCTTCTGAGAGAGGGAGGCCACCGGAGGAAAACATGCCAGGGAACAGCTGGAAACAAAAGCTGAAGGAGACGGAGTGGAGGAGGAGGAGACATTTTCCATGGGCTTTCCTATGCGGCTTATATACCAAAACAACCAAACAAAAAAACCCCGCACACCAACAGAAGCGGACAATGCCATCACGGGATCTGGAGAGAGCAAAAAATACAGAGAAACTTTTAATCCCGGTTATTAGACGAACATTCCACCCCTTTCAGATTTACACTGCTCTGTTCGCATCACCTTTGTGCGCTTAAGGGTCAGAAACATACTCACAGCCATGTAAAAGCAAAGCTTTTATCTAGGGGGATTACAGGTGGCGGGAACTGCTCAGTGCAATCGAGAACTTTGCAGAATAACTCCCCAGCTTTAGAAAAACACAACAAAACCAAAACCCCCCTGAAACAACCCTCCTGCAGTGCTATGCATCCTTAATCCTGACTTGAAAGACAGCTGAAGATATCAAAACCTGCCAGGCACTCAGTTTGGGGTTTGGTTTTTGTTTTCAAGGGTTTTTTTTTTTTGTTTGTTTGCTATGTTTTGGGGTTGGTTTCATTTTAAGTTTAAGCCACAGCTCATTAGCCCCACATCAAGGAGAGAGGGAGGTTCAACACTGTATGTTTGGAAATATTTTTTGCACAAAAGATAAGTAGCAAAGGCTGGAGAAATACGAGATACTGGAGTTGTTCCTCAGCCAAAGCTTGGTCCAATGAGATCAGTTTTGCGTCCCCAATGACAGGGAAGTGAACGTCCCTGAAGGACACTAATGCAAGTGCTGGCAGACAGGGGGAATTGCTGCAACAACCACTCTCCACTCTGCAAGCCACTGAAAGAGATTTCTAGCAGAATGCCCGGTAGGGTCCAGCTGAAGCATTCCCCACAGAACAATTCTGCGGCCACTACAGGACACGATGGCAAGGCTGCGCTTAGAAGGTTTTGCCTCAATCCCCCTCACATCAGAGCGCTAAAACCTCAAAATAAAAACATTATTCCAATTAATACAGTCATGCCAGCAAACAAACAGCAGTTTCCAGTGGCATGCAGCATCCAGAACAGCAGGCCACCCCCACCGGACGGCTCCGGTCTACCACTGACAGGGACAACGCTGCTCTGGAAGGCAGCAGGAAACCGGCCAGGTGAGGAAGAGGAGGAGCAGGAGGCAGAAGCAGGGAAGCAGCACCAGGATCAAGGCTTCCCTCCCGCTGATGCCAAAGAGAGCCCTGACACACTGCAGCAAGACCAGGATGAGCACTCAGCTGCAATCTCAAGCCCCTGCTCAACATCTGTAGCTCTCGTGGCTATGCCCAGAAGGTGCCACCACATTGGTGCTGTGCCCGCCTGAGGTTTTACCGCACGCAGGTACACCCAGCAACTGGTTCTTGTGTGCTCAAGAAGGGAAGGTTAGATGCTGTCAGGCATTGACAGAGGTCCTGTCCTTGCAGAAGCTGCAGAAGTTTCAAGCAGAACTGCTCGGCTGCAGGCTTTGTTTAGGCAAAAAGCAAATAAGCGATGGCAAACTTTGCAGCTGTGTGGCAGGACCTCCAGCCAAACATGGCAGCAAAAACACAGGCTGCGGATGAGACGCAAGAGACCATCTCCCCAGTCAGTCCTGGAAAAGTGACAGGCAAGGAGCAGATGCATCGAGGAGCATCCCCTCACATGTCCTCCATGTCGCACGGAAGATGAGGAAATCCACCCCTGCGTACACTGGTTGTGGTACAGGTCATCTCCTGGTTGGCAAGTAACTAACTTGAAGGCTGCCATGCAGCAAAGCAGAGCAGTTTTACAGGGGATGTTTCTAGATTCATGCTGGTGACTAAGGGGAGTAATTGCTGTAGAGAAAGCCTTGAAAGGGACAGCTTAGGGACTTCCAAATTTAGACAGCTGCACAAAAACAACCAGAGGGAAAAGACATCTAAAGATGCACGTCACTCAAATAAACAGCCTGGTAATTAATCAGCAGTGGTGAGGTCCCTGGGCAAACAACACTGCCTGGGGGGGTCCTCACCAGTGGTCACTCTTCCCCCCCCGCCAGGGAAAGGGCACAGAGCTACATTGCCCCAGACCTTGCTCCCTGCACAGACACCAAGCCGTGGAGGGCTAACCTCCCTGCCCAAAAGCTGAGTTCCTTGGACTTCTGCTACGGGGGAAGAGCTCTCAGGAAAGATCCAGTTTTCATCTGAACCATAAAACCTATCGGTAGCTATTGCAGCTGAGCACTTAAGTTGCCTTTTTCCTAAAATTTCCTTGGGTCTTTGGATAGCAATGGGGTAACAGAGCACCTAAGCAAGACACTCAAATAAAGGCTCTAAGCCTCAGCTAAGGGATGGGGTAGAAACAAGGCACTGGGACTCACTGCATTAGGGCTTATCCCAGCACCATCCCTGCAGCAGGGCAACGCTTTCAGTTCAGCTTTCACCTGCTCTTTGAAAGGAGATCAGAGTGCGGACATGAGGCTTCCTCATCATCACTTGCTTAATACAAGCTGAGGACAGGGGGGGAAAAAAAAAATTAAAAAAAAAAATCCATCTCCCTTCCAATCAAAGCCATCTGCTCAGAAACACGCTCTACTCTTTCCCTAACACGCGTTTTTCCTTTCCTATGGGAACAGCAGCAGGTGAGGGGGAATGCCCTGCCTCAGAAAAAGCCCTCCATCACGCGAGAATGGAGCACACCACGTTCACGTCTGCATGGTGAGACCTGCCCCAGCCCTATTTCTGGCGCACACAGGGCACCATCTCACCTGGCAGTGATGGCACCCATGCAAGGAGCCCTCCCCTGACTCACCTGCTGTTGATACAGCCCTGGCTTCTGCAGCAAGCCAACAAACCAGCTAGGTGAGATCATTTCAGCACAAGCACATGAATAACTAGATATTAGAGAGTGATGTATGACACAGTAGTGACAAAGCCCCTGGCTCCTTCAGGTGAGGAACAGCCTTGTTTTCCTTTCACAGGTCACATACAACGCCCTTACGTTCACACGCAGCTCCACCACATCTTGTCCAAAATCACCCTGCGACCAGACACGTTTCTCTCCCACTTCAATATTTGGGGAAGGATAAGGATAGACCCCAAGTGGGCAATTTAAGCACTGAACGGATGAGTGATCTGTGTAGTTGAGTTGTATCCATGAGTAAGGCACACAGTTTTGTTCTGAGTCAGCCCTACCACCACGGCTCACAGCACCAGGGCCAGAGCAGCCCTCCCTTGTAGCTCGGGAGAAGGAAGGAGTGATAGAGGAGAGGGCATTCCAGGGAAAGACAGGATTTTCGGTTCCTGGGTGAGGTCCTCCAGGTGTTAGGAGTAGCAATGGGGCTCTGAGAATGGCACTCTGCCTCCACCAGTGCAGATCTGGGGAGTGGGGTGGGTGAAAGCTGGGAAGGAGGACAACACGGAAAGCCCAGAAGAACAAACCATAATGTTCTCCCAAAAGCCCAGATTTTCACCCAAATACTAGTAAGATGGCTTAATTTAGGACCTTTTGCAGCTGGCCAAGAGAAAGCAAAATCTAAGTCCAACTCAGTTACAAACCCTCCTGGGGTGGGAGGTGACAATATCCAGCCACAGGACATAAACAAACCCGTTCTTTGCATAGGGGGTGCTTCACCTGATGCTCCTGGAGACTGATACACTCCGGAACTTCAGCATGAACCTACTAAGAAACACACAGGTGACAACTGGATCTCGTATCACCCCTCAAAATGCCATTTTTATGTCACCAGAAGTTCTGTATCCAGTGCTTTTGCAGCTCGGGTGCAGCAACGGTCAGGGGCATCAGTCACGCCTCTTACCGCAAAGGCCAACAGCATCTAGGGAGTAACGACCACCAGATTAATTTCTAACAGCAATTTAAATAAAGGATATTGCTAAACACACAATAGGAACCACGGTGTCTAATTTTAAGACGTGCCTGATGCAGTATGAGGTGCCAAGTTATAAGGCTGTGTCGAGAAGCGATGCTTCTGCTCAGGGACCCTGAACAAGGATGGGAAGAAACAACTACGATGCTTTAAGACAGACACAGCTCATGCTGCATCCAGGGCTGACAGACACTGGACGCAAGCAAACAGAGGCCGCCTGCGGCTTACAGCTCACAATAGCGATGCTGATAGAAAGAGGGCTTGCTCGTCTCTTGGTTGCCCGCTATACCAACACCCAGGTGCCCACAGAGAAGAGAGGGATCCCTCAAACCCTTTTCTAGAGGTCAGGTGTACGGCAGAAGAGCAGCAGCAAAGATACAGAGCTTCGCTTTTAAAGGTACGCTGTCTCAGAGCTGAAAAGACAATCCATTTCACAGCGCGTTTCAAAAAACCTGTGTCAGAACAGTTGTAATTGGCCAACACAATAAAAGCAGCAGACCCCAATGAGACAGGGCACAACTGCTTCCCTCCCCACCAGAGGTTAGGGATCTGAGCTGGAGACGGGACGTCCCAGTCACAAGATCAACCTAAAGCATACTGGGTTTCACACCGGTAACAGCAAGTTCTGTTTTCTGGGCAGATCAAACAAGCAGTAGATGATACAATACTTGTTTCAAATTGGGATGTGGGGTCTGGGAGGGGAGGAGGAGGAGGAGAAGGACAACGCACTTAGAAATAAAAGATTTACAAAAAGGGCCTCTAGATAACACTCCACCGTTGCAGTTTTGGGACAGCGTCAGGCACATGTCCCAGAGGAGGCCAGGCAGTAGCTGTTCACAAAATCTACGTGTCTTCATGTCAGGGACCGTCTCCGTCAGGGCAGAGCGAAAGCCCGCTGGCGAAGAAGCGAGCCCTGTCAGTACACACATCCCACCCGCGCCGGAGACGGAGGGAGTTTGATTGCCAAGGCCGTCAGGAATATCAGCAGTATCAACTTCACTCACATTTCAAAGCTATTCCAGCTGATTATCCAAAAGGCGCGTAGCTTCACAGAAGCAACAGAAGCAAAGACTATCAGAGCATATATTACTGTGAAAAAGCAGTGTGTGACCTAATTCTCTAATTAGGAATGAGTTCAATTACCCACAGAAGATGAGGAAAGGTTCTGAAAATATTAGTTCACTGAGATTTCTTTTTCCAGAAAAAAAATGTTGTTTTTTTTTTGGTTATAAAATAGTGGGTACAGAGACAAAGCTTTTACAGCGACAGCCAAAGTCACCATTCTTTGGCTTTTATGTATGTGTCAAAGAACCCATCGCACACTCACTTTGCCAGCATACTTATTACTTCAATACAGCAGTCAAAACCATTTCTATCAGAACACAATTCCAACTTCAACGCCTCACTTAAAACAACCACCCCATTACACTCCTCATCCCTTTCTGCTCAGTAAACACTAACCCCAAGGAGCAGCTCTGCAGCTCCCAGGTGAGGCAGGTTCTTTGGAGACACAGACTCTCTTCAGGGAAGCTTAAAAGCGCCAAGCATCTCCTCGAAGGCAAACCGCACCAGCTCAGACAGACACCCAGGGAGATGAATGACACCACAACCTTCTAGTTCCAGAATTTGCTGCTCTCACTTCACAAGCAGCCTGACTTCTGAGTCACCACCTCCCTGTAAATCTCTGTGGAGCAGGTGCCTGCTTGCATCAGCCCCTACCAAACTGGTAGTAGTTCCGAGGACCAAGGACGTAGTCAGGAGCTGAGCCATGCCGCTCCTTTACACTCTAAATTCAGCTAGCATCAACACGGAGCATTGAGAAGCACCCGATTCCCTCAGACTCCTGCTTACAGGCAAAACCGAGCACCATCTGCTCCAGCCCTGGCTACAGCAATGATGCAGGGGCTGAACTGGCTTGCTTCTGCTGAGCCCTTGGGGACGTTATTTTGCATGGAGGCTGGGGGTAAAAGAATGACATATTGAAAACCACCCCAGAACCTGCACCCCGCCAGGCCGTGTTAGGTTTTAACTGCAGCGAGGGGATGCAGGAAATAGCATAGTGCTGCTCCTTGGCTCTTAATTATGGTCTTGTGACACTGTAGTTAATGGTCTGTCATGGGCTCCATTAGAAACCTTGATGTTTGCAGGAGGCAGACCAACCACAGTAGCCAGCTACTGAGCGAGAGCAGCTCAGGCCTGGAAACCGGGCTCCTGTTCTTTTGTTAGAGCCCCCGCTTCCTCCGGGCCACGGGAAGCCAGCTCAGCTCCAGGAGCAGGGTGCCGGGGCAGCGCTCCGCTCGGGAACGTCCAGCTGGGCTGGGGGACACAGGGCATCCAGTGACGGTGAAAGCAGGCACGGACCCCAAACCCTCCGTCAGACCCCGGCGGTTTTAGGTAACAACCACGGCCTTTCTGCTGCCAGCAGAGAAACGCACTCCTCTTCCACTTAATGAAAAAAAAAAAAAAAAGGGCAGAACAAGCCCTGCCTGCCCAAGGCTGGCCCCCACGGGCAGTGACCTCCCGCACAGGCACCGGGAAGCCTTGCCCCCCCGCCCCGAGTCCCCCTTACCGTTGCTGTAGGCGTAGGGGGACTCAGAGGCCCCGTCCTGCAGGCTCTCCAGGATCTCCCCCTTGCCCACGTCGCTGTCCCCCACCAGCAGGAACTTCAGGAGGTAATCGTAGCTCTTCACCGGGCTGCCCTGGGTGCCCATCCTCCCTCTCATCGGCGGTGGGGCCCGACCCGCATCCTCCGCCGGCCTGAGGGGGAGGGGGGCGCTGCGGCCCCGCCGCGGGGACACCCACCGCCGGGCTCACAGCCGGCCAGCCGCCTCGCCTCGCATCTTCCGCCGAGGGACGCGCCGAAGACCTGCGGCGGGAGGAGGATGAGGGGGAGGGAGGAGGATGAGGGGGAGGGGGGAGGGAGGAGGGAGAGCGGCCCGGCCCCACCGGCTCCTCAGCGCCCCCCGCCGCTGACAAAGCCCCGGCACCCGCCCGCACAATGCGCCGCAGCCCCGCCAGGCCCCGACCCGACCCGACCCGCCCCGCCCCGCCGGGCCTCCGCCCCGCCCCAGGCCGGGCTCACCCACCTCGCGGCCGGAGCTGAGCTGGGCCGGGCCGGGCCGGGCCGGGCCGGGCCGCGCCGCGCCGCCGCCGCCGGGGCCGAGCCTCCTCCTGGCGCCGCCGCGAAGCGCCCGACCGGGCCGGGGGAGAGGCGGCGCCGGGGCCCACTCCACCGCCGGGCACCGCCGCTCCCATAGGCTCAGCGGCGCGTCCGTCAAAGCTGGCCCCGCTCCGGCGCGCCCGGCTGCGGGGCGGGGCGGCGGTGGACTACAGGTCCCAGCGTGCCTTGCGCGGGGCGGCCGCGGCGGCGCGGGACGAGCCGGAGCGGAGCATGATGGGACAGCGAGTCTGGGGCAGGCGCGGAGGGGCCCGGCGTGGGGCTGGCTGGCGGGTGGCGGGCGTAGAGGCCGGGGGGCGGCCGGGAAGGGGGGGCATTTAGGATGGGGGGGCAATCCATGTGTGTGTGTGTGACATCCAGGGTTGGGGAGCACACAGAATTGGGAAGCATACAGGTGGGGGACCATCCATTTATGAGGGTGATCCAAGGTTGGGGGGCATCCAGGTGTGGGAGGCACCCAGGCAGGGGGGGCACCCAGCTGTGGGGTGGGAATCCAGCTGTGGGGGGCATCTAGGTGTGGGGGGCATCCAGGAAGGGGTTGCATATAGGATTGGGGGGCATCCAGGTATGGGGTGTACATCCAGGATTGGGAGCCATCCAGAACTGGGGGGCATCCATGTGCGTGGGCATCCAGGAAGGGGGGGTACCCAGCTATGGGGTGGGCATCCAGGTGTGGGGGACATCTAGGATTGGGGAGGACCCAGATGTGGGGTGGACACCCAGGATTGGGGGGTACCCAGAACTGGGGGGCATATAGGTAGGGGGGCAACCATTTATGGGGTGACCCAGTGGTGGGGGGCATCCAGGGGTAGGGTAGGGGGGGATAACCATGTATTGGGGAGTGCCCTGGTGTGGGTGATGGGATTGGGGGGCACACACACCCTGCTGTCCGTGAGGCAGGCCTGCGTAGGGCTGAGGCCTAGGGGGTGATGTCCAGCCTGTCCCCAGGGGGTGGTGACACAGCGGGGCCATGGGCGCCAGCCTGAGCCTTCACCCACCAAGGGCTGTGGCACCCAAAACCGTCCCTGCTGCTCCAGTGGCACCGTACCAGGACCCACCAGCTGCCCCCCAAAACCCATGGCACCGGGCTGGTGGTGGCCCCTGGGAGGTCCTGCTTCCAGCCCCGATCCCATGGGATTCCCATGGGAAGGGGTGGGTGCCCGCCTGGGGGAGGGCCCCTCCCCTCCCTGCTGGCGTCGGTGACAAATCCCTGCACCGCACAAAGCATCCTGGCTGATCTTTTTGAAGGCCAGTAATTGGGTTCCCAGCCTGGCTGCCTCCAATTAGTCCCATTCAAAACACGAGAGGTGCGTGTCCCCCAGAAAATCCAGGAGCAGAGGATGGATGGAGGGGGAGAAGTGGGAGAGCGGATGGATGGGTGGATGGATGGGTGGGTGGATGGAGGGGAGAGAGCAGAGGGATAGAGGGCAGTGGGTGAGCATCGCGAGGCACTGCTGGGTACGAGCCCATGCTCTGCCAGGAGCTGCTTTGTGCCATAGTGCAAACCGGTGGCACCACAGGTCCCAGGGCAAGGACACATCTGGGATGTGCAGGGACCTCATAGATGTCGGCGAGTTGTTCAGCTCTGCCCTTGAGCAACGGGCAGGGATGACGGTGGCCACGGGCATGTGGATAAACCTTATCACTGACTCCTCTGCCAAAGATCCCCAACAGTGGGGCTGGCAAAGGGGAGTCTGTAAAATGGGCTGATGTGGGGTGGACAGGGGCAGGGGGGACAGGCACATGGCAGCTGGCAAAGCCCAGGTGGCTCCATGTCATTGGCCACGCAGCCAGGGGGACCGGCCACCCTCGCAGGTGGTGGACTGGCAACGTGCAGCGCTGTGAACTGGGCAGTGATGAATGCATCAGTCCTCAGCTGGCTGAGAGACAAGGTTTGGGCACCGAGATGTCTCGTCTGAGCACCCCATGGGGTGGCAGGACCTTGCCGCCCCACGGCTCTGGTGACAAGGGACCCTCCTGTGCTCTGGCGAGTAGCATCTCTGCCCCTTGAGTGCTGCATGCAGGAGGGCAATGCCCTGACCCTGCCCAGCTGGGGGAATGCAGGTGGTGGAGCCCTTCCTTCTGTGCTCCTAGGGTGAGGAGCTACATGCTGCAAACTCTTTGGGGGGCTTTGTATCCCTAGCCAGGGGAATACAAAACACAGCCCCCGCCATCACCCTTCCTCCGGAACAGCCCTGCTCATCCAGCCTCTGAAACAGCAAAATGAAATAGCAGCTAAAACTAAAATGAAATAGCAGCTAACAGCAAAATGAAATAGCAGATGTCCTGCTGGCTCCATCTGGAGCTGCTGCCCCCAACTGCTTCCGACAGCATTCCCTGGGGAGCGGGGGCTCAGAGGGTAAAGCCTGCGGAGAAACTCTCGCCCCGGGAGAGAGCCCGGGATGGTGGAGCATGGGAAGTGGAGAGGGGAGAAAAGTCCAGGAGGAGAGAAAAGCCATTCCTCTCATTTTTGTCCACCAGTCCATGGGATCCAAAGTGGGGGGAGCAGTCAGGAGGAGGAGGATGGGCAGGAATATCCTTGATTTTGTTTCTCTTTTCTTAGCCTCTGCTTCGCAGTCCTGCCGCTCCTCCAGGGCCAGACCCAGATCCCTGGTTTATGGATCATTCAAGTGATTTCTCACCTCCTCGGTGGGATGGTGGAAACCGAACGAAAGTCCAGAGCGCTGTGAGCCATCATGGGAGAGGAGCCACGCAGGGAAGGCGGTGGGGTTGTTCCAGGGACTGAGGGCAGCAGCCTCTGTGTGGGGCAGAGGGTGATCCCGATGCAGAGGGGTGATCCCAGCAGAGGCTTGCTGTGGCGTGGGGACATTGTCACGGCCCTGCATCCAGCTGGACACCCAGCCGTCCGGGAGCAACAGCTGCTTCACCATCCCACAGCAGGGCACAAGCAGCCATGAGGGACCCTGGGTCGGAGCCTGAGCATCCTGGGAAGCTGCTCCTTCTCCATCCTCCAAGGACCAGCCCCCTGGGATTCTGCGGGTGCCAGTGCTGCGGTCATGGTCACACGCTGGCTCTGCGTGGCCTCAGGCAACCACCAACAACCAGTGGTGCCCAGGGCTGGCTTGGGCGATGGGTGGCACACTCAGAGGGCAGAGGCCGGGGTGCTGCTGGCTGGGCAGGAGGCTGCTGGTGTAAACTGCTAAGGGAGGGGAAGAGGGAGAAAAAGGAGAAGGAGGAGGAGGAAAAAGGAGAAAGAAAAAAAGGGCAAAGGGTAAGGAAAAGAAAAAGAAAAAGAAAAGAAAAGAGAAAAGAAAAGAAAAAAAGAAAAGAAAAGAAAAAAAGAAAAGAAAAGAAAAAAGAAAAGAAAAGGAAAAGAAAAGAAAAGAAAAAAGAAAAGAAAAGGAAAAGAAAAGGAAAAGAAAAGGAAAAGAAAAGGAAAAGAAAAGGAAAAGAAAAGGAAAAGAAAAGGAAAAGAAAAGGAAAAGAAAAGAGAAAAGGAGAAGAGAAGAGAAGGGAAGGGAAGGGAAGGGAAGGGAAAGGGAAGGGAAAGGGAAGGGAAAGGAGGAAAAGGAAGAAAAAGGAAAAGGAAAAGTGGGAAAGGGAAAAGGCAAGGGAAAAAGGGAAGTGGAAAAGGGAAAGGGAGAGGGAAAGGAGGAAAAAGAAGGAAAAGGGAAAGGGAGAGGGAAAGGAGGAAAAAGAAGGAAAGAAAAGGGAAAGGGAAGGGAGAAAGGAAAGGGAAAGGAGAAGGAAAAGGGAAAAGGAAAAGGAAAAGGAAAAGGAAAAGGAAAAGGAAAAGGAAAAGGAAAATTCAAGGGTGTGATGCTCTGCCATGGGAAGGCGAGGAGTGGCCACAAGGCACCGTCATTCCCAGGCACGGCTCCGGCTCCTGCTCTGGCTACCCTGTGCAAGGGCTGCAGAGGTTTGTCCCCTCTGTCCTGTCCCTGGCACCCGACAGCCATGTGTCGCCTCGGCCGGCTCACGGGGAGCGGAGCAGCCCCTCACCGAGTCACAGGGGAAAACCAAGCTGGAGGAGCATCACCTCAACCCTCTCCCTGCCCCGAGGTGAGACCCGCCGGATCAGTGCTCCTCCTCACAGGACCTTTGGGATTTGGCCTTGGCAGATCTCTCTCGGCTGGACGCGTGGCCCAACACCTTCCGTGTGTGGGAGCAGAGACCAAGGAACTGCCCGGCTGGGCCTCAAGATGAGCCAGGGCTCCAGCAGCCTCCTGCCCTTACCCCGCTGTGGTGGCAGGTGCTGCTGCAGGTGCTGATCAAAAGGTTTAATTAATGAAAAATTCCACACCTGTCAGCAGAATAAAGATCTCCATCCCTAAACTCTCAGACACAAGCATGCGCAAGACGCAGAGCCTCTCTGGTCCCAGCTGTGCTTGGACCTGCCAACACAGGCCCTGCCGCCATTGCCATTGCTGTCGGGTGCTTCTGGATGCAGGAACGGTGCCAGGAGGAGCACGGAGCAACACGGGGTACGGAGCTGGGGTAAGAGCCTGTCTGTGCTGCAGTAGGAAGGGAGTCACCTTCGAGTGGTGTCAATGGTGACATTTTAAAACAAACAGTGTGTGGCTGCTACGGGAGCACTTTGCTCCCGCTTAACACTTGGTGGCTTACGTCAACGCAAAGAGAAAATGTATCAGTGCTTTTCAATCAGCACGACAAACTTCCTCATCAAACTCCACACACAAACACACACGCACACGCACACTTCTAATTAAACGGGAAATGTTTCATCACTTTCCTTAAATACTTTATTTAAAAACTGAAAACATCATAAGTAGGAGGACTGACTACAATATTTGTGAAGTTCTGATGAATTACTGCAGTGCCAGATGCTTAAATAACACTACGGAGGGGAGACCCTCTGCAGCCCCCCTGCGCCCCCAGTGAGAGCAGAGTGGGGCCCCGGCTCTTCACCAGCATCTCCACCTGCTCCTGAGCCTCATCACCCCTCTGGAAACGAGGGGGTTACATTCTGTCGCCTGCAGCATCCATAATCCCATGTGCCCTCCTCACATTCAGCATTCTGAGACAATAAATGGGGAATGTGACTGGAGGTGAGCTGGGAGGCAAAGGGGACAGACTCTTCCAAGCAGATGTTCCTCTCCCAGTGCAAACTGGTGAGCCAGACACAAAGGTGATGGGCACGCTCTTCTCACCTGGGAATGCAGATCAGCTGCCCACGCAGGGTTTGGATTGCTCTGAACATGTTTATTCCCCCACAGCGGAATATGACCCCAAAGCTCCTGAACCGGCTGGTAAGTGCTGTGGCCTCACGTGGTGTGGATGGACCAGCTGAGATCCATCCGGGCACATACCAGCCGTATTCCCAGGGTGCTGCAGAGCTCAAGAGCACCGCACAAAGGCGGCTCCCCGATCCAAGCAGACTTGGACGCTGCCAGCTGAGGGGTTTCTGCTCCACATTTCCCAGCGTTTCCACCCTATGCTTAAGGGAGGCAGGGAGTTTGGCTGGAGAGCAAGCACTCTCTCTGCTACCAGGTCCGGAAAAGCTGTCAAGGAGCAGGTCAGGTAACTGAGTCAATGAGCAGGTGACCCTCTCTACCCGCAGAGGGCTTCCACATCCCCCAAAAGGCTGCTGAAGAGTCCCTGAATATAACCACCCAGGAACAGAGACAACACGGGGCTGCAAAGCTTCAAATTCACTGAAGAGATTTGAGTTTTGGTGTCTCCCAGCTCAGCACAAGACAACAACAGGACAAGAGTCAACAGGCATGAACTGAAACACATCAAATTCTGTCTGAAGATCAGGAAACGCTTTTTTACTGTGAGGATGACTGAGCACTGGCACAGGTTGTCCAGGGAGGTGGTGGAGTCTCCATCCTTGGAGACATTCAAAAGGCATCCGAACATGGTGCTGGGCAATGAGGTTTGGGTGGCCCTGCTTGAGCAGGAGGGTTGGACCAGATGATCCTGAGAGGCCCCTTCCAACCTCCACCAGCTTGTGATTCTGTGAGGGTGTAATCAGCAGGTCTAAGCACAAAGAGTAAATCGCCAAAGGCTTGAGTGAAGCAAGAAGACGGTGTTGGGGCAGCAGGATCGGGCAACACGGTGCAGAAGGAAAGCAGCTCATTACCCACATGATGACAAAGCAGGAGCTTTTCCTCCTGAGAGTGTAAGTCAACATATGGATTATACATACGTGCAATGCTCTTTCTGTGGGCCTGATGGTACATTCAGCAGAACAAGGCACAGTCCAGCTGCAGGATCAGGGAAAACTCCCAAAACCATAACCAGAGCCTTTGCTGCAGTGTAATTGCTGAGATTTCCTTTCAGCATCATCACATGCTATTCTGGTTAGGAAAGGAAAGTATTTCTCAAAGGCAGAATTTCTGTCTAGGATGGAGATTTGCATGCAGTGAATCACATTTTCCTTCACAAGAACCCATGCCTATGTAAAGAGGCGGATCGTGTGGTGTGCCAGCAATGGGAACCATACAGTGGAAGAAATAATAATAAGGAAATGCAGTATTAAGAAAAATCCGTAATATTCCACTCTTTGAATGGTGGTTGGCAAAGACTGCTTGTTGCCTGCTGTGAGAGGTGTGTCGTAGGAATCAGAGAAGATCTGAAATCTTTAACTACTTCTCATCCAAGGACTGATACGGATAATATGGATCTGAGGATAAACTAAAACCATAACCTTACCAGCAGTCTCTTCCCTGAGGAAACACCAGCGCCAGGCCAGTCTGTGCTGCTGTGGAAGATGATGCTGATCCCAACTTCTAATTAGGGAGAGGGCATAAGGTCAAATGTTCCTGAGCAGGATGTCTGCTAAGTTGTTGTAATGTGTCTGCACAGAATCGGAAAAGGGTGGGGGAAGACTATTTCACAGCAGTGACTGGGAAGGAAGAGGAGAGACATGGCAAATATCCAGCAGAAGGATCTCATCAGCTCAGATACTGTCACGGGCAAGGAGAACACCGAGCATGAGAAAGAGTAAGACATCTCAGGCACCAGTTCTACCCCACACAGGAGAACTGCACCCACAGGGGGCTGTGATTTCCCAGCTGGGCTACTCAAGGGCCTCTGTGTCACAGAAGATTCAGGGTTTGAGGAGGAGCTTTTTCTCAGTTTGGTGTTTCACCATCCCCGGAGTCAGTATCAGCCTTTAATAAACAGACCCGACACTGGAACGTCTAATATGGTTGGCAGGTTCCCAATAGGAAGGTCACAGTTGCTGGTTTTCATGGCTCTGTGCTGTCTCTGGGGCTTCCAAGTCACTTGATCCCAAAGGACAGCCACGATTAGGACAATTGTGAGCTGTTTGGTCTCACAGAAAGATTTAAAAAGCCAGGATATTAGGAGTGTTATTTTCACAAGACCAAAAATAATAAAGTTTCTCGCAGCAGTTAGTAACCCAAGCTATGCAGGCGTGGGAGGAAGCAGGGGGAATATCATTTAGTAGCTCCAGTGGAAAGATGAGAGGGAGGTAAAGTGTAAATCTGCCCCGCTGAGTGCCAGGTAAGGATAGGTCTCCATGGCCCTGACTTAACCTGAAGTGTGAAACATTATTCAGACAATTCATTCACTAAATGGATCGCAACCTGGAGATATTCACACCTGGAGTGGAGAGAAACACTTGGGCGTTGGTATTCCAAGAGAAGAAGATACAGTATTTGTACATGAGTTTTAAGCACTGATCATTAAAGAAGAGCAAAGATCTCTCCAGTTTCCACAACCAGTGATGTCCCACCCAGAGCCTGCGATGGCAGACAGTGGGGCTGTCTTCCTTCACTGATGTGCCCTTCTGCCCTGGATCAAGGTACAGGACATCCTTTGTGGGTAGCAGTGCCCCAGTAATTCTGCCTCCCTTCATGATGTCCTCAAGAAAACTGTAAGACCTTGGAAGCTCCTGTGTTTGCCTGCTAAGGAAAGTCTGGACCAAGCACCTGCCTACAGACCTTCATGTTCTCCTGATCAGGCTATGACTGAAGAGACAGCGGCTGCACCACAAGAGGCTTTAGCAGCTACAGACAACCCAAATATATCTGGCCAGGGATGTCTTAAAGCAGCCTACATTCCTGGGGCATAACCCCTTCTCTTCTGTGATAGCTGGATGTCACAGAATATACATAGATGAGACATGGCACTGGTGTAGGAAACTCTTCTCCTGCCAGTGGAGGTGCTGACTGAAGGCTACTAAAGCCCAGGGTGCTTTGCCATGGCTCCTTGCCTTGCCCTGTCTCCACTAGAGTATGCAGGCAGCCCTCCAGAGAAGGGCTGAGCAAAACAACACATCCTTCTCTTCCTCCTCTTCCTCCTCCATCCTTGGTGCCTTGAACAGACAGAGGAAAAGGAGGCAGGATCTAGCACGTCTCTCACCTCCCAGTCAATGCTGTCACTTTGGGTGTGCAAAGCAGCAGCAGGGTACAGTGGTGTGACATCCTTGTTTCAGCTGGGGCATGAGGTGCGAGCAGACCTGGAGGAAGCGTACTTTTGGGTAAAGACTGTATGTAAATACCTACATAACAACAAAGTACCCAGAGGGAGGTCACAGAGGCACTCTCCCCGAGATGGGGAATAGAAGACTCACATCAAAATGAGCACACAATCAGACCAGGACACCGAGGAAAACTCCCCTAAAAGAAACATGTCTACAGCTTCAGGGAAAGAAGTGACTTTAAATACCTCATATCTGAGATCACTTTAAAAGCTCCTTGATTATCAGAAAATACAAAGACTGAGGCAGCGCACAACAAGGCTCTCTCTGGGGCCCTGAGGAAGAGGAGCATGTTCTAAGCCTGTGAGGGAGCACAGCACTCACTGTCCTGAGCTGGAGGGGCTGCCTAAGAAGTGGGGCTGCCGCAGCCCTCTGGCAGGCATAGCAGCAAAGCCGTGTTTGCCTTAACGCTGTGACTGAGCAAATCAGCCCTGAGCCTTGGCAGAGGCTGGAGCTCTGGGCTACCATGGCTCTCTGCCATGTGCACCCCAGCAGCCTGGGCTCTGGGACTGTGCACTCCGCACTTCGGCTCTGGGCTCGGCTCTGGGCTCAGCTCTCCCCAAAACACTACTTGCTGTTGAAACAATGTAGATGAGACTATACAGGCACAAAGGTGCAGCAGTCTGTGCTTCTGGGCCTCCAGCCCTGTTTTTTCTACGCTTAACACTTTCCCTGGTGCTGCAGTGGGGCTGAATCCAAGCCCACCCAAAAGGAAAAGAATAAATATCCCATGAACACAGAAGACCCTGCTGTACAGTTTTCAGTGTATAACTTGACAAGCTGACCCTTTATCTTGGTTTTGAGCAGCTGGCTTGAAGGCTGAAGCGTAAAAGGTCCAAAATATTTGGAAGAACGCACCTCAGCAATGTGGCTTCGAAGACCAAAGGTCTGTTTTAATACAGCCTGTGAGCTTACATGGAAGGATACATACATCATCAAACCAGTTCGGACGTAATTCCTCCGTGACATAAATGCTGGTTCTATGAGGCACTGATGGGTTTAACCTTTTGCTTCAAAAATAGTCATTAGCATATGACACAAACACAGCCGAGGGGAAGAGGAGAGTTGAAAAATAATGTTTAAAAATATTTGCCTTTAAAAATTCAGCCCCTCCCATGTTACCAAAATCTAACTAAAGGGATCCAGCAGATGCTGGCTCTGAGATGCCTTTGGTCCAAAAGAATTAGGATTCAATATGTTTTCCCGACCAAGTCTTTCAAGCTCTTTTGCTGTGTTTAGTCCTGCTTCTCTCCTTTGTGTTTCCAAGGGTAGATGAGCTCTCCAAGGAACAGCTTCTTGCAGAGGGATGTCCAGGAATCCTTGGGGTAGCAGCTGTAGGTTAGCAGCCTGTATGTCTGTACCACACTGCCATACGATAGAGGGTTGATTTGTGAGGAGACGAAAGAGGGAGAGCAGCGATGAAAATGTATTGTAGCAAAAAACACAAGGCAGCTGAGGAGGGCGAGCACAACTTTTACACAGCGCTGGCCTCTGTTAAAACGTCAACGCTGCTACTCATACAGTGTCAGAATCCCTCTCTGGCTAGCTAAAGCTCTTTGGCCTCCTACAACACCCTGAGACATCAACAAATCGAGCTTGGCGAGGAGTATTACCAGGATCGTTGTCAAGCAGAGAAGCAGATGCAAGCAGCAGCAGGATTTGAGCGTGATGCTCATTACAGGAGGGTGTGGAACCAGCACCTGTCTGCGTTAGGAAGTTGCAGTGGCTGGAGAGGTGGGGGCCTCCCAATGCAGCCAGCAATACTCCTTTGGGAGTGCACTGCGACTCCTGGGAACTCCTCTACAATGCGCCAATTAAGCCATATCTTTTATGAAGCCACCGCTTTAATGTGCTAAGCCCTCAGCCCACGACCATGCTTTAAGCTGGACCTGGTATCACCCGATACCCCCCCAGAGGAATGGAGTCCAAGCAGAACAGGACACACACCACACAGTGCCACGCAGGGCTGCTCATTACCATTTGAAATTAAGGCTCCTGGGCTGAGTTAATCCTTTCTAATTTGATTTCAATCACCATCCCAAGAATGACCGCCTCTGGATTCTCTGCCTATGAAAGTTCGTGGCCTCCAATTATGGTCACAAGGTTCCTGTCTTGGTCTTTTGGAAGATGGAGGAGGCAGACACACACGTTAGCTGGACGAAGGGTGACAGAAGCACATTACATCTTGGAAAATCTCATTGCAATGAAGCATTTCAGAGCAGAGAGACAGGTGAAGTCCAGAGGATTGATCCAGTCTGGCCAAGATCTGATGCATGAAAAGGATGCACAGCAACAGATTGTCTCCAAAAGAGTGAACAGATTACACAGAAATGGTGGGTCTCAGAAAACAGACCATGAGAGATGCCAAGGGAGGAGACTTACAGAGCTAGAGGAAGCTTGGACAGTGGGGAGAAATGGAAGGACATCCTCCTCTAGTGAAAGGGTCCAATGTGCTGGAACCAGCTGAGCAGCTGTGTGAAAGGAGACTATAGTTCACAGCAGAAAATCCAGCCACAAAAAGGAGAAACAACAAAAACCAAGCAGCCAGCCACTACTTTGTCAAAAAGCTCAGTATTTCTTTTGCCCACTGAAAAGCAACCACTTTTCTGGGAGTTTGCCTGTACCCCCAGTTTGGTCCAGCTGCCTGGTGCTCAGGGAGAGAGGGAGGATGAACTCAGAGTGCCTGCGGAGACAGAGCTCTGGTAAAGGGGGACTCAGCAAAGAGTGCACTAGAATTCATCCTGGAGACCTTTGTCAAATCTGTTTCAAAGTACACCACTGCTGCAGTAGAAGGAGAAAATGCCTGTAGACAGAAGCATCCTTATGAAGTTTAGAAAAAAGGCTGGGGCAGCAGATCACACAGGCTGAGGGAACCCAAAGGAGAGCCAGACCCAGCGCGGTCCAGCTGTTGGACACCCACTCATTAGCAGATATTAAGTGGGTCCCAGACAGATTCCTGGGAAGCTAGTTCTAAATGTGATCAAAACGAACATTTGTAGCAGCAATGGGAGAGCGTAGCTCATGCCGCCTGAGGTGTGTCTAACCCAAACTCACCCAGCTCCTATTTCAAACCCATTCTACAGCCAAAAGGCCACGGATTGACCACAGCATTTATGGGACGTTCTGCACCACTAGAACCAACCGCATTGCATTGCAGTCATAGACAGTTAGCTAAAAAAAAAAAAAGAAAAAATAAATTAAAAAAAAACACTAAAGAAACCTGCTCCCAAAACAAACAACAGTAAAACCTGAGTAACTATTTCTGCCTATTTCCTCAGCTGTAGGCAACCAGTATGTTTTAAATGAAAACATGCCGGGGGAGGATAGGAACTGCTGCTATACATGGGAGATACGCAGTGTATGTTCCTTTGACTATCAGCTACGGGGGCTGGAAGGTTTGGCCACAACATCTCTCGTTGAAAACCATCCCTTGGCAGAGTGGTGATAGCGAGTGGTAATGCTTGCCTACAGAGAAATAACAAGAGATGGTTTTACACCCAGCGCAATTACATGGTGTCTGCCTCCTATTATAAATGGAAACAAACAAGCAAAACAAAAGCAACTATTTATTAGGGAAGTGGCAATATGAGTTCCTTTTATGCAATTTCTGTAGTCCAAAGCTATAATATATCCTGATATAATATACATCCTTTGTTTCATAATGGAGGTGTTCCCTTCTCCCTTCCTCTTTCACAGCAATTGCTGTGAAAAATGGCACTTCTAGCAGAAGGCATACAGATGAATCAAACTCATCGTCTCTTCTCACTGGGCTAGCAGTTCAGTTGAGCCACACTGCCAGAAATAGTTCTTGTGCACCAAAATAAAAGATTTTAAACACTAATGAAACTCCTGAACTATGTGAGACTTCCTGGAGAAAATTAAGTAGCATTTGGGATGGAAATATCATCCCCCGCCCTCCGCCTGCCTCTGTCTGGACTTTGCATTCTGGTGACACCATCTTAAACATAAAAAATAATCACTCTGCTGAACCACAAGCTGAGTGTGAATGCTCAAACCCAGCATTATTGATTTCTAACCCATTATCAGCGCCCCAAAGGACAGCTGTGAATGTATCAGTCACCAATATCTTAAATTATTTTGGGCATAGCTACATGCATACGGCCTGACTTCCATCAGGGATGGCTCCCAAGGGCTGCCATGTGGGGAGGGGACAAAACCACCATGAAATTTCTGGAAAGGAACACTAACATGTACCATAACTAAGAATTTTAGCGTGTCACTTAAAAAAAGGCTTTGTAGATTGTCCTTGCAAAAGACCTTGCAGAAAGTGGTATATTCAGCAGGATTTCTGACACAAGCCCGTTTTTCATTTCTACCAGCACATGGAGAACAAAAAAGTGCCTTTACTGACTCTCTGCTCATTATTATTTGAACAGAAGGCCAAGAGAGACATCCACTAAAGCACTTCCACCTCTTGATATGACTTATACTGTATTCTAGATAGCAAAAGGATCTTTCTGCAGTGCTCCAAGGAAAATTCATCATATTCTTATGACTCACTGCCTCTGCTCTCTAAGTCATGATCTTTTTCCTCTGGAGGAGCTATCCACCTCATCTCACAAACACACTGATGCCAAATTCTCTGCTCAGCGGCTCCTGTGCCTTGTCTTTGGTGTCTGGTTTCTTTTTTATGGAGTCTTCTGGCCACGGAGAATGACATATTTTGGTTCTTACACCAATATCCTACTGAAAGAGAGGAACTGGGAAGACAGCGTGCTTCAGAAACACTAGTTTTGCCCTGGAAGACATCTGTTGAAGGGATTCCCTGTTGAATTGCTCTTGCTGGTGTGCTGGTTCCGTGCTAATCTGACCTCTGCTCAAACAGGGCTGGGGCTGGACCCATGATGGAAAAAGCAAAAAAACTGGGAAGCTGCAGTTCATTCCTTCTCACACACATTCCCCCAGCGCCCAAGTGTGTTTTATAAATTCTGTACACTACTTGCAAGCTCTCCTCCTAGGATGCAAAGAGCAAGAAAAGCAGCCCTGCGATACGGCAGTACTCCGGCAATGTCATGAAATGGATATTTCACAATCACTCCTGAAAGTGTAACGAGAAATTCACTGCTACCACCATCACATCATTTGCCTTCGGAAAAAAAATTTCCTTTAGTATCTCTGACGACAGAGCATGGAAGTGTGAGGTTACAACAGCACAGGTGAGCTTTTCCTATGCACCTTGCCAGAGCCACTCAGGAGAATAACTCTCTTGTCTTGCCCACACACTCATCCTGCCAGCATCACGGATCAGCTGAGGCTTTTCAACACACCTGGAGGGGAAGACCGTTTACTGGTGCTTCATTTTGGATGGTTTAGCTGCTGCCTTTTGCTTCTCTCAGCATCCAGCAGTTACTAAGGTGAGGCTGCAGAGAGCCAGGACGCGAGGTGATAATGACGCCAAGTCTTAATTCCAGAAGTAAACAGAGCTCCGTGTTTCTCCTGTCTTTCATGTTTCACTTCACACTATACAGGATGCTGCATTTTCTCTAAACAGAGGATTCAAGCAGGGTATTAAAAAGAAGAGAAAGCAGCAGCCAATTATTACAATGTGAAATGTATTTCCCTTGTTTCAGCATTTCACAGCTGGAATATTTTAAGTGGGGCCTTTCATTGTGACCAGTTTCAGAACTGCTACAGAAGAGAGAAGGGCTTTGGGGTCAGTCTGAAGCACAGCCCGCAGCAGAAAACGTCACGGAGGGCATAAGGGGCTCTCCTGCATAAGGAGCTGAAGAGGTTTTCCATCCTGCTGCTCAAGCACTCTGAACTTCACACTGGCTGAAAAGAAACAAAACAAAGATACCAAATCCACCCTTGGAGAAAAGCCCATGCCGTTTGCGGCTCAGCTCTGTTGGCTGAGCATCGATTTCCTTGAAATGGAGTGTTCAGCCTTTCTTGATTTGTGAACCCTTACACATTTTTGATAGGAAGCACAGATTCTCTCTATTGTGGTTTTAAGCATAATGACAAATGATGTGTTTCTCTCAGCTCCATTAAAAGTGCCCCTCTGTCTCCCAGCTTGGAAACGCTGTGCTAAAGCAAGCACAAAGCCTAGAAATCAGCCAGTCAGACCTGATGATGACAAAGGGACTGGAAAAATCTCTTTTCCCAAGCTTCCATCAGAATGGGAACTCCATGCTAACAGCAGGCAGAGAACTCCCCTTTAATTCGTGCTCATGTGGATACAGCACATGTGCGAATCTCTTCCATTTTCACACTAAGGGAGGAAAGTGGCTGGCCTGGAGGCATTGAAGACATTTTAAAGCAATCACTGCCTACTAATCCCAGCGTTCATGTCTTTAACACACCGCTAACCCCATCAAACCTGCCACTTTGGGATTTCCTCTTGGCCTTGCTATGTTCCCAATACTTTAAAGACAAATAGGAAAGGTTTTGGATTGCAATGGTGACGTATTGCACATGAACATTTAATGCAATGTTTCAAACAAAGGTAACAAGTAAGACTAGCAAGGCATTTTTCTTTGAAAGATCTTGAATCACTTCACATAAATAAAACTAATCCCTCTTCTGCAAACCTGCACCAGCCAAGTCTGCCCCTATTATTCCTTTCTAGAGGTAAGAAGATGAGGCACGAGTAATGAAGTGATCTGCCATGGATCAACCAGTGACTCAGGAGCACAAACAGAAATAAACCTCTTCATCTGTGTAAGCTCCATCACTGTAGCATCTGTGTGACTCTTACACATTTAAAAAACCAAAATATTTTATCTTTGAAATAATTCAAATTAATTAAAGTTACAGAGTTTCCTCCTTCTGGGAGACAACACTCGTCTAGCAGATAGCTCTGGTTTAAAGTGTCTCCCCAAACCATACAGCCTTTTTCGTTTAAGACAGGAAGGGTTATACTGAAACACGGGCTTCCCCAATGCCTTCCAAAAGGTGTTTGAGTACCTCAATAACCAAATGTGCTTTGGCTAGAGGAAGTGTCTAAGCCATGCCAGGAACTACTTTCCAGGCAGGCAATTTGTCAGAGAGAGACAGAAACCAGCAGGCACTGACATTTCAGGTACGTGGTTGAGCGCTCTTACCCTAGGAGCAGCCCGTTAGAACCGAAAATGCTGCTTCTGTAGGGCATGGCCACACACTTCCCTTGTACAGCTGCAGGGCAGCAAGCTCCTCATGAGATCATTCAATTGTTTAAACTTCTAGGAAAACACATGCACAAAAAGGCTACAAATGTATTTTGGAATGACCTATAGATGACTACAATGCTCAGGACTCTCAGGAATTCACACTAAAAGCAGGAAGGCTCTGTCTACTGCAGATGACTCTAGCAGAGAAGAACCCTAAACTCTCCCGTGATTGCCAGCCAACCCCAGAGCTCAGTGTTCTGCTTCTTCTGTACACCGGCATCATCGATGGCACAAGAGAGGTGGGGACATGAACCCATTTGTTTCACATGACAGCGCACTAAAGCAAGCTCGCTGCTTCTTTGTGTTCCGGTAATCATGGAGACACCACCGTGACAGGTCCTACAGCACCACGGCAAAACTTGCCCCAAAGTTTGTCATGTGAATATCTATGTGTTGGGCAAGATGGAAAGAGAAGTACAGAGAAAATGAACCGACCTGTGCATGATCAAACAACATGTTGGTAACCTGTGTGCGGGCTGAGTTTGAGACCCCTGAACCTCACTGCTACGCCTTACTTCGCACTCCAAAGTGATGTGACAATGTACCCATCCCACCCAAGGTGGCATCCCTTGAGCTGACGCTGGGCAGACAGAGCTTTTGCAGAGAGGACATCAGCTTTGACATATTTGCAAAAGGCTTTTTAAAGTCCAAAGTGTTTCAATTCTGACATGTGGAAAGAAAATACGTGTTTTGTTTCTGGTGTGGGGATGGGCTGTTCATCTGTCCTGGCCCAGGCTTCATCAATATCGTATTTTATCAATTCAGAAACCGAGCCAAAGAACTTGGAGGCCAGATGCCACAACTGAACCGGGTTGAAATTAAACACTGCACTAACCCCTTGCTGTCAGGAAAAGCTACCCATTCACGTTGGTAGAACCATCTTGATGGTGCCTGTAAAATCAGCTGCCGTAACGTCTGCCAGAGAGTGTCTTATCCAAGTTCTGAGACTGAAAAGGGAGGCAAAACCTAAGCAGTCAGGACACCAAGTGACATGTACTCTCTAAAGTCCTTTGAATTCAATTCAACTGCTCCATCTGTTACCACTCCAGTGACATGTTTTTGTGCTGGGGCAGGAGCACAGGCTGCAGAAATTCTGAGAGATGCCTCTTCATCTCTCAGGCAGCATGGCATTTAAGAAAGATTGCCATGGCATGGCTCTTTCTTAAAACGTTTAAGAGGAGCAAACAAATAGCCAACAAAGAAAGTCAGTCAGGTAACAAACTCAACTGAGCAGCCAACCTTCTGCCTGAGTGGTGGCCTATTACCCTGCAGAAGGCTGAACAAAACTGAGAAGTAACCTAAGACTGGTGGGAATAGATGGCCTCATCTCTCGGTGGCAATAAGATTTCCTTCTGCCCTGTGACCTGCTGTTCACTGGGTCAGTTTTCTCCAGCAGCATCTCCGGTTCTCCAAAGACAGCCCTGAAAGGTTAAGAGGTTTCTGCCAGAAAATTCATAGGAACCTGCTGAAGGGACCCATGGAAAAGCAACTGAGTTGGTAACATGGCTCAGCTCTACTTTCCCAAAATCGAGCCTGGCACTGCTCCAACACACAAAGCTGTCAGCGGTTGCCTCAAGCTTCCTTCGCATTTGATGACCAGCCTCGGTTTAGTGATGATCGAGCTCTTCCTCATATCTAAAATCCCTGCTGCATGCTCTTCGAATGGAGGGGAGAGAAAAATTTAGACCTGCTTGATTTTAACTACGTTATCCAGAGCTGTTGACAGTTAAACCCATTTCCAAACGCCCCTTTACTCTGATGCCAACCATGGTTCACAGTTACCAAAAGTGGAAAAACAATGTCTAGCTTCAAAATGGTGACAGATTAGTCACAAAAAGAGAATGATTATCAGAGATCTGCCCAGAGCTCTGAAATTAATGCAAACACCTCAGCTCAGGACTTCAGTTAGTCAAGTCAGAACTGAAGCAGCTCCATTGATTCACAGCCATTGCAGATCCAGCCCTCTGAAACAGCAGATTTTCCAAGTATTTTTGTAATCTCGCTTATTTCAGAGCCCAAACCCCCAAGACTAACAGCTTGTTTAACTCTCAGAGGTTTCACCTGACCTGGCACACTACAACTGGAATCAACAGACGAACTCATTTATACGGTGCTTGTCTGGATGTCACTTTTAGTTGCCACAGGCTTCGTAAAGGTGCTCCTGATTCTGCTTCAGCATCGCATTTCTTTTCATTGACATCCTTGTCCTGCTCCTTGCAGTAATTGGTTACCAGTATGGACAACCGCGCGACTTGAGCCTTGGGTTTTTTCCTGCCCTGCCTCCCACATCTTTCTATTCATCAGCTCCCCATTGCACCAAAAATGAAATGCATAATGCAAACTCCTTGACCTTCTGCATGTGCAGCGCTGAAGGACTTACCCGCCAGTCTGTAGGATCTGCAGAGCCGAAGGATGACTGAATAAAGAGGCAGGGAGTCAATCAGGTCAACCAGCAAGTGTATCAGGCCTTGCACGATCACCACCAGCAAGCGGAGCTACCGAGAAAGAGAAAATAAGAACATCTCAGAGAAACAGGAGATGCAACACTTAGAAAATTCATGAGCCGATCTGCAATCTGACGTGGCTGTGTGCTAAGCTAAAGCCTCCCAAAGTGGGTTTGATGTTTAGAAGTGCTGGGCATCCAGATCCTGCATGAGGTTCCTTGACAATCTCAGCTCAAGGGTGTAACTGAGATGAAGCTCCTGCAGGTGCAGAGGCTGTGACCTGCCAGGACATGAAAGCAATTCCACTTTCAACAGCCGTAGTCTAAAAGGCAGAATTCGGGCTTACATTTCTAGCAAACACCATCACTGTGTATCAGCGAACGTAAATTTTTCTTTCTCCAACAGTGAACTGAAGTAGCTTATTTCTGCCTGAAGGAACCCCGTGTGGAGCACCTAAGCAAGAGCAAAGCAGTCAGGAACAAGCTTCGTGCTCAGTGTTTTCTGTCCCCTGATTAAAGCACCTCCTTTTGTCCGGCTGCATTTATTTTTGCCGCCAAACTCATCTGAAAAGAGAGGGCTCAAAAAAGATGTTGAAACCATGTGATGGCCACAGTCTGCAGAAAGTTGTGCTCCAGGCAGGCCTCAGAGAGGACTGGTCATACTGGGGGAAGAGAATAAAAATAAAGAAGTCCAACCCTCTGGAGCAAAGCCCGGCTGAAAGCATTTAACACAGCAAGTTAATAAAAAAAAAAAAAAAAGTTCTGGATGAAACTAGAGGGGCCGTCACCCCAGATGTGGGATGGAAAGATAAAAAAAAAATGACTCCTGAGTGAAAGAGAGGGGAACAGCTTGTGCCGCTGACTGGGATTTGCTGGGAATTCCCTTTGGAGAAACACAAACACGCATCCTGAATTCCACTTGCTTGGCCTACAGGGGCTGTGTGAGACAGATTTATATTTTCTTTGTGGATGACAGTAAATGACTAGGAAACCTTCTTTTAATATCTCAGGAGACAGTATATGATTAGCTTCAAGGGTTAAATCTTACCAGAGTGAACACCAAACAATGCAGTGCAGTTGTAGGCAGAAGGAACAGCAGGATTGCAAACAGCAAAGTGCCAATAAATAACTAGGGAAAAAAGAAACACAATCATTAGCAGAGTGATGGCAAAATAAAAAAAAGAAAAAAAGAATAGGAAACTGTGAGACAGTAAAAGTTTGAAATACTCCTTAACATGTTTTACTCCCTATGTGAATAATGCTGTTACCTTGAATATTTTCAGTACTACTTCTCTCACTGGGCCTTTTTGGAAGGCTCCTTATTATAGGAGTATCTTTGGAAAGATAAAGAAGCTGGATCCTGATAGCATTTATGCCTTTAGAGACAATCCCATCCCTGTCAATTTTAAAGCCATTGTTCAGTTTTTATCAGGCAAAGGTGGAAGGGTACAAAGGAGTAGAAATTTGGTAGGGAATTTTGTGGAGAATTGAGAAGTATTTTTGTTCCTCCTTGTTTTAGCAGAACAAGCAGCTGGGGAAAAGCTGACAAAATCTGGTTGATAAACATTCCCAGCAGCAGCTGACTGGTCAGCCCAGCCACTGGACTTCTGCCTCTTGCTTGCTGGGAAACCAGCAGAGAGAAAGAAGCTGGAGTTACTGGGGTGGAGGAAGCAATATTCAGAGGATGAAGGAGAAAAATCCATAGGAAAGCAGGTGTCATTAACTCCACTGCCCACAGAAAAACTTATTTTTATTCTGGGCCAGCCCAGTTGGCGTAAGCCTAAATAATTCCAACTGGGAGAAATGCAGATTTATGACAAAGAGGGATCTGACTCTTCAATTTTCAGTCACCACTTGCAGAACACAGAGGCCACACGAAGACAGGGCACTGCCATTTCTGCCAAAAGAGATCATGGCCGTGGTATATTATAAAAGAAAATAACCCAGACAGTCCTGTGACAGAGGTGGGTCAACATCCCAGCTTTATGCACATAACCAAAAATAGATCATAACCCAACTCATTCTCTTTACAGCAGTTGTTTCTGCCCTCCTCTGTCACTCCACTGCAGTTGCTTAATGTCTCCAAAAGTCTTTTAAAGGTCTGCTTTGAACTGTCTTTTCCCACCCAGGCCAACGACATAATTCCTACTGGTCTCCGGAGCAGCAGGACGAAGCCTGACGTGCCAAACCAGCTCTCCTCAAAGTACCCAGGGACCGAGCCCTGACGCAAATCATCTTCCTGGCACGGAGGCGCTTACTTTTCCATCACCAAAGAAACCGAAAAATAGCTCCTCCACTGCAGTGTGAGAAGCTCAAGGTTATCTGTTGTGATGGAGAGAGAAGCACTGGCCCTGGAAGTTACCAAATATTATTGTATTATTTTAGCGATGTTTGCAACTGCGGGCGTGGAGCAACTCAGGCTGTGCTGAACTTTTGGGTGGCATTTCAGAAATTAAAAAGAGCTTGCGGCGTTTGACAAAAAAACCCTGCCTCTTCTGCTTGAGTGAGAGCGTGTGGGCCAGGCTCCAGCACAACGTGAATGAAACAGGGCCTTTTAATAGAAATGCTGGCACAGCTGTTACTGTGGCAACGCTGTTGGGCACCACTTTTTAAATCGCCTCCCTCCTCCATCCCCTCTCCCATGCTCCTGGAGCTGCGAGCACCTGCAGCGCCCACCAAAGTAGCTCCCCAGGGTACCTTGCAAAGGCTCAGCACTTGCGAGAATTAGGCCCCCTCACGCAGAGAAGCAAAGGGGGCCTAATTGTAAAACAGCCTCCAAGAATTTGTTTGAAGAGCCACGGATGCAGACAGCTGGGGCATGCACTTGTTCTGGACACCACAAAGCCTCCTGTGTCTTCTGTCTCAATATTAACTGAATCTTATGCTTGGACTTGATGATCTTAGTGGTCCCATCCAACCTAGACGATTCTATGATTCTAGATGATTCTATGAAGGGGGATAGGATCGTATTGTGCACAGGCAGCGTCCTGCAGTGAGCCCCAGGCACTGCAGCACTACCTGGTCCAAGTCATAGAAGCAGGAATCCACCTGCCGCTGGAGGACGTTCCACTTCTTCCCACAGAACAAGCACCAGAGAGATGACAGGCCGTAAATCTTGAAGCAGTAGAGCCTGGGCAAAGCGAAGATGCTGTGCATCAGAACTGTGAGTTCCTGAGCTTCAACACAAAACAGCTGTCATCATCACACCCCTGTGCCCACTCGCTTACCCATGCCGCAGAACTCGGGGCGGCAAAAGAAATCAGCCCAAGAATGACGCAGATAAAATACTGATTGCTCAGTTAGGCGTATTTGGGTTGGCCTCTGGCATGGGCAAAGCAGGCTACTGCAGACAGCTCTGGACCACTGGAGGGCAACGGCCATGCCGTGCCATGCTCTCGATTTCTGCTCCTGTGGATGAAGGGTCTGGCATATGGGATGTGGCAAATGCCGCCGGAGGGTGGCCCCTATCAGCCGCAGCAATCGCCAGCCCCACGCCACCGCCTCCCTTGCAGCAAAGGGAGCAGCAAGCTTGTTCCCCTGAGCTCACCTCTGTCTCTGCAGTTTAGATCTGCCCTGGTCCCCTCACTTCACCCCCCTTCCACAGCAGCAGCAGCCAAGGTCTTACTCCTCACACTGGAGTCAATACACTTCACTTTTGCCTCCGCAGCACAGAGAGACAAGGCAGGGGACTGGAGCCCCTGCACCTTCTTTAGTAAATCTCTGCTTCAGACATCCGTAAGAGTGGGAAGAGATCAACTAAATGGCTGGTGGCACCCCTAGCGCATCCTTTCCTTGGGCTTTTATAACCTGGTGCTACAACACTTCAAGCTACTTCCCTCCCAGACAAAATGGCAACAGTGAGAGAAGCTTGGTGTGGTTAGGGGTGGGAAATCAAGCCATCTATGGAATAACACAGAGAAAGAAAGAGCCCCTGGGATGGAGAAGAGGCACAAAGAGCCCTGGGTAGCAGTGTCCAACACACAGGGATGTAAAACAGGGGACACAGGCCATCTGTGGGGCAGGACAGAGCCTGAGAAAGCCTGAGCTACAGAAGCCAGGGCGGTTAACCAGCCCAGTTAAGGCGAGGAGGCTGCTCCGATTTCAAGGCAGCGTTGTGAAAGCAGAGGCAAGGGGTCTTATCCAAGAGAAGAGCCTGTTTTGAGGAACACCAACTGCTTCAAGGAATTGGCAGCGTGCCCCAGACTGGCAGGCGCAGCTCGGTGCGCTAATCCCCAGATCCCCAGGCAGGAGGGTGCCCAGGATGACTCCAGGTTGCTGATACCCACCTGCCCTGTTGCTCTAGGGCCACACACTCCCCTGCGCACCCTGGCACGGCACAGGGTGGCTGTTCCTGCTGCAGCACCTGCCCCACCTTCCCCGGCTGCCTGCACGCACTTGCCCGCTCTCGTTTCACCGAGCGCTTTGTTTCAGAAGGGGATCTCAGGTTTCACCAGCACCTGAACCAGAAAATTCTTCTGCCAGCTGCAGGAACGCAAGGTGTTGTGGTGGCTGTGTTGATGTGTGTGACCGCTATCCCTTCCCGACTCTCCACGGGGGATACCTGGCACAGCAGGGGCAGTTGGGTGCCAGCAGCAAGATAAGATATAGCTGCTCTATACTTCTAACAAACCACTGAGGTGAGCAGGCTGGCTCCCTGCAGCTCATGAGGGACAAGCAATCAGTTGAGAAAATGCTTTCCCTATTTCCACTCTCTGCACAATTAGGAGGAGCAAAGCCACTCCTCACAGACCAAAACAGAAATTCCAGTAATTAGAGGTGTTTCAAGAGACTCCCCATAACCGACGTTACTGATTTTGGGTGCAAGCCCTCCGCTCGCAACAGACCCGATTCATATCTCAGTATTTCCAACCATTCCCTAAACTACCCATACCTGAAGTTGTACTGTTTCTCCTGTTTGCAATGTAACACCCACTGCTCATAGCCTGAGGAGGAATGATGACCATTCTGTCCCTTATAAGCCAAAAGTTCCTTTATTTATTACCTTGTCTCTCATCTCCTTGTCAGCAGCAGCTATTCTCCAGTGGCCTGTGTGGCTCCTTGCTGCAGCACGTGTTAATGGAGGGCAGCAACAGAGCACTCTGGTGGGCACTGTTTGCTCAGTAACTCCAACATACCCTGGACCTGCCCCAAAGCCCATGAGGTCCTCTAGTACGTCCAGACAATGACACCAGGTGCTGTAACCCCAAACCTGCCATCTGTGCTCCACAATGCAGACAAAAACCTCTGAAGCAGGGCAGAGGCAGGGATTTTGGGGCTTCTCCAGAGGTACAAGGGTTCACCTTTCCTCCTCCTCTCCTCCAGTTCCCCTCAAAGCTACTGGTCAGGGTGCAACTGAAAAGATTACTCTAAGGTTGAATCAAAGGGATGGGGTGAACTGCTTTCTTGTCCTCAAAGGAGTCATGTGAACTGCTTTCTTGTCCTCTGCCTGTCATCTAGTTTTATTTTTCCAGGTCACTACAACAACAAATAAATATTTAAACATAGGAGAACTGAAAGACAGGTTGCTTGTACTACTGCGGCCATCATTTGTACATGCATAAAAGAAGGCTATAATTTAATTGCTGTCTAAACTGTGAAATCAAGAGACCTACACCAGGATTGGATGCTCCACAAATCAAAGACGTGGCCTGAGTATTCACTGGCCCTTCTCTCCAAACATAGCCAAGACGCAGCCAAAAGAGAGCAACTCACCTGGCTCTGTAGGCATAGAAGCAGTAGATGTGGAAGGTGAGAAGTGCAATGATGTCAGAGAGGATGCAGAGAGCCAAGGTCAGGCCCAGACAAGCTGACAGCCCGACGTACCAGAGGATCATCTCAATGAACGGGGACATCAGGTGAATGTAGCCTAGTGGACATTGCAGAGTGTCAGTATTTGAATGAGATGTTTTCCTGTTTACAGCCTTAAAAGACTGAATCCCCCCCCCTCCCCCCCGAACATTGCTCCAGAAATCATAGCCATGAACACATGGAATTAAAACTGGAAGACTCCTTTAGATGCCATCTTCTCTTTAGGAGGGCCCACAAAAACTCTCTTTTCCCCCAGGTTTCTGACCAGGTGTGGCAGCTCTGTGAGGAAGGGAGGACATGCTTAGCTTGAACAGAGCAGTCACCTTGTTCCACGTGTGATTTGTTTTTCTAGATTTGTGTCCAGGTTCCCATTTGTAACTGCAAACATCAACCTTTACTGCAACCATTCCCCTTTTCTTGCTATTCCCACAAAAGCCATATGGTATTTGTAAAATAAAACAGTGTGGAGGCACACAGTCTTTTTCATCACCAAAGTGGAGCAAAGTCACAGAAACAAGACAATACTTGATTGGTGAGCAAAGGAAGTCAGTATAATAACTAAGAAGTTCATGTCCATCATGATTGTCCTCCTTATCAAGGATGGCAGGGGTTGGCATTTGCATCCTGAGAGCACACTTCTCATCCCTGTCCTATGAGCTGCCTCTTACATGGCAAAGACCACGAAAACCTTCATAAGACCTAACGCCTTCCCTTGGTCACTCACCACTAACGGCACCAAGAAAGCAAGCTCCGTCATGATTTGCACTCCTTGCAAAGCATCGGTATAAGCACTTTATTTAATATGCATGACTTCCTTGTGTGGGAATCTAACTTTGGCTTGAGTTCCCACAGCAGGAAGACTCACAGACAAGTTTGTACTTGCAGTAGTGCATTTTGATTCATTATTCACCTCTAGGCAAACGTTAAACAGTCGGGAGGCAAGAGATGAAAACGGAGGCTGAAAAGTTAAAACAATGGCACTTACTAATCCAAAGATGGATGTGGTAAAGGAAGAAGCGGCCCAAAACCTGATCCAAAGCTGGGTTCATTTTCAGTCCAGCTGGTGCTCCCATTAGCCACTGGAGCAGGTCCTGGAGCTCTTCAGCTACGTGCTACAAAGACATGGAAGCAAGGGCACTTGAGATAAAATACTGCTACCACGCTGAGCAGGTCCAGTGCTCTCTACGTGCTGCCCCCCGCAAAGTATTCTTACCACACTCTTCAAACCAATGGAAAAAAAAATCCAAACAACTACTTTACAGACAGCTAGTTAAATCAAAAATGCACCGTTATTGACTCTTGACTGAATCCAAACGTAACAGCAAAGAGGAAGCCGAACTGCTTAGACGGTCTCAGTGCTGTGAACACGAGTCTAGTGCTTGTTTACGGACACCTCTGGCAGACTTGCACAGTATGAATTCTTGGTGTAATGAGAGTTCTTGAAATAGATGGCAAACGCTGGCGCACAAATAGACTTCTTCAGACAGTCAACTGAAAAGTCAGAACTGAGCAAGTAATTAACTATGGGGAAGGCTGTCAGGATTTCAAAAAGGGAAGATGGCAATGCACTCATGGGCAAAAAAAGTGAATTTTTACCAACAAATAACCCCTATGTGTTTACTGCAGGGTAGAAAACACAATTATATAAATGTATTTCATACATAAACAAACTTTCTTGATGCTCTGTGGTGTACTTGGCAAGATTAACCATGATAGCACTGATCTTGCCTTGCACTGTCATGTCTCCCTGTAGGCTTCGTGGAAAGATACCTGTGGCATCCCAGTGAAAAAGAAGCCCTCTGAATCATTAAGAAAAAAAGCCTAATGGAGCTTGTCCCCAATCACCGAGGGCTTTGGTTCACAGTTTCTGGTGATTTAATCCCAGGCTGATGTTATTTACTCTTTTTCTCTCTCCACCCCACGACTCTGCTGGAGGTCCCGCTTGCAGTTGACAGGGCAGAAGATGGGGTGACTCTGCTGCTGGCTAGTTTGTACCTGACCTACTCACTAAGCTGAAACCAGCGGTGAAGTTCATTTACCAGGCTGTGAATTGAGGTAGCTGAGAGTGGTAGCCTCCAGCAAACAGGCAGGGAATATATCTGTAAGAACTGACCTCTCACGCTGTCCTGCATGGACCAGAGATTGTGAGTAAAGCCCTCTACCTCCAAAAATCCCAGTTACAGTCAAGTCCATGCAAGAGAGTTGCACTGAAAATCGTGCATGTATAGAAGAATCAAGACATGCTACCTAAAGCTGATGCACTGTAGCCTACTTTCCCCATCATTCATATGGATAATTTCCCTAAGGGGAAATTATTTCCAGAGAATGAGTCCATTTTATTTCTTAGCCAACAGAATCCTTGCAAAATGAGTTTGTAAACATTTACTTTTAGTGTAGGGGAAAAATTAAGGGCTCCATCTTCAACTTAAACAAAAGGATTGCCTTTTTATTTTGTTCATTTTCCCTGTGTCTCACTGCAAGTCAGAACTGATTTTAACCCATGGATCTTAACTCTGTGGCTCAGAAGTGTTAGCTGCTTTATAAATAGGCTGTTTTTAATATTTAAAGTGTTGGATTGTTAACTTAGAAAAAGCATTTAGGGATTTTAATGAAATATTTAAATGCTGGAAAGCAGTCCTTCCGCAAGGCTTGTGGAGGCTGCCAGTCCCAGAGGTGCTACTGAATTCTGTCAGGGGCACGTGGCTGCGGGAAGGCGTTTTTCACCTCCACTTGCTGTTATTCACCTCCACTTGCTGTTATTCAGCTGCACAAGGCATTGCAAAACCTAGTCCAAAGGCATAACCTTGTTTTCCAGACAGATATTTTAGGACTGATCAATAGCAAGCAGAATCAGAAAAGGTGACTGGGAGTCCAATACTCCTGTTGCAGTCATGAATATTGAATGTGGCCAGGATTAATAAGTAAGATACAGTTATTGGAACTGGAATCCAATACAGAATTGGAAGTGTTTCATAAAGGGGTGTAGGGATGTTACCAGATTGGAGACTAAAGCTAACATGGTTTAGATGAGATCGCTGTCGAAATATTTTCTTTCCTGTCATGCTCTTCTTTCTAGTGTCCACACACAGAGGGTCTGTGGGAACGTGACAGGGACAGAGGACACACAGCGCACCACGGGTGGGCACCAGGAAGCGTGCTGCAAACTGCCCGAGTGCAGCATCCAGTGCAAGTCAGAGCAAGCAGAGCCAAAGCACCCCCTACCAGACACCTGGCAGGCACCCTGTATCTGTTACAGACATTTGGGCTCTAAATTATACTTTTCTACAAATTAACATTCAAGAATATTTCCCAGGAAGTGTCCCCTCTGCTTGCTTTCTTTATGGATTAGCAGGACATGACTGAATAGGAACTCACATCCAATTATCTCTAAGCCCCAGCAATAATTTTGGAGGCACGATCTCTGATAAATATTTAACTGTTTCAAAGAGATTACAGATTAAGAAAAAGAGACATCAGCAAGGATGAAAGAGGTGAAGGAGGAAAAAAAAAAGAAAATGGTTTATAAGCAGTTCTTTTAAAAACAGACAAATGTAGTGCTTTGAATCAGGTATTTTTGAAAGAAGGCTATCTTGTGGAAGCCAAAAACAAGGACAACCATTGGGAAGCCTGGTGGGATTGAGAAGAAGGAGGAGGGTGGGAGTTCTGAGGGCACCTACATGGAGAAGATTATTCACATTTTCCGTTCCTGGATTTGAAAGCCTGCTCCAAAAAATCAGTCCTTGGTATTGCACACAGCTACTTGCCAGCTACTCCCTAGGTGTCTCTGAATCACATCTGCCTCATTTACTGACAAAAGCAACTTGTTGTTACAGTCGGCCCAGCGCAGCTCATCAAGCTGTGAAAGTGGGAGCCGCAGTCCACGATGGCTTGTGCATCACCAAAAATTGCTGGCTGAGTGCTGATGTGAGAACCATAATATCAGGGATGACGAATGATGGCTAGGGAACACGGCCTGACCCTCACGTCAGCAGGCTGAGCTTGTGACCCTGTCAGTTGTTGAGAGCCAAAATAACCTACCTGCATTTGCTTTCTTCCAGAGAGATGTTTGCTAGGAAAAAAAAAAAAGAGCACTGTATCCAGTCCCCACACAGCTACCATTCTGTCACTATAAGGTTTGTCAATATTAAAATCAATCAAATCAATGAGGTTAAAATAAGGTTATGTATATAACCTTATAATACATAACAATCTTATTATAATGTATAGAATGTCTATTTACTAAGAGCTACAGAGATGTAAGGTCGACACTATCATCAGACCTGGGGCATACACCAAACGCAGACCAGCAAGGAGTGCTGCGGAAAGAAAAGTAACTCATTCCGCACATGAGAGAGTTTGTGTTACTGAACTTGGCAACACATAAGCACTTGAGAGAGCCCAAGTGGTGGGAATAATGTGTACCAGATGGACGCTCAGCTGCAAAGAGGAAACCCACTGCTGAATGGCTAAGGGGAGATTTTGCTGTCATACTGGAAAAGAAGTGGTGCTGGCTTGCACACCACGTGCTGAAGTCATTGGGATATTTTGGGATCACTCAGATCTGCAATTTTTTAAGGCCTGCACATAATGCATATAAATCTATGTCCACCAAAGACAGCAAAAGGACTCCAAATTATTTTATGTCCACAATCTAATATGCTTGAAAGAAGAAAGTAAGGCTGGAATGTAAGAAGAGTTGTAAGTGGCCTGAACTGTTAAGCTTGGAGAAGCAGAGAAGAAAGGCAGCAACTGATCACCAGGCCACCCATGCAAGGAGGAGTTAGCGCTTCCAGGAAAGCAAGTAAACAGCTCTCGGTGATAGCGAGGCAATGAAGTCTGCACATGTAGGAGATATGGTGAAAACAGCTGACACTATGATGCCTAAGTTGAGTGACAGGTGAGCTAAATTACTGAAAGAGGAACGAACGAGCAATCTCACAAAGAGCCTGTGCAGGGCAGGTGCTGGAATTGGGTACACCTTGAGCATGGAGAGCATCCATCTGCCAAAGACACTGGGCAGATGGAAGCCCTCCTGGAGCCACCTGCGCAAACAGGAGTGCAGCCAAAAGCCACTTCCTTGCAGACTTGTTAAGAAATCAGATTTCTGAGAGCTGGGCGCTTGCAGTAATCCCATAGGGAGAGCTATAGAGAATTTAAACTTCTCCAGCTAAAATATCTGTAAGGCAAAAGACTTAGTAATAAGACTTAGAAAAATATTTTTCATGTATAGCTCAAATACAAGAGCATTGCAAGAATTGTGGTCCTTTCTACCCCACCACTGCTGCTGAATAGTGTCTGCAGCAACCCTTAAAACATACCCTCCTTAAAAATTTGTCTATGAAAGATAACAAAAATAGCAATAATCATGATCCACAGCTATGCTGGGCACTCCATACACACTTTGTGAAGGCACAGCATGTACAAGAATGATCGGAGACCTATGGCTTGTAACAATTAAAAGGTTAGAAGTGGACCAAGAAGATCATCAAGGGAGACATGAGCTTTTCTCAAGAAAGGTAGGATAAATAGGAAAATGAAATTGCTGCTGGGATTTTCTAATCAGAATAAAATTCCTCCCAACTAAGAAGCTCAAGAAAGAGCAAAGAGAGGACATTCTCCAGCTGCTAGAAAAAAAACAATGGAAAGATCTACCTTCTCTCCCAGATATGAAAGGAAAGTGGGCAGAGAAAGGATTAGGCTGTGCAGCTGCATGCCAGAGCTCAACATCGGCTGCACATGTGTTCCCAAGACACAGAACTCTTAAAATGGAGCTCATTTCAGATTAGTGGTCTGGTCTCCAGCCCCTGAAGTACATTATATGTTCCTTACTGCCTCTAAACAGATACACTGGAGTACTGCTCCTAAAATGAGCCACCAGAAAAGTAGGACTGTATGAGTCATACTTAGAATCTTCATTTATTTATGCTGATGCTGGGGGATCTTAGTGGACAAGAGGAGTTATGTTTGAGAAAATGACAGGACACAGCAAGTTTTCCTAGTTGACCATCTGTACAGCAGAGCTCTTAGAATTTCAGGTGTTTGTGTCCTGACTCGCCAGCGTCTTTGGATCTCCCCATGAAATTTCTCTTCAGAAGCACAGCTGCACTGCTTATCAAGTTTGACTTTTCAGCAGTTTATCAGATTCAACCCAGGTTACAGCCTTTTTTTTTTCCCCCAAATGCCCCATATGGCAACAACTTGAGGACTCTTCCTGTTGACTTCAGAATAAAAGTATTCTGGCTCGATAACCACTCAACCTGCAGCTACGGAGCTCTGGCCAAGCCACAATTGTTACTTTAGGAGCTGGAGCAGGCCTCCAGTAAACATCTAATTACTATTCACTGCACATGCAGAGCAGAGCTGTGTTCCTTTGGAGCAGCCCAAGCAGGCTTGATTTGAAGATTTCACTGTTCTTGAGGAGACCTAATTTGTGTTACTTCAGACAGGACTCTCTCTGAAATCCTTGCGCATAAGTCATTGCCTTCTTACAATAAGACACCAAGAGGTGGTCAGTACCCACAGCAGGTGAAAGAGAAATGGCTTTGGCCAGACTTACATCGGCCACGGGGATGACGGTATCGTCAAGGTGACCAATTCGGTTCTTTTGGTACAGCCAGGACATCAGCAGCATCCCCAGAGCCACATCAATCAGCAGAGAGATGAAGATGTTGGCTTTCCTGCATGCAGGATAAAGAGAAACAGCGTTAGAGAAAAAGGAAGGACGGTGTTTAATGTTTCAATGACAATTGTCGACTTCACTTACATAGAATCTTTAATGTCCCGGGGACAGCAGGAAAATTAGAGGCACAGTGTGGAGGTCTTTTGACTTTCACTGCTGTGCTGCTGCTTCTGTGGCCAAACACGGAGCCATTCGGAGCCTGCCACACCGCAAAACCTTTCTTAGCGAGGGGAGAGAAGAGTGGGATTGAAGCTACAAAGAGGAATGCTAAACAAAGTGTGTGTGTGTACATATATATGCGCACACACACACACATTCAGGGGGGAAATACCAATACTAAGGGCGCCAGCCTTGGAATATCCACGTTGAGATCAGATGGCTTTCCGAGAGGTATACTTTAGTTGAACCAGTAGTCAATGTAATAAATCGTGTTTCTGGGTACACAGACATTTCCAGAAGGGCTGCTGAACTGCCCCCTCACCGCTAGAGTTTCTGAATGGAATATCATGATGTGAGTTATTGGGGAAATCAGATTAAACAGTCATGGTTACTTTTGGCCTCCAAATCTGCTAATCTATTTTAAGTGTTCCCTGGGAGTCTATTACTGCAGGATCAGAGAACCACACAGAACAAGACTCGCTGTGTAATGGCCACAGGGCATTCAATATCCATCTCAGATCTCTGCCTCTCCCTGTTCCACTCGCTGGGCTGCGTGTTTGCTTTCTCTATTACACTGACGTTGTTGCTGCTGTTGGAGTCTCTGGTCTGCACTTACCGCAACAAAGATTCCCCAAAAGAGTGGGTGAAAGAGGAGAGCATTTAAAGCATTCTGCTCTTATGGAAAGTGCCGCTGAATACTGATTGCAGCTTTTGGTTAAAAGCAGCATATGTGGAAGCAATAAGCTTGTGGGAGTAGTGACAGCAAAGTACTACACACATGGGTGCGGTACAAGCTTTCTGTGGGCAATAGCTGGTTGCCTTTCCCAGGCTAGGGAAAAAAGGCATATATCAGGCAAAAGACAAAATTAATTAAAGCAGAGTGCAAAGATCTGCGGACTAGCAGGGAGTAGAGCAAGGAAGGCAACATGGCATGGTGCAGTGAGGACCCCATAGTGCTGGGCTGGCACAGGGTCCATGGTTTGGGCTCCCGAGACGAGACAGGGCTAGAGCAAAGACATGCATGACTTTATGTGTACTCCATACCTCATTGGGTGAGTCTGGTTTTGAGCATTGTTGTTGCTGCTGATGACCTGGAGGTGCTGCAGGTGGTGTCTCAGCTGCTCACAAGTCAAGAGTTTGCTCCATAGGAAAGACAAAGGCCAAAACTTCAGCACCCTGCAGAAACACCATGGGAATGTCTGCTTTTGCTTTTGCCATATACAGTGTACAAAGTCCATGCAAAACATTCCATGTAAAGTTAAGATTGTGCAACCAGAGATGGTGTCAACATATTATCATTAAAGAATATTAGATGTTAACTGCTCTCCTAAAGGTTAATAGAATTAAGGCAGCCTTTCCAGATCAAGACATCTAAAAGACAACCCAATCTCTCGTTTCCATTCTTTAAAACCAAGCTTCTCGCTCTTCCAAGGAAGCCAGAACACAATCCTGATTCCAGCCTGTGCTTTGGGATACATCACCGGGATTGCACGCTGCTCTAAGTCTCCAGGAGACCGGAGTTAAGACAGTTGTGTGTGCAGCACAACCACACAACACGATGCAACTGCTTCACAAATCCCGGTATTACGGATCACAAGTCTCTATCTAGCATGAGCTTGCTGTAACAAACAGCTCGGTTCTCCCTGCCGTTTCTGTCCCCTTTCCCCTCTTTTCTTTCTTCCACTTGATCCTTTTCTTGTTTTTTTCTTTATTACTTCCAAATTCCTTTCTCGGAGTCTTCCTTTCTATCTTCTTTCCCCTGCCTTGCCAAAGGACCAGCATTATGTAGATAACACATTTAGCATTTAATGATGTTTCAAAGTTAACATCCACATTAGGCTTGCAGGGGAGGAAATATTCACACGGTTCTTTTTTTTTATGACTCAGAAGAAAAGTACTAAATGATGCTCACTTATTTTGGGGCATTCCTTTTATCACCACACAACCTATAAAGGAAGGAATGATGGTGATTTGTGTAGTCTAAAATGACACCACAGGATGCAGGCCAGTCAAAGAAGGCACAGCAGTGGTATAGCAACACAAAGCACCACCTTTGCTGTGGGGAATAAATTCTGATGTGGACATAATTTGGATCCCTTCTTTCCTGTACACAATGGTGGTTTCGCTATTTTCACGGTGTTTCACTGTTTCTCATTAAAGGTCCAGGAATCCACGTTCACTTTTAGTCCTTCCTTCACCTACTCTGTCTTACTGCTTTGGCGTGTTCCTTCAGTTTACATTCATTCCAAATGCTAAAGTTATTCCTGGTATCCTGCTTTGATTTTGACATTGTACAGCTGTTTGGATCATTAGTGAGTGCAGCCTGGAGACATCACTGCAACACATGCGTGCCTTCCCCAGATTTCATCCAGAGGACTTCAGCCTGTCGCCCAGCAGCAGAGGACTGGCCAGGATAAAACGCAGGATGGGCAGACTGGGACTCCAGCTGCTGTTTATCCATTTTACACAAATTGCTTGTTCAAAATCCTCCTCCCTTCACTGTGGTTGCTGCCCACCTCCACACCCCACCCTCCTGAGCCCTTTCAACCATCCTTCCTGCAAAGTTTGTCAGCTTGAAAATTAAAGCGCTGAAGTCCCCCCTTTCCCCTCCCCATTCAAATTTCAGATACACGGGTTTTGAAATGCAGGCAGCGCACTGTGAATCATTCTTCTTAAATTGAGTCCTCTGAGTTACTCAGCTCTTCAATGCAGCCTCCCACCTTAGAGACAAATGCATGCACCATTCTTCAGTTGACTTGGCAGGAGGGAACATATAAAGTGGCAGAGGAAAGAGCTCCAGGCAGGGGAGGGATACATGGTGAGCGACTGCCCTGGCCACTGAACTCAAAGACCCAGGTTTGCAGATTCACCCAGGCACAATTGCAGAAGGGTTTTCTCTTCCAATTATATCCTAGCCCAGTGGTTACAAATAGTGCTGCGGCAAACCTTTGCAAGATCAGAGAATTGTATGTGAAATGCAAAGAAGGTGGAAGGAGAAATGCTGTACATGTGTAGTTATGTACAGATGACTGAAGGTAAAAAATTACTCGTCAAACCATCACCTGCCAGACCATGTCAGTTTACTGGAAAACAAGGGCTCTGGGGCCCAGTGATAAACACTCACTGGGCTAATAACCCCCCAGCAATGAGAAGGGTTTTCCCTCCCGGCGCCTTCTCTGTGGCAGCCATCCCTGGACATTCGGGATTTTTGGCTCCAGGTGCAAGGGCCAGGGGAGGAGACGGGTTTGAGGCTGAGGTCACTAGGAAAGCCTGGCACCCTGTGGCTGGTGGGGCAATGGAAGTGGTTCCTAGAGAGCATGAGAACAAGACACAGTTTTCCCTCCTGGAACCTTGGGTGTGGGACCAATCTCCAGACATTTGCTATTTTTGAGGCCAGCCCTGGGGCAAGTGGGAAAGGGTGGTTTTGAGGCTGAAGGCACCAGGAAAGCCCGCAGCCCCAAGGTCTGTGTGGCCATGCAAGCGGTTCCCAGAGACCATGAGAACAAACTGCAGTTTTCTTCCTGGCACTTGCCATTTTAGGTCAATCTCTATAGGTTTGCTTTCATTGAGCTCCGCTCTGGATAGAGTTTTAAGCTTTAGGTTACTGGTGCTGTGAAAGCTGTTCCCAGAGAAAGTGAAAAGAAGCACTACTTTTCCCTCCTGGCACTTGCCTTCTGGTAGCAATCTCCAGATGTTTTCTGGTTTTGAGCTTAGCGCTGGGGAGAGTAGTATCAGTTAGAATATAAAAGCAGTCATAGCAGTTCCCAGAGACAGAGAGCATAAGCACAACGTTTCCCCGTGGCTCCTTCATTGTGGGAGAAATCCTGAGAAGGTTGCTGTTTTTGAGTCCAGCTCCGGGGAGAGTGTTAGCACTTAGATTACAGGGGCAGTGAAAGCAGTTCCCAGGGACAGTGAAAACAAGTTCCTCTTTTCCCGCATGGCAATTTTCATGTTGGAGTAATCTCTCGATGTTTCCTGATGTTGAGCCCATCTCTCGGGAGAGTGGTAGCGCTTAGGTTACTGTGGCAGTGAAAACAGTTTCCAGAGACAGTGAGAACAAGCCCCACTTTTTTTCTCCTGGCACTTTGAATGTGGGAGCAATCTCTAGATGTTTGCAGGTTTTGAGCTTCGTGCTTTGGTGAGTGTTAGCACTTAAGTTACTGGGCAGTAAATGAAGTTCCCAGAGACAGTGAGAATAAGCAAATTTTTTCCTCCTGGCACTTGCCATGAGGGAGCAATGGCTAGATGTTTGCTCTCTTTGAACCCAGCTGTGGGGAGAATGTTAGCACTTACAGTACAGGGAAGGTGAAATTAGCTCACAGAGACTGTGAAAACATGCACCACTTTTCCCTCTTGTCACTTGTCATGTGGGGTCAATCTCTATATGTTTGCAGTTGCTGAGCCCAGCTCTGGTAACTGGGGCACTGAAAGCAGATCCCAGATACAGTGAAAACAAGCCCCACTTTTCCTCACTGTTACTTTCCATATGCGACCAAACTCTAGATGTTTGCAGGTTTTGAGCTTAGCGCTTTGGAGAGTGTTAGCATTTAGGTAAGTGGGGCAGTGAAAGCAGTTCCCAGAGCCAGTGAAAACAAGGATAACTTTTCCCTTCTGGCACTTTCTATATTAGGGCAATTTTTAGATGGTTGCTGGTTTTGAGCCCCGCTCTGGGAAAAGCGTGAGCACTGAGGTGACTGCGGCAGTGAAAGCTGTTCCCAGGGACAGTGAGACCAAACCCCATTTTTCCCTCCTGCCACTTTCCATGTGCGAGCAATCTTTAGATGTCTGCTGGTTTTAAGCCCAGCTCTGGGGACAGTGTTAGCACTTAGGTAACTGGGACAGTGAAAGCAGTTCCCACAGACCATGATAAGAAACACAATTCTTTCCTTCTGGCACTTGCCATGTGGCAGCCATGAGGTCTGTGGGGCCATGCAAGTGGTTCCCAGAGAGCTTTAGAACAAGCAACGGTTTTCCCTCCTGGCTCCTTGGGCGTGGGAGCAATCTCCAGACATACGGAAATTTTTGAGGCCGACCCCGGGGGAAGTGAGAAAGAGTGGTTTTGAGGCTGAAGGTGCCAGGAAAGCCTGGAGCCCCAAGGTCTGTGGAGCGATGCAAGTGGTTCCCAGAGAGCTTTAGAAAGTGCAAGTTTTTCCTCCTGTCTCCTTCTGTGTGGGAGCAATCTCCAGATGTTTGCTATTTTTGGTGCGGAGACAAGCTTCATGGCAGGTAAGTCTGCTCTGGGGAAGCGATCATAGAATCATATGATCATAGGGTTGGAAGGGACCTCTGGAGATCACCCAGTCCAACCCCCCTGCCAGAGCAGGGTCACCTAGAGCAGGTTAGACAGGAATGCATCCAGGCGGGTTTTGAATGTCTCCAGAGACGGAGACTCCACCACCTCTCTGGGAAGCCTGTTCCAGTGCTTTGCCACCCTCACAGGAAGGAAGTTCCTCCTCATGTTTAGGTGGAACTTCCTATGCTCAACTTTGTGCCCGTTACCTCTTGTCCTGTCCCTGGGCACCACTGAAAAGAGCCTGGCCCCATCCTCCTGACACCCACCCTTTCAGTATTTATAAGTGTTGATAAGGTCCCCCCTCAGTCGTCTTTTTTCCAGACTGAAGAGACCCAAATCCCTCAGCCTTTCTTCATAAGAGAGGTGTTCCAGTCCCCTCAGCATCTTGGTAGCTCTCTGCTGCACCCTCTCCAGCAGTTCCCTATCCCTCTTGAACCGGGGAGCCCAGAACTGGACACAGTACTCCAGGTGCGGCCTCACCAAGGCAGAGCAGAGGGGGAGGATGACCTCCCTCCACCTGCTGGCCACGCTCTTCTTGATGCCCCCCAGGATGCCACTGGCCTTCTTGGCCACCAGGCCCCATCACTGGCTCACAGTCATCCTGTTGTCCCCCAGGACTCCCAGGTCTCTTTCCACAGAGCTGCTCTCCAGCAGGTCACCCCCAACCTGTCCTGGTGCAGGGGGTTATTCCTCCCCAGGTGCAGCACCCTACATTGCCCTTCTTGAATTTCATAAGGTTCCTCTCTGACCAAATCTCCAACCTGTCCAGGTCTCTCTGTATGGTGGCACAGCCTTCTGCTGTGTCAGCCACCCCTCCCAGCTTTGTGTCAGCAAACTTGCTGAGGGTGCACTCTATCCCCTCATCCAGGTCATTGATGAATATATTGAAGAGGACTGGACCCAGTACTGACCCCTGGGGAACACGACTCATCACTGACCTCAAGCTAGACTCTGTGTCCCTAATCACACAGGGGGATCCCCCCTTCTGAGCTCTGTCTTTCAACCAGTTATCTATCCACCTTACTGTCCATTCATCAAGCCCACTCTTCCTAAGCTTCCCTATGAGGATGCTGTGGGAGACTGTGCCGAAAGCCTTGCTTAAGTCAAGGTAGGCCACATCTACAGCCCTCCCCTCATCTATCCATCCAGTCATGCCATCATAGAAGGCTATCAGATTAGTCAGACATGATTTCCCCTTGGTGAATCCATGTTGAGTACTTCTGATAGCTTTCTTTTCCTCCACATGCCTTGAGATGACGTCCAGAACGAGCTGTTCCATCATCTTTCCAGGGATGGAGGTGAGGCTGACCGTCCTGTAGTTCCCTGGCTCCTCCTTCTTGCCTTTTTTGAAGACTGGAGTGACATTGGTTTTCCTCCAGTCCTCAGGCACCTCTCCTGTTCTCCAGGACCTTTCAAAGATGATGGAGAGCAGCCCAGCAATGACTTCCGCCAGCTCCCTCAGCACTCTCGGGTGCATCCCATTGGGGCCCATGCACTTGTGAATATCTAATTGATCCCTCACTCGATCCTCCTCTACCCAAGGGAAGTCGTCTTCTTTCCCTGTTACTTCCCCCAATGCCTGGGACTCCTGAAGGCTGGTCTGAGCAGTAAAGACCAAAGCAAAGAAGTCATTCAGTGACTCCGCCTTCTCTGCATTCTCCGTCATCATGGCTCCTGTCTCATTCAACAGTGGGCCCACAACTTCTCTGGTCTTCCTTTTGCTTCCAATATACTTGTAGAAGCCCTTCCTGTTGAGCTTGACATCCCTAGCCAGGTTTAATTCCAAGGTGGCCTTGGCTTTCCTTGTTTCATCCCTGCACGCTCTGGCAGCATTCTTGTAACTCTCCCAAGGGGTCAGTCCCTTCTTCCACTTATTGTAAATTTTCTTCTTCCACTTGAGCTTTTTCAGAAGCTCCCTGCTCAACCATGCAGGTCTCCTGCATCCCTTAGCCGATTTATTTCTCTAAGGGATGCACCGATCCTGAGCTTGGAGGAAGTGGTCTTTGAATACCAACTGGCTTTCTTGAGCCCCTTTGCCTTCCAGAGCCCGAGCCCACGGGATCTCTCCAAGCAGTTTCTTGAAGAGGTCAAAGATAGCCCTTCTGAAATCCAAGGTTGTAATTTTACTTCTTTTTGTTTTGTGCGTAGTACTCATGATCCTGAACTCTATCATTTCATGATCACTACAACCTAGGGTGCCCCCAACCTTAATGTCCTCCAGCAGTCCATCTGTGTTTGTCAGTACCAGGTCCAGGAGTGCTCCTCTCCTTGTTGGCTCCTGTACCACCTGTGTCAAAAAGTTATCATCAATGCACTGGAGGAGCCTCCTGGACTGTGCGTGCCTGGCTGTGTGGTCTTCCCAGCAGATATTGGGGTGATTGAAGTCCCCCATGAGAAACAAGGCCTGCGATTGTGAGGCTACCTTCAGCTGCCTGTAGAAAGCCTCATCAGCTTCCCCATCCTGATCAGGTGGCCTGTAATAAACACCCACAACAGTGTCCCTCATATTTGCCTGTCCCTTAATCCTTACCCATAAGCTCTCGACCCTTTCTTCATCCACCCCTAGTGAGAGCTTGATGCATTCCAAATGCTCTCTCACATGCAACTCCAAATGCAACTCCACCACCTCGCTTCACTGGCCTGTCTTTCCTGAAGAGGACATAGCCATCCATGACAGCATTCCAGTCATGTGAGCTGTCCCACCATGTCTCAGTAACTGCAATGAGATTGTGGCCCTGCGACCGCACACAGATCTCCATCTCTTCCCGCTTATTCCCCATGCTGCGTGCATTGGTGTATAATGCACCAAATGCATTGGTGCATTTCAGAGAGGGAGTCGTGTGTGTAGTTTTGAGATGTGTGAGTGTACCTTGAGATGTGGTATGCCTTCTGGCTTTCAGAAATACTGGCACACTGGCCCACAAGCACTGAGCAACTACGCCCTGGCACCTCACTAGCAAGCCCAGTACCATCCCCAACCCCCCTTCAAACCTAGTTTAAAGCCCTCTCAATGAGCCCTGAGAACTCTTGTCCTAGAACCCTTTTTCCCCTGGAAGTCAAGGTATTCCCACCTGTTACCAGCAGGCCAGGTGTTTTGTAGGTCAGGCCATGATCAAAGAACCCAAAGTCCTGCTGGCAGCACGAGGTTCGAAGCCAGGTATTGATCTGCTGGCTCCTCCTATTTAGCCCCTCGTCATTCCCCGCAACTGGGAGGATAGACGAGAACACAACTTGCGCTCCTGATCCCTTGACCAAGCGTCCCAGGGTCTTGAAATCTTTCTTCATTGCCCTTGGACTTCTCCTTGTTACCTCGTCGCTGCCTACCTGAAAGAGCAAAACTGGGTAGTAGTCTGAGGGCCGTACCAGGGAAAGACGCATCCTCTTCACGTCCTTGACCCGGGCCCCAGGGAGGCAGCAGACCTCCCTATGTATCGGGTCCGGCCTGCATATTGGGCCTTCCACTCCCTTCAGGAGGGAGTCACCTATGACAAGGTCTTTTCTTCTTTACTGCAGAGGTTTTGATGCAGGGGGAGGTCTGACTAGACCTCGCTGACGCCTCCAAGGTAGGAGAACTATCGTGCCCGTCATCACCCAGATCTAAAGTGATCTGAGGCCAAAAGGGCTGGCAAAGAGCTCTGTTTGGGGCTTCTTGGAAGCCAGGAAAAGCCGTGTGCCTGTGCTGGGGGCTGACAGCTGATAGCTTGTGGGGGGGGCCTGCTGAGCTAGCATGGGCAGATCCATCACCACCCACCGTTTATCAGACTATAAGAAGCCTCTGTGAGGGCAGTATCTTGCTGCCCACAGGGCAAGCCAACCTACTGTGGGTGCCCCAGGTGGGGTGCTGTGGCTGTTTGCAGCTTGTTGGGCTGTTTCAGCTGCTGTCTGCAGCTTGTTGGGCAGAACACGAGGTGCTGCACTTCACTCAAGGAGTGATTGTTGCCACTTGGAGGAGGAAGAGTGTTTTCCCAGCACCCACCCAAATGGATATTGGTATCCAGGCCAGAGGCTGTGAGCAATGCCACAGCCTTTCACTGGCAGCGGGTGACAATGTTGACCACGGCTGCGTGTGGTGTGAGCAGGTTGATGGCCTTCTCAGCTGGGTGGCACAGCTCCAAGGTGAAGTGATGGAGCTCAAAGAAGAGGTGAGTAGATTGAGGAACATCAGAGAGAGTGAGAGGGAAATTGACCATTTCCACAAACTGCTCTCTGCAAAAACAGAATGGGAGGTAACTCTTAGTGGACCAGAGGATTCTGTATCCTTTCACCAGCAAGCCCCCCAGCCCTCCTGTAGTAACCCTCATGAGCTGGGTCAATGGGAGCAGGTCTCTGTCTGATGGAACAAAAGAAAGAAACAGAGCAAGCAGGTTCCTTTAAGAAGCGCACCACCTATAGTGCCCTTGCAGAACAAGTATGGGGCTCTGCAGGAGGAACTGGTTGCAACCACCCTGACATCTGCTGGAGGGACAACACAGCCAGGCCCCAGGAATCCAGGATGTTTCTGGAATGCATAGATGACAGCTTCCTCCTCCAAATGGTAGAGGAACCAACAAGAAACGGTGCTATGCTGGACCTCGTTGTCACCAACAGGGAAGGGCTGGTGACCAATGTGAGGCTCAGAGATAACCTTGGCTGCAGTGACCACGAAGCGATAGAATTTAAGATCCTCAGGGCAACTAGGAGGATATATTCCAAGCTTATGACCCTGGACTTTAGGCATGCAGACTTGGATCGCTTCAGGGATCTGCTGGCCAAAGTGTTGTGGGACAAAGCTCTAGAGTGAAGGGGGGCCCAGGACAGCTGGTCAGTATTCAAGGATCACCTTCTCCATGTCCAGGAGCAAACTATACCGACAAAGAGGAAGGCAGGAAAGAGTGCTAGGAGACCTGCCTGGATGAACAGGGAGCTCCTGGACACACTGTCACGCAAAAAGAAACTTTATAAGGAGTGGAAGAAAGGACAGCTAGAATGGGGAGCATATAAGGAAGCTGTCCGAACAGCAAGAGACCTGGTGAGAAAAGCTAAAGCTCAGTTGGAATTAAATCTAGCCAAGGAGATCAAGGGAAACAGCAAAAATTTCTATAGGTACATTAATGGTAAGAAGGGGGCTAGGGAGAGTGCAGGCCCCCTCAGAAAGGAAATGGGGGAACTGGTGAGAAGTGATATGGAGAAGGCCGAGGTTCTCAATGACTTCTTTTCCTCAGTCTTCACTGGCAAGGGCTCCAGCCACACTCCCAGAGTCACAGAAGACAATGGCAGGGGTTGGACAGAACTGCCCATTGCAAATGAAGATCAGGGTCGTGACCATCTGATGAACCTGAAAGTGAACAAGTCCATGGGACCGGATGGGATACACCCACGGGTACTGAAGGAGCTGGTGGATGAGGTTGCTAAACCGCTCTTCCAAAAGTCATGGCAATCTGGTGAAGTCCCCGCTGACTGGAAAAGGGGAAACATAATCCCCATTTTCAAAAAGGGAAAGAAGGATGAACCAGGGAACTATAGGCCAGTCAGTCTCACCTCCGTGCCTGGTAAGATTATGGAGCAGATCCTCCTGGAGGCACTGCCGAGGCAGAAGAATAACGAAGAGGTGATCGGGTACAATCAACATGGCTTCACCAAGGACAAATTGTGCCTGACAAACCTGGTGGCCTTCTATGAGGAGGTCACAACATCAATAGACAAGGGGAGAGCAACTGATGTCATTTACCTGGACCTGAACAAAGCCTTTGACACTGTCCCGCATGACATCCTGGTCTCCAAGCTGATAAAATATGGCTTTGATGGACTGACAATTCAGTGGATAAAGAACTGGCTTGATGGCCGCACACAAAGAGTGGCTGTCAATGGGTCCATGTCCAAGTGGAGGCCAGTGACAAGTGGAGTCCCTCAAGGATCAGTATTGGGACCGGTCTTGTTTAACACCTTCGTCAGCTATATGCACAGTGGCATAGAGTGCACCCTCAGCAAGTTTGCCGACGACATCAAGCTGTGCCGAGGAGACAAACTCCAGTGCAGGTAAGGCCTCAATGGGGAAGGGGATCGCAGAGGGTAAGGCTGGCAAAAAGGCTCTTTTGAGGGCTTTCGTGGCTGGGAAAAGCGGCTGCCTCGTGCTGGAACTGGCAGCTCGGGGGTGGGCTGCTGATGCGGCAGGGGCGGAGACAATGACACACGCGGCAGTTCTAAACGGACTGTCCCGGAGCGCAGCGGCCGGCTGCTGCGCACCCAGCACGCAGGCAGCTGGTGGGTGTCACCGCGGTGAGAGCGGGCATACCGGACGCAGCTCCTTGAACAGTAAGTTACTGGAAACCTCTCAACCTGACCAGGACGTCATGGTAAGAACTCGGCAGAAGGCCATGCTATCCCTGAGCTCTGCACTGAGCAGCTCCGATGTGGCCACTCAGACAGAGCTTGCATGGGAACATGCTGCCACCCAGGTGTCAGGCTGCAGGGTGTGCCCTGCTCTTGCGCTGGTGTTGAATGGTAGTGGTGAGCAGACCTGTGGGAGGTGTGCCCAGGTAGAGGAACTCCTTCACCTAGTGATGGAGCTTCGTGAGGAGGTAAGTCGTTTGAGAAGTATAAGGGATTGTGAACAGGAGATAGATAACTGGAGTCGCATCCTGCCTTCCCTGAAAGAAGCATCTCAGGCAGACAGAGCTCCACATACAGAGCACTCCCCACCCTCTAGCAGCATAGCTGAATGTAGAGATTCAGAGGACAGGGGCCAGTGGCAACAAGTCCCTGTCCGGCGTGGCAGGCGTGCCACCCAGGTGACCCCCACACCATCCCAGGTGCCCTTGCAGAATGGATATGATGTTCTGCAAAGGGAACCGGAGGATGAGAAGGACAACAGCTTGCTGAACTTGGAGTTGTCACCGAGGCCAAGACGGATTATGCCTTGTATAACAACATCCTCAGTTATGAAAGAAAGATAGGCCCTTGTAGTAGGGGACTCGATTCTGAAGGGAGTGGAAGGTCCCATATGTAGACCAGACCCAATCTGTAGGGAAGTCTGCTGTCTCCCTGGGGCCAAAGTTAAGGATGTCCAGAAGAAACTCCCTACCCTAGTTAGGCCTACTGACTACTACCCTTTATTGATTTTTCAGTTAGGCAGTGATGAAATTTCAGGAAGAAGCCTGAAGGCAATGAAGAAAGACTTCAGGGCCCTGGGACGGATGGTTAGGGGATCAGGAGCACAAGTAGTGTTTGCTTCTATCCCAACAGTTGCGAGGATTGATGAGAAGATTAATAGGAAATGCCAGCTGTTCAATGCCTGGCTCAGAGACTGGTGTCATCGGCAGGACTTTGGGTTCTTTGGTTATGGGCTGCTTTTCAGGACGCCAGGCCTACTCGCAACAGACGGCAAAAGCCTGTCTCAGAGGGGGAAAAGGGTTTTAGGGCAGGAGTTGGCAGGGCTCATTGACAGGGCTTTAAACTAGATTCGAAGGGGGATGGGGATGGATCCAAGCTTGCTAGCAAAAAGCCTGAAGGTGGCATGCTGGCACTAGACTTGGAAAAGACAGGGGGCGTAACCAGGCTCCTTAGGAATAAGTCTGGGGGTGGCAGAACTTCGGCTCCCACCAGTAAAAAGGAGAAAGGACCTATAGCCCAGCTGAAGTGCTTAGACACTAATGCACGTAGCATGGGCAACAAACAGGAGGAGCTGGAAGCCATTGTGCAGCAGGATAATTATGATGTAGTCGCCATCACAGAAACGTGGTGGGATGACTCACATAGCTATAGTGCTGCCATGGATGCCTATAGGCTCTTCAGGAAGGATAGGCAAGCAAGGAGAGGCGGGGGTGTGGCCCTGTATGTTAAGGAGTGTTATGAATGCTTTGAACTAAATGATGGTGATAATGAGACTGAATGTTTATGGGTAAGGATCAGGGGCAGGGCTAACAAGGCGGATATCGTAGTAGGAGTCTGTTATAGACAGCCCAATCAGGATGAGGAGGCAGATGAAATATTCTATAAACGGCTGGGAGAAGTCTCAAGATCGTGAGCTCTTGTCCTCGTGGGGGACTTCAATTTGCTGGACATCTGCTGGGAATACAATACAGCAGGGAGGGAACAGTCTAGAAGGTTCCTGGAATGTACTGGGGATAACTTCCTGACACAGCTAGTGAGAGAGCCAGCTAGGGAAGGTGCCCTGCTGGATCTGTTGTTTGTAAACAGGGAAGGTCTTGTGGGGGATGTGAAGGTTGGAGGCTGTCTTGGGAACAGTGACCATGAAATGATAGAGTTTTCGATTCTGCGAGAAGCAAGGAGAGGGGTCAGCAGAACTGCTACCTTGGACTTCCGGAGGGTGGACTTTGGGCTTTTCAGGAGCCTGGTTGACAAAGTCCCCTGGGAGGCAGTCCTCCAGGGCAAAGGAGCCCAGGAAGCCTGGATGATTTTCAAGAAGGAAGTCTTAAAGGCGCAGGAGCAGGCTGTCCCCATGTGCCAGAAGACAAGCTGCCGGGGAAAAAGACCGGCCTGGCTAAACAGGGAGCTAGTGTTGCAACTTAGGGAAAAAAAGAGGATCTATGGCCTCTGGAAGGAAGGGCAGACCACTCAAGAGGAGTACAAAGAGGTAGTGAAGCTATGTAGGGAAAAAATCAGGAGGGCCAAAGCCCAGCTAGAACTAAACCTGGCTTCTGTTGTCAAGGACAACAAAAAAAGTTTCTATAAATATATCAGCAATAAGAAGAGGACTAAGGATTATCTCTGTCCTCTAGTAGATGGGTCTGGCAACATAGTGACCAAGGATGAGGAAAAGGCTGAGGTACTTAATGAAGTCTTTGCCTCAGTCTTCAGCAGTAGGACCAGTTGTTCCCTGAGTACCCAGACCCCTGAGCTAGAAGACAGGGATGGGGAGCAGAATGAAGCTCCTGTAATCCAAAGGGAAATGGTGAGGGACCTGCTTCAGCACCTGGAGGTGCACAAATCTATGGGGCCGGATGGGATCCACCCAAGGGTATTGAAAGAGCTGGCGGAAGTGCTCGCCAGGCCACTTTGCATCATTTATGAGCAGTCCTGGACAACCGGGGAGGTCCCAGCTGACTGGAGGTTAGCAAATGTGACACCCATCCACAAGAAGGGCCGGAAGGAGGATCCGGGGAACTACAGGCCAGTCAGTCTGACCTCGGTGCCTGGGAAGGTCATGGAACAGATCCTCCTCAGTGCCATTACACGGCACATGCATGAGAACAGGGTGATCAGGCCCAGTCAGCATGGGTTTGTGAAGGGCAGGTCATGCCTATCAAACCTAATATCCTTCTATGATAAGGTGACCCACTTAGTGGATGAGGGAAAAGCTGTGGATGTTATCTACTTGGATTTTTGCAAAGCTTTTGACACTGTTTCCCACAGCATTCTCCTGGAGAAACTGGCTGCTCATGGCCTGGACAGGTGTACTCTTCGCTGGGTAAAAAACTGGCTGGATGGCCGTGCCCAGAGAGTGGTGGTAAATGGAGTTAAATCCAGTTGGTGTCCAGTCACAAGTGGTGTCCCCCAGGGCTCGGTGCTGGGGCCGGTTCTCTTTAATATCTTTATCAATGATCTGGATGAAGGGATCGAATGCACCCTCAGTGAGTTCGCAGATGACACTAAACTGGGCGGGCGTGTTGATCTGCTTGAGGGTAGGTTGGCTCTGCAGAGGGATCTGGACAGGCTGGACCGATGGGCTGAGACCAATGGTATGATGTTCAACAAGGCCAAGTGCCGGGTCCTGCACTTGGGACACAACAACCCCATGCAGCGCTACAGGATTGGGGCAGAGTGGCTCGAAAGCAGCCTGGCAGAAAAGGACCTGGGGTGTTGGTTGACAGCCGGCTGAATATGTGCCAGCAGTGTGCCCAGGTGGCCAAGAAGGCCAACGGCATCCTGGCCTGTATCAGGAATAGCGTGGTGAGCCGGACTAGGGAAGTGATCATCCCCCTGTACTCGGCACTGGTGAGGCCCCACCTCGAGTACTGCGTTCAGCTCTGGGCCCCTCGCTACAAGAGGGACATTGAGGTGTTGGAGCGTGTCCAGAGAAGGGCTACAAAGCTGGTGAGGGGTCTGGAGGACAAACCTTATGAGGAACGACTGAGGGAGCTGGGGTTGTTTAGCCTGGAGAAGAGGAGGCTGAGGGGAGACCTTATCACCCTCTACAACTACCTGAAAGGAGGTTGTGGAGAGATGGGGGCTGACCTCTTCTCCCTGGTGACAAGTGATAGGACGAGGGGAAACGGGTTCAAGTTACGTCAGGGGAGGTTTGGATCGGATATTAGGAAACATTTTTTCACTGAAAGGGTTATTAAACATTGGACTAGGCTGCCCAGGGAGGTGGTGGATTCACCATCCCTGGAGGTGTTTAAAAAAAGGGTAGATGGGGCACTTAGGGACATGGTTTAGAAGTGGCTCTTGTCAGGGTAGGTTAATGGTTGGACTTGATGATCTTAAAGGTCCCTTCCAACCTCAGCAATTCTATGATTCTATTCTATGTGTGGGTCGGCTGACATGCTGGAGGGAAGGAATGCCATCCAGAGGGACCTTGACAGGCTGGAGGAGTGGGCCCATGCCAACCTCATGAAGTTCAACAAGACCAAGTACAAGGCCCTCCTTCTGGGTCAGGGCAATCCCAAGCACCAATATAGGCTGGGCAGCAACTGGCTTGAGAGCAGCCCCGAAGAAAAGGACTTGGGGGTGCTGGTGGATGAGAGGTTCCACATGAGCCATCAGTGCGCACTAGCAGCCCAGAAAGCGAATCGTATCCTGGGCTGCATCAGGAGAAGCGTGGCCAGCAGGTCGAGGGAGGTGATTCTCCCCCTCTACTCCACTCTTGTGAGACCCCACCTGGAGTACTGCCTCCAATTCTGGAGCCCCTACTACAAGAGAGATATGGACGTGCTGGAACATATCCAGAGAAGGGCCACGAGGATGATCAGAGGGCTGATCTCCTATCACAGGACATGGTCTCCTATGAACACCGAGTGAGAGGGTTGGGGTTGTTCAGTCTGGAGAAAAGGCAGCTCCGAGGAGACCTTATAGTGGCCTACGAGTATCTTAAGGGGGCCTACAAGAAAGCTGGTGAGGGACTTCTTTGGATGTTGGGTAACGGTAGGACTAGAGGGAAGGGATTAAAACTAGAGATGGGATGATTCAGACTGGATGTTAGGAAGAAGTTCTTCACCATAAGAGTGGTGAGACACTGGAAAGGATCAACCAGAGAGGTGGTGGAAGTCCCATCCCTGGAACTTTTTAAGACCAGGCAGGATGGGGCTCTGAGCAACGAGATATAGTGGGAGATGTCCTTGCCCATGGCAGGGGTGTTGGAACTAGACGACCTCTAAGGTTCCTTCAAAAACCTAACAATTCTATGATTCCATGATTTCTGAGGCGGCTCCTAGGGAAACTGAGAAAGTGTGTTTTGAGGCTGAAGGTGCCTGGAAAGCCAAGAGCCTCAAGATCTGTGGGGCCATGCAAGCGGTTCCCGAAGAGCTTTAGAACAACCCTCAGTTTTCACTCCTGGCTCTGTGGGTGAGGAGCAATCACCAGACATATGGAAATTTTAGACAATGGTGTGGTGCCAAGTGGAAAAAGGTGTTTTTGAGGCTGAAGGCACCAGGAATGCCCGCAGCCCCAAGGTCTGTGGGGCCACGCAAGCGGTTCCCAGAGAGCTTTAGAACAAGGCACAGTTTTCCCTTCTAGGTCCTTGGGTGTGGGACCAATCACCAGACATATGGAAATTTTGGAGGCTGGTGTGGTGCCAAGTGGGCAAGGGTGTTTTGGAGGCTGAAGGTGCCAGGAAAGCCTGCAACCCCAAGGTATGGGGCCCATGCAAGCGGTTCCCAAAGAGCTGTAGAAGAAGCCACAGTTTTCGCTCGTGGCCCTTTTCGGCGTGGGAGCAATCTCCAGACAGAGGAAAGATTTTGGAGGCTGGTGTGGTGCCAAGTGGGCAAGGGTGGTTTTGAGGCTGAAGGTGCCAGGAAAGCCCGCAGACCCAAGGTCTGTGGGGCCACGCAAGCGGTTCCCAAAGAGCATTAGAACAAGCCTCAGTTTTTCCTCCTAGCTCCTTGGGTGTGCGACCAACCACCAGACATACGAAAGTTTTTGAGTCTGCTCTGGTGCCAACTGGGCAAGGGTGGTTTTGAGGCTGAATGCGCCAGGAAAGCGCGCAGCCCCAAGGTCTGTGGGGCCATGCAAGCGGTTCCCAAAGAGCTTTAGAACAAGCCTCAGTTTTCCCTCCTGGCTCTTTGGGCGTGGCAGTAATCACCAGACATATGGACATTTTGGAATCTGGCGTGGACCCAGTGGGAAAGGGTGGTTTTGAGGCTGAAGGTGCCAGGAAAGCGCACAGCCCCAAGGTCTGTGTGCCTGTGCAAGCGATTCCCAAAGAGCTTTAGAACAAGGCACAGTTTCCCCTCCTGGCTCCTTGGGCGTGGGAGTAATCTGCAGACATAAGAAATTTTTTGAGTGTCACGCAGCGCCAAGTGGGAAATGGTGGTTTTGAGTCTGAAGGTGCCAGGAAAGCCTGCAAGCCCAAGGTATGGTGGCCGGCCAATCGGTTCTCAAAGAGGTTTAGCACAATCCTCAGTTTTCCCTTTTGGACCTTTTGGGCGTTGGAGCTATCTCAAGTCATATGACAGATTATGGAGACTGGTGTGGTGCCAAGTGGGAAATGGTGGTTTTGAGGCTGAAGGTGCCAGGAAAGCCTACAGTCCAAGGACTGTGGGGCCATGCAAGAGGTTCCCAGAGAGCTTTAGAACAAGGCACAATTTTCCCTCCTGGCTCTTTGGGCGTTGGAGCAATCGCCAGAGATATGGAAATTCAGGAGTCTGGTTCTGCGCCAAGTGGGAAAGGGTGGTTTTGAGGCTGAAGGCAGCAGGAAAGCCTACAACCCCAAGGTATGGGGGCCAGGCAAGCAGTTCCCAGAGAGCTTTAGAACATGCCTCAGTTTTCCCTCCTGGCTCTTTGGGTGTGGGAGCAATCTCCAGACATATGGAAATTTTGGAGTGTGGTGCTGCGCCAAGTGGGCAAGGGTGGTTTTGAGTCTGAAGGTGCCAGGAAAGCGCGCAGCCCCAAGGTCTGTGGGGCCATGCAAGCGGTTCCCAAAGAGCTTTAAAACAAGCCTCAGTTTTCCCTATTGGCTCTTTGGGCGTGGGAGGAATCTCTGGAAATATGGAAATTTGGAGGCCGGCCCTGGGAAACATGAGAAAGGATGATTTTGCGGCTGAAGGCACCAGGAAAGCAAGCAGCCCCAAGGCCTGTGGGGCCATACAAGCTGTTACCAAAGAGCTTTAGAGCAAGGTGGAGTTTTCCCTCCCAGTTACTTGTTTGTGGGATTAATATCCAGACATATGAAATTTTTTGAGGCTGGCGCAGCGCCGAGTGGGCAAGGGTGGTTTTGAGGCTGAAGGTGCCAGGAAAGCCCGCAGCCCCAAGGTCTGTGTGCCCGTGCAAGCGGTTCCCAAAGAGCTTTAGAACAAGGCACAGTTTCCCCTCCTGGCTCCTTGGGTGTGGGAGTAATCTGCAGACATAAGAAATTTTTTGAGTGTCACGCAGCGCCAAGTGGGAAATGGTGGTTTTGAGTCTGAAGGTGCCAGGAAAGCCTGCAAGCCCAAGGTATGGTGGCCGGCCAATCGGTTCTCAAAGAGGTTTAGCACAATCCTCAGTTTTCCCTTTTGGACCTTTTGGGCGTTGGAGCTATCTCAAGTCATATGACAGATTATGGAGGCTGGTGTGGTGTCCAGTGGGAAAGGGTGGTTTTCAGGCTGAAGGCGACAGGAAAGCCCGCAGCCCCAAGGTCTGTGGGGCGATGCAAGCGGTTCCCAAAGAGCTTTAGAACAAGGCACAGTTTTCCCTCCTAGCTCCTTGGGTGTGCTACCAATCGCCAGACATACGGAAATTTTGCGGTCTGGTGCAGCGCCAAGTGGGCAAAGGTAGTTCTGAGGGTGAAGGCCCCAGGATAGCCTGCAACCCCAATGTATAGGGGCCAGGCAAGCTGTTCCCAAAGAGGTTTAGAACAAGGCATGGTTTTTCCTCCTGGCTCTTTGGTTGTGGCAGCAATCTCCAGACATCTGGAAGTTTTGGAGGCTGGCGCTGCGCCCAGTGGGAAAGGGTGGTTTTGAGGCTGAAGGCGCCAGGAAAGCGTGCAGCCCCACGGTGTGTGGGGCCACGCAAGCGGTTCCTAAGGTGCTTTAGAACAAGCCACAGTTTTCCCTCCTGTCTCTTTGGGCGTCAAGAAATTTACAGGCATATGGAAATTTGGAGGGTGGCCCTGGCGAAATGATAAATCGTGGTTTTGAGGCTGAAGGCGCCAGGAAAGCCTACAGCCCCAAGGTCTGCGGGGCCATACAAGCTGTTCCCAAATAGCTTTAGAACAAGCCACAGTTTTCCCTCCTGGATCTTTGGGCGTGGCAGCAATTGCCAGACATATGGACATTTTGGAATCTTCCGTGGCGCCCAGTGGGAAAAGGTGGTTTGGAGGCTGAAGAAGCCAGGAAAGCCCGCAGCCCTAAGGTCTGTGGGGCCATGTAAGCGGTTCCCAAAGAGGTTTAGAACAAGCCACAGTTTTCCCTCCTGTCTCTTTGGGCGTCAAGAAATCTCCAGGCATATCAAAAGTTGGAGGGTGGCCCTGGCGAAATGATAAATGGTGGTTTTGAGGTTGAAGGCAGCAGGAACGCCTACAGCCCCAAGGTCTGTGGGGCCATGCAAGCGGTTCCCCGAGCGCTTTAGAACAAGGCATAGTTTTCCCTCCTGGCTCTTTGGGCGTGGGAGCAATGTCCAGACATGTAGAAATTTTTGTGCCTAGCGCGGCGCCAAGTGGGAAATGGTGGATTTGAGGCTGAAGGTGCCAGGAAAGCCTGGAGCCCTAAGCTCTATTGCGCAACGCAAGCGGTTCCCAAAGAGCTTTAGAACAAGCCACAGTTTTACCTCCCGGCTCCTTGGGTGTGGCTGCAATCGCCAGACATATGGAAATTTTGGAGGCTGGCGCGGTGCCAAGTGGGAAAGGGTGGTTTTGAGGCTGAAGGCGCGAGGAAAGCCTGCAACCCCAAGGTCTGTGTGCCCATGCAAGCGGTTCCCAAAGAGCTGTAGAAGAAGCCACAGTTTTCGTTTGTGGCCCTTTTGGGCGTGGGAGTAATCTCCAGACAGAGGAAAGATTTTGGAGGCTGGTGTGGTGCCAAGTGGGCAAGGGTGGTTTTGAGCCTGAAGGCACCTGAAAGCCTGACACCCAAAGGTTTGGGGGCCAGGCAAGCAGTTCCCAAAGAGCTTTAGAACAAGCCTGAGTTTTCCCTCCTTGCCCTTTTCGGCGTGGGAACAATCTGCAGACATATGGAAATTTTGGACGCTGGCGCTGTGCCAGGTGGGCAAGGGTGCTTTTGTGGTTGAAGGCGCCAGAAAAGCCTGCAGCCCCAACATCTGTGGGGCCATGCAAGTGGTTTCCAAAGAGCTTTAGAACAAGGCACAGTCTTCCCTCCTAGCTCCTTGGGTGTGCTACCAATCGCCAGACATATGGAAATTTTGCAGTCTGGCGCTGCGCCAAGTGGGCAAGGGTGGTTTTGAGGCTGAAGGTGCCAGGAAAGCCCGCAGCCCCAAGGTCTGTGTGCCCGTGCAAGCGGTTCCCAAAGAGCTTTCGAACAAGCCACAGTTTTCCCTGCTGGCTCTTTGGGCGTGGGAGCAATCTCTGGAAATATGGAAATTTGGAGGCCGGCCCTGGGAAACATGAGAAAGGATGATTTTGCGGCTGAAGGCACCAGGAAAGCGAGCAGCCCCAAGGCCTGTGGGGCCATACAAGCTGTTACCAAAGAGCTTTAGAGCAAGGTGGAGTTTTCCCTCCCAGTTACTTGGTTGTGGGATTAATATCCAGACATATGAAATTTTTTGAGGCTGGCGCAGCGCCGAGTGGGCAAGGGTGGTTTTGAGGCTGAAGGTGCCAGGAAAGCCCGCAGCCCCAAGGTCTGTGTGCCCGTGCAAGCGGTTCCCAAAGAGCTTTAGAACAAGGCACAGTTTCCCCTCCTGGCTCCTTGCGTGTGGGAGCAATCTCCAGACATATGGAAATTGTGGAGTGTGATGCTGCGCCAAGTGGGCAAGGGTGGTTTTGAGTCTGAAGGTGCCAGGAAAGCGCGCAGCCCCAAGGTCTGTGGGGCCATGCAAGCGGTTCCCAAAGAGCTTTAGAGCAAGGTGGAGTTTTCCCTATTGGCTCTTTGGGCGTGGGAGGAATCTCCAGACATATGGAAATTTTGGAGGTCAGTCCTGGTGGGCATGAGAAAAGAGGATTTTGATGCTGAAGGCGCCAGGAAAGCGCACAGCCCCATGGTCTGTGGGGCCATGGAAGCGGTTCCCAAAGAGCTTTAGAACAAGGCACAGTTTCCCCTCCTGGCTCCTTGGGCGTGGGAGTAATCTGCAGACATAAGAAATTTTTTGAGTGTCACGCAGCGCCAAGTGGGAAATGGTGGTTTTTAGTCTGAAGGTGCCAGGAAAGCCTGCAAGCCCAAGGTATGGTGGCCGGCCAATCGGTTCTCAAAGAGGTTTAGCACAATCCTCAGTTTTCCCTTTTGGACCTTTTGGGCGTTGGAGCAATCTCAAGTCATATGACAGATTATGGAGGCTGGTGTGGTGCCAAGTGGGAAATGGTGGTTTTGAGTCTGAAGGTGCCAGGAAAGCCTGCAGTCCAAGGACTGTGGGGCGATGCAAGCGGTTTCCAAAGAGCTTTAGAACAAGGCACAGTTTTCCCTCCTAGCTCCTTGGGTGTGCGACCAATCACCAGACATATGGAAATTTTGGAGTGTGTATGGTGACAGGTGGGAAAAGGTGGTTTTGAGCTGAAGGTGCCAGGAAAGCCCAAAGCCCTAAGGTCTGTGGGGCCATGCAAGCAGTTCCCAAAGAGGTTTAGAACAAGGCATGGTTTTCCCTCCTGGCTCCTTGGGCGTGGGAGCAATCGCCAGACATATGGAAATTTTGTAGGGTGTGTGGTGACAGGTGGGCAAGGGTGGTTTTGAGGCTGAAGGCACCTGGAAAGCCTGCAAACCCAAGGTATGGGGACCAGGCAAGCAGTTCAGAAAGAGCTTTAGAACAAGCCTCAGTTTTCCCTCCTGGCTCTTTGGGTGTGGCTGCAATCTCCAGACATATGGAAATCTTGGAGGCTGGTGCTGCGCCAAGTGGGCACGGGTGGTTTTGAGGCTGACGGCTCCAGGAAAGCGCGCAGCCCCAAGGTCTGTGGGGCCATGCAAGCGGTTCCCAAAGAGCTTTAAAACAAGCCACAGTTTTCCCTATTGGCTCTTTGGGCGTGGGAGCAATCTCCAGACATATGGAAATTTTGGAGGCTGATGCTGCCCCAAGTGGGCACGGGTGGTTTTGATGCTGAAGGCGCAAGGAAAGCGCGCAGCCCGAAGGTCTGTGGGGCCATGCAAGTGGTTCCCAAAGAGATTGAGAAGAAGCCACAGTTTTCCCTTCTGGCTCTTTGGGCGTGGGAGCAATCTCTGGGAATATGGAAATTTGGAGGCCGGCCCTGGCGAACATGAGAAAGGATGATTTTGCGGCTGAAGGCGCCAGTAAAGCGCGCAGTCCCAAGGCCTGTGGGGCCATACAGGCTTTTACCGAAGAGCTTTAGAGCAAGGTGGAGTTTTCCCTCCCAGTTACGTGGTTGTGGGATTATTATCCAGACATATGAAATTGTTTGAGGCTGACTCAGCACCAAGTGGGCAAAGGTAGCTTTGAGGGTGAAGGCCCCAGGATAGCCTGCAGCCCCAATGTATAGGGGCCAGGCAAGCAGTTCCCAAAGAGGTTTAGAACTAGGCGTGGTTTTTCCTCCTGGCACTTTGGTTGTGGCAGCAATCTCCAGACAGCTGGAAATTTTGGAGGCTGGCACTGCGCCAGGCGGGAAAGGGTGGTTTTGAGGCTGAAGGCACCAGGAAAGCCCACAGCCCCAAGGTCTGTGTGCCCGTACAAGCGGTTCCCAAAGAGCTTTAGAACAAGCCACAGTTTTCCCTATTGGCTCTTTGGGCGTGGGAGCAATGTCCAGACATACGGAAATTTGGAGGTTGGCCCTGGTTGGCATGAGAAATGATGATTTTGATGCTGAAGGCGCAAGGAAAGCACACAGTCCCAAGGTCTGTGGGGCCTTGCAAGCGGTTCCCAAAGAGATTCAGAACAAGCCTCAGTTTTTCCTCTTGGCTCTTTGGGCGTGGGAGCAACCTCCAGACATATGGAAATTTTGGAAGAGTTCTCGGCGCCAGTGGGCAGGGGTGGTTTTGATCCTGAAGGCGCCAGGAAAGCCTGGAGCCGCAAGGTCTGAGGGGCCATGCAAGCGGTTCCCAAAGAGCTTTAGAAAAAGCCACAGTTTTCTCTCCTGGCTCGTTGGCAGTGGGAGAAATCTCCTGAGTTATAGAAGTTTTGGAGGCTGGCACGGCACCAAGTGGCATTGGGTGGTTCTGAGCCTGAAGGCGGCAGGAAAGCCCGCAGCCCCAAGGTCTGTTTGGCCATGGAAGCGATTCCCCAAGAGCTTTAGGACAAGCCTCAGTTTTCCCTGTTGTCTCTTTGGGCGTGGGAGCAGTCTCCAGACATATGAAATTTTTGAGTCTGGCGGAGAGCCAAGTGGGCAAGGGTGGTTTTGAGGTTGAAGGCACCTGCAAAGCCTGCAGCCCCAAGGTCTGTGGTCCAGGCAAGCAGTTTTGAAACATTGGAGGATTTCTAGTACATAGGGGTCATCCTGTGAACACTCCAAGCACCAAAGAATTGCTAACAACTATGTAGGCCTTATGAGTTTGAAGGTTATGTGAAGACATTGTTGCGATATTAGAGATGCTGAGACAAACAAGATATGAGAAAGTGTGCTAAACTCAGCGTGCGAAATGCCGAACTTGTCCCAGGATATAGGAGGGGTGATTGTTCGCGTGGAGAGATGTTTTAAGGAAATTATAATATGTTGCTTACTGCATGTACAGCTCGTGCGACCAATCAGCAAATTGTCGGCGCATGATGCAGAATCAGAACGTCTATAATAACAGAGCTATCTGTGCAATAAAGTGGCGTTTATCTGATCATGTTGGTCATAGTGTTATTGTCTGAGCCTTCCGTGTTGACAACTTGCGCCTGAACAGGGACCCTCACATCGGTGTTGGGATCAGCGAATAGCCGATGAGCAACCGACGGACGGAGGGGGTGGAAGAAGCCGGTCAATAAGTGAGTGCTGCCTCGGCACTCGGGAAGACGCTAGCGCATCAAGTTAGGGAATCTCGCTCTGGCCAAGTGAGCGGCCAGGGAGGAGTTGGGGTCTACGCTTTCCAAAGAAGAAGAGGCGGTAGTTAAGCTCCTCCAACATATACTCTCTACGAGAGGATTGAAGTATGATACGCCTACCTTGAAGGTGCTCTTATCATGGGCACGGGATAAAGGACTTATTCCCACTGTTGCTGACGCTTTTGCTCAAGATATGTGGGCTAAAATAGGAGCGGTGTTGTGGGATGAAGTAAGTAAAGGATCCAAGGAGGCGGAGAAACTCTCCACTGTATGGAGGTTAGTATCAGAGACTTTGAAAAGAATGCAGGCAGAACGTGCTGCAGCCGCTTCTGCCTTTGCAGCATTAACACCCGGAGTTAAGGATGTTTCCCCCACAAGCCTTTCTTTTAGGGGATCGCCAGAAGCTGTCATCCCTCAACCCCGGGGCTGCAGAATAACACAGGGGAATGTAGCAAGTCGTGCCGTTACTGCCCCGAGCCAGCCTTCTCCCGTTACAGACCCTCTTGAGACAGCTGCTTATGAAAGTGTAAAAGAGGAAGAAACTACATTTCCTCCTCCCCCTCCCAAAGACACTGTTGTCGAAAGTACCGAAGGAGACCCCCCTGAGGATTCCAGGGATCAGCCAATGCCGTACCCTCCTCTGCCGCCCTCTACTCTGCCATCACCCGGCAGCAGCACTAGAGTACCACCTGGTGGACTGACAGACCATCAATTCTGGGAGTTGTTAAAAAAGTTGGAAGCGTTGGAAGCTCATCTAGACGATCAATCCAGTTTACGAGCTCCTCCAGCTTACCCTGCTCCTTTGCCACTGCCTCATCATGCCTTGTTGTGGCTGCCATCGTCGGGATTAGAGGGGGGTGGGGGAGCGGTAGGAGGGGAGGAAGAATTGAAAAACCGATGGAGGGGAGTAATTAGAGACGAGGCAATTGAGGTCGCGTTTCTTGAGCCTATGGCGTTTCCGGTGTTTGCTAGTGCGGAGGGTGGAAAGGATTGGGAACCGTTTGATTGGAAATTGTTAAAGGAGGCGAAACAGGCTGTTAGTCAATATGGACTAGGCTCTCCCTATACTAGGGCTATGGTGGAGCATTTATTTACTGCAAATTTACTCACACCACATGATTCAAAGCAGATTTCTCAAATGTTGCTCACCCCTTCTCAGCAGTTGCAGTTTTTCAGTGTGTGGCAGAACCTATGTGATCAGGCTGGTGCCACCCCACATCCTCAAGGTGATCCTTTGTATGGGGTACAGACACAGATGTTAATGGGGACAGGACCTTACGTTTGAACTGATTGGCAAGCTAATTTTGCTGTGAAGGTTTTGCAACTCAGTCAACAGCTAGCTCACAGGGCTTTGTTGGGATTAGAGGGGAAAAAAACCCTCCTGCTTTTACAAATGTTCGCCAAGGACCTACGTAGCCTTATTCTGGGTTTGTTGATAGATTGCATGTGGCCATTTCTGCTCACCCTGACCTTGATGAGACCATGAAGGCGAAGTTTTTAGACTTGCTTTTGATAATGCGAACGATAAAACCAAGAAAGCTCTTAGTACCCTACCTCGAGGCAGTACCACTGCTCAGCTGCCTGCTGGAAACAGCAGAACGGGTGCTTTCCCAAGAACAGGCTACGGTTATGGCTGCTGCTGTTGGAGTGGCAGTACGTCCGTTGGTGCAACAGCAATCAAAAGGAAAATGTAATAATAATGATAAGAAATGTTATAATTGTGGAAAATCAGGTCATTTTCATAAAGAGTGCAGAAACGCAAGTAAGGGACAAGCGAGCGGGCAAGTAAGCTCCCCACGTCAGAGTGGAGGTAGATAGTGTGTGAATTGTCGAAGCGCCACCCATAACTCTGCGGAGTGTACGCGATCGGGAAACCGGGTACCGAGCACGATGCGTCCTCCTCACGCTATGACACAAGTACAGGAGGCGGTACAGGGTGTCTGGACTGTTGCGCCACTGCAGGAAGCGCGGGAATGGACCTGGCAACAGCAGTAGATACCACTTTAGTCACAACGGCGGTCGCTCTAATTGATTCAGATCAACTAGGACTGCTGGACCATGGACTGAGTGCTCTGTTAATTGGGCGCTCCTCTGTGTCCCGTCAGGGCATTTTTATTGTACCGAGCCTTATTGATGCTGATTATACAGGGATTATAAAGATTATGGTATATACGCTGACCCCCCCGATTACCATTCCTCAGGGGTCAAAAATTGCACAATTGACACTATTTCGATTAATGGTCCCCAGGTTGCTGCCAAAACAGAGCGGTGCCGGAGGTTTTGGCTCAAGAGGGTCTCCTGATGTCTTGTTAGCTATTGATATTGCACGAGGCAAGCCTGAAGAAAAGGTGGTTGTGATGCATCCTTCAGGATCGTCTATTACCCTGATAGACACAGGTTGATAGACACAGGTGCTGATGTTACCATTGTGACTATTTCTAGCTGGCCATCAGCGTGGCCCCTTGTTCCTGCTGCGATGAGTGTAGTTGGGGTAGGGAGTCCACAAAGGACAACGATCAGCCAAACTTTAGTTTCTTTTACATTTATGGGTAGAACCGTAGTCTCAGTCAAGCCATACGTGATGCAGCTACCTGTCGCCTTGATAGGTAGAGATGTGCTTTCTCAGCTTGGGGCTCGACTTGTGACATCGCCTTTTCAGGAGTGGTCATGGTTGAGCAGCCAACATTGAAGCTCACCTGAACCACTACAACTCCTGTGTGGGTGGACCAGTGGCCGCTAAAAGAGGATCGGCTGCATATTGTTCAAATGTTAGTACAGGAACAGTTGGAGGCAGGTCATATTGTACCCTCAACAAGCCCTTGGAATACCCCTATTTTTACTATTCCAAAAAAAAATCAGGAAAATGGCGCCTATTACATGATCTCCGAGCCATTAATGCAGTAATGCAGGATATGGGGGCATTACAGCCAGGTTTACCATCACCTGCGATGATACCAAAAGAATGGAATTTGTTTATTGTAGATTTAAAAGATTGTTTCTTTACCGTTGCATCCGGAAGATGCAGAAAAATTTGCCTTTTCCGTGCCATCAACAAATAAGAAAGAACCAGCTAAGCGGTATCATTGGGTTGTTCTGCCACAAGGAATGAAGAATTCTCCCACCTTGTGTGAATGTTTGTGGCCTGGGCCTTACGTCCGTTTAGGGAAAATAATCCGTTTTTGCTTGTATGTCATTATATGGATTATATTTTAGTGGCAGGCCCAAATTTGGATGTTGAAGCAACCTTGAAGGAGTTAACTGAAACAGTAGAGCAAAAGGGTCCGAAAATTGCTCCTGAAAAGGTACAAAAGAACGCACCATGGCACTATTTAGGTTGGATTATTACTCAAAGTACTGTTAAGCCTCAAAAGATTCAGCTAACGACCAAAATTAAAACTTTAATGGATGTACAGAAATTAATAGGAGATATTCAATGGGTGCGATCCGTATCCAGTATCACCAATGATGACCTGGCTCCTCTGATGTCATTGCTAGGCACCTCTACACAGGCTGAAGTTTGTCGGCAACTCTCACCAACTCAAGAAAAGGCTTTAGATTTCATAGTTCAAAAAATCATGACTGGGTGCATGCAACGCTTGACAACAGGAGTTCCCCTACAATTGATTGTGATAAATTGTGGGTCTGGCAGAGAACATTTGGTAGGCTTGTTAGTGCAACAGGTCGACTGTACGGTGTCTATAATAGAATGGGTTTTTCTATCTTACCAACCTAAGAATACTGTCTGCACTCGTATAGAAATGTTTGCAAACCTTATTATAAAAGGCAGACTTCGTATCGTTGACTTAACTGGACATGAGCTGGAGGTTATATATGTTCCAATTACCCAGAATTATCTGGATTGGCTTCTCTCTTCCTCAGAGGTTTTACAATATGCATTAGCGGATTTTTCCGGACAGATAACTAATGCCTACCCACCAATGAAACTTTTGCCATTAATTCGAAATCAAACTTTTGAAGAGAATCCACGACGTTCTAATTCTCCGGTGTCTGGACTCACGGTATTTACAGATGCCGGAAAGAAATCAAAAAGGGCGGCGGTTACCTGGTGCCTTAACGGACAATGGCACTCCAAAGTACTAAATGGTGTTTTACAAGATTCTTTACAGACTTTAGAACTACGGGCAGTGGTGTGGGCTTTTCAAAACTGGCAGAATGAACCGATTAATGTTGTTTCAGATGCTATGTATGTTCTCGGTACTGTTATGAGACTGGAACGATTGATGCTTTGATCTCTTCGAAATTCTGTCTTATATTAGTTATTGTTACAATTGTTACATTTGTTAAATCAGAGAACGTATCCTTATTTTATAGTGCACATACGTAGCCATCAGCCTGATTATGGCCTGGCCATTGGTAATAACTGTGCTGACCATTTGGTTGCAGCAACCTGGGAGAACCGTCAAACCAACTTATTTGAACAAGCTCGAGTGTCTCATGAATTTTTTCATCAATCGGCTAGAGTATTAGCGAGGCAGTTTAATTTACTTATTTCTGAGACACGTGGCATTGTGCAAACCTGTCCGGATTGCCAAGGAAATGGTTTTGGGCTTGGCCTAGGCGTGAACCCATGTGGGTTCCATTCCTTGCAATTATGGCAAATGGATGTTACCCATGTTCCTGAATTTGGACGGCTCAAATATGTCCATGTAAGCATTGACATCTATTCGCACGCCATCTGGGCCACAGCACAAACTGGAGAAACAGCCAAACATGTTATTAAGCATATGTGTGCAGCTATAGCACTTTTGGGGGTACCCCAGGAAATTAAAACCAGTAACGGACCTGCCTATGTTTCTCAACGATTTGCTAAATTCTGTACTCTATGGGGTATACGTAAACATACTGGAATTCCTCATTCTCCCATGGGACAGGCCATAGTCAAGCGTGCACACACTATGCTGAAGGTGCTTTTGCAAAAACAAAAAGGGGGAGAAATTACCTCTTCTCCTGCAGAACGCCTTGCAAAAACTTTATATGTATTGAACTATTTGCGGTTAACTGGAGAACGTGACTCACCTCCGATAGTGATTCATCACATGTCATTACGGTCTGGTTTGCAAGCAACCACACCAGTATGGGTACAGTATAAGGATTTGCAATCAGGGCAATGGAAGGGTCCAGTGGAGATAAAAATGATTGGTCGCGGATATGCTTGTGTTTTGACAGATCAAGGTCCAAGATGGGTACCAGCACGTTGGATTAAGCCATGGAGGGAACCTAAAATGCAAGAGAGTGGAACGCGAGACGGTTATATGACCACGTGAACTCACCACTCTGGCTCTTGCAGGCTTGGCAACTGTCATATGTCCAGCTTGTAGAGAGTGTGAACCGTGGGTTCTTTGCGAGTGTAACGAGTGCAAGAAACAGCTTTATCAATGTGCCGGATTAGCAGGGTTTTGGTGTTCGGCTTGCCTGGAAGTTCAGTATGCAAAAATACAACAGGCTGTTCGTGTAGCCATTTTAACAGGGCATGACGTCGACGAGAATCATAATCATCGGTTAGCTTGGGAAACACGTTGTTGGATTAGAGCAATTTGGAAGTATCAGGATAACTATGATCCTTTAGTAGTCAAGTATAGCAAAGACGTTTTAATACCCCGCATTTGGAAGGTAAAACTGGAAGAGTGGGAGAAAACAAAGAAAAAGTGTGCAAGGTGATTTGGTTGGAAGCAAAAGGGAAAACCATAACGGCAACATGGGTTGGATAATTGGGATAATGATTATTGGTTTAGTGGGACCGGGAGTGGAAGGTATTACAAACATATCCTCTAGGCAGAACATATGGGTAACATGGGCAAATCAGACAGGCAACTCGGCCTTTTGCTTATCCATGGCCACTCCATCAGATCCTTTCTGAACATGTTTGATTGGTTTTCCATTCCTGCAATTGGAGGATTTTGAAGGCTATGTATTCCAAGTCAATTTAACAAATAGTTCGCTGTTAGAATCAGAGCAGGTTAACGTCACTTGTAACCTGTTGCGAGGATTTGCAGACAACTCTTGGTGTCCAGAAGGAGTAGGACCCCTATTTCAAGGTAATCTCATTAATCATTTAAACCGATCATTTCCTCTCCCTTTGCAGGAATTGGATCTTTTGGGGTCACTTCCAGCAGTGGGACATCATGCTGGAAATAATACTGGCAGGCATATTGGCAACTTTAGCTTAAGATACATTGAATTGGGAGGGCAAAATCCAGTATTATATAGAGATTATAGATTTAATATGACAGGTGCCTTCAATGGTATGCAAAATGTTACTCCCACTGCTTCATTTATTAAGAGTAATTATTGTCAAAATGGAGGTGCTGACCTAGGACTGTTGTTTGGAGGGATTTGGAATAATGCATCTTTTTCTAAGCTACTTCCACCTGGATATTTTTTGATATGTGGAGACCGAGCCTGGGGAGGCATCCCTAGTTGTTCAGTAGGAGGACTGTGTTATTTAGGCAGACTTACCTTGTTTGCTCCTGACAGGATTAGTTTTATTAGTCTTAGGAACCAGTCACGGCGATCGCGACAAACGATTACTGATTTTACCCCTGAGTGCAGTGACCACATCGAGTTTTGGGATCGCCCGTCAAAAATTTTTGCAGGCTTTTTAGCTCCAGGTGTGGCTGCAGACAAGGCTTTAACGGATCTAGAAAAGTTAGCCTGTTGGAGTATAAAACAGTTTAACCTGACTTCTGAGATGATTTCTGCTTTATTAACAGATGCTGATAGTATACGACATGCTGTGCTGCAGAATTGTGCTGCCATTGATTTTTTGTTGTTAGCACAAGGCCATGGTTGTGAGGATTTTGAAGGGATGTGTTGTATGAATTTGTCTGATCACTCACTCTCCATTCATGACCACTTAGCCCAGTTACAGCACAATATGCATAAGCTCACTCAGGGTCATTCGTGGTTGGAGCAATTGTTTAATTCTTGGGGACTGGCTGGCAGGGTACAAGATTTGTTGAAACAGGGCCTTGTAATTTTGATTGTTGTAATGATACTGCTGATCATTTTACCATGTTTGTTTTATTGTCTACGAAGATCTTTAGAAGTGCCTACAGAAAAAATGTTTTCAGGTGCTTGGATTGTTCAAAAACAAAAAGGGGGATCTGTGGGAGGATTTTTAGTACAAAGGGGTCATCCTGTGAACACTCCAAGTACTAAAGAATTGCTAAAAACTATGCAGGCCTTATGAGTTTGAAGGTTCTGTGAAAACATTGTAGCAACATTAGAAATGCTGAGACAAACAAGATATGAGAAAGTGTGCTGAACTCAGCGTGCGAAATGCCGAACTTCTCCCAGGAAATAGGAGGGGTGATTGTTCGCGTGGACAGATGTGTTAAGCCAATTATAATATGTTGCTTACTGCATGTACAGCTCGTGCAACCAATCAGCAAATACTCGGCGCGTGATGCAGAATCAGAACGTCTATAATAACAGAGCAATCTGTGCAATAAAGTGGCATTAACATGATCATATTGGTCGTAGTGTTATTGTCTGAGCCTTCCGCGTCAACAACCAAAGAGCTTTAGAAAAAGCCTCAGTTTTCCCTCCTGGCTCTTTGGGTGTGGGAGCAGTCTCCAGACATATGGAAATTTTGGCGGCTGGCGCAGCGCCAAGTGGGAAAGGGTGGTTTTGAGGCTGAAGGCGCAAGGAAAGTCCCCAGCCCCAGGGTCTGTGGGGCTACGCAAGCGGTTCCCAAAGAGCTTTAGAAGAAGCCCCAATTTTCCCTGCTGGCTCATTGGGCGTGGGAGCAATCTCCAGACATATGGAAATTTTGGAGGCTGTCACGGGGCCAGTTGGGAAAGGGTGGTTTTGAGGCTGAAAGCAGTAGGAAAGCCCGCAGCCCCAAGGTCTGTGGGGCCGTGCAAACGGTTCCAAAAGCGCTTTAGAATAAGCCCCAATTTACCCTGCTGGCTCTTTGGGTGTGGGAGCAATCTCCAGACATATGGAAATTTTGGAGGCTGTTGAGGCGCCAAGTGGGAAAGGGTGGTTTTGAGGCTGAAGGCACTGGGAAAGCCCGCAGTGCCAGGTCTGTGGGGCTATGCAAGCGGTTTCCAAAGAGGTTTTGAATACGCCACTGTTTTCCCTCCTGGCTCTTTGGGTGTGGCTGCAATCTCCAGACATATGGAAATTTTGGAGGCTGGCGCGGCACCAAGTGGGAAAGGGTGGTTTTGAGGCTGAAGGCAGCAGGAAAGCCCGCAGCCCCAAGGTCTGTGGGGCCATGGAAGAGGTTCCCAAAGAGATTTAGACCAAGCCACAGTTTTCCCTCCTGGAACTTTGGGCGTGGGAGCAATCTCCAGACATATGGAAATTATGGAGCCTGTTGCGGCGCCAAGTGGGAAAGGGTGGTTTTGAGGCTGAAGGTGCCAGGAAAGCCCGCAGCCCCAAGGTCTGTGGGGCCATGCAAGCAGTTCCGAAAGACCTTTAGAAAAAGCCACAGTTTTCCCTCGCGGCTCTTTGAGCGTGGGATCAGGCTCAAGACATATGGAAATTTTGGAGGCTGGCGCGGCGCCAAGTAGGCATGGGTGCTTTTGAGGCTGAAGGCAGCGGGAAAGCCAGCAGCCCCAAGGGCTGTGGGGCCATGCAAGAGGTTCCCAAAGAGCTTTAGAAGAAGCCACAATTTTCCATCCTGGCTCTTTAGGCTTTGGAGCAATCTCCCGGCATATGGAAATTTTGGAGGCTGTCATGGCGCCAGTTGGGAAAGGGTGGTTTTGAGGCTGAAAGCAGCAGGAAAGCCCGCAGCCCCGAGGTCTGTGGGGCCGTGCAAACGGTTCCAAAAGCGCTTTAGAATAAGCCCCAATTTACCCTGCTGGCTCTTTGGGTGTGGGAGCAATCTCCAGACATATGGAAATTTTGGAGGCTGTTGCGGCGCCAAGTGGGAAAGGGTGGTTTTGAGGCTGAAGGCACCGGGAAAGCCCGCAGTGCCAGGTCTGTGTGTCCATGCATGCGGTTCCCAAAGAGGTTTTGAATACGCCACTGTTTTCCCTCCTGGCTCTTTGGGTGTGGCTGCAATCTCCAGACATATGGAAATTTTGGAGGCTGGCGCGGCACCAAGTGGGAAAGGGTGGTTTTGAGGCTGAAGGCAGCAGGAAAGCCCGCAGCCCCAAGGTCTGTGGGGCCATGCAAGCGGTTCCCAAAGAGCTTTAGAAAAAGCCACAGTTTTCCCTCCTGGCTCATTGGGCGTGGGAGCAATCTCCAGACATATGGAAATTTTGGAGGCTGGGGAGGCACCAAGTGGGAAAGGGTGGTTTTAAGGCTGACGGTGCCAGGAAAGCCTGCAGCCCAAAGGTCTATTGGGCCATGCAAGTGGTTCCCAAAGAGCTTTAGAACAAGCCACAGTTTTCCCTCCTGTATCCTTGGAGGTGGGAGCAATCTCCAGACATATGGAAATTTTGTAGGCTGAGGCGGTGCCAAGTGGGAAAGGTCGTTTTTAGCGAGACACATGGAAACTTTTGAGTCAGTGACTGCGCCAAGTAGGCATGGGTGCTTTTGAGGCTGAAGGCAGCAGGAAAGCCCGCAGCCTCAAGGTCTGTGGGGCCATGCAAGCGGTTCCCAAGGATCTTTAGAAGAAGCCACAGTTTTCCCTCCTGGCTCATTGGGCGTGGGAGCAATCTCCAGACATATGGAAATTTTGGAGGCTGGCACGGTGCCAAGTGGGAAAGGGTGGTTTTGAGGCTCAAGGCACCAGGAAAGCCCACAGACCCATGTCTGTGGGCCTACGAAAGCGGTTCCCAAAGAGGTTTAGAATACGCCGCAGTTTTCCCCTCTGAATCTTTGGGCATGGGAGCAATTTCCAGACATATGGAAATTTTGAAGGCTGGCATGGCGCCATGTGGGAAAGGGTAGTTTTGAGGGTGAAGGCACTGGGAAAGCCCGCAGCGCCAGATCTATGGGACTATGCAAGAGGTTCCCAAAGAGCTTTAGAACAAGGCATAGTTTTCCCTCCTGGCTCCTTGGGCGTGGGAGAAAGCGCCAGACATATGGAAATTTTGGAGGTTCAAGCAGTGCCAAGTGGGAAAGGGTGGTTTTGAGGCTGACGGTGCCAGGAAAACCTGCAGCCCCAAGGTTTGTGAGGCCATGCAAGCAGTTCCCAAAGAGCTTTAGAAGGAGCCGCAGTTTTCCCTCCTGGATTCTTGAGCGTGACAGCAATCTCCAGACATATGGAAATATTGGAGGCTGGCGCGGCGCCAAGTGGGAAAGAGTGGTTTTTTAGGCTGAAGGCACCGGGAAATCCCACAGCCCAAGGTCTGTGGGGCTATGGAAGCATTTCGCAAAGAGGTTTAGAATAAGCCGCATTTTTCCCCTCTGGCTCTTTGGGCGTGGGAGCAATGTCCAGATATATGGAAATTTTGGAGGCTGGCACGACACCAAGTGGGAAAGGGTGGTTTTCAGCCTGAAGGCACCAGGAAAGTCCGCAGTCCCAAGGGCTGTGGGGCCATGCAAGCTGTTCCCAAAGATCTTTAGAAAAAGCCACAGTTTTCCCTCCTGGCTCTTTGGGCGTGGGAGAGATCCCCCGACATATGGAAATATTGGAAGCTGGCGCGGCACCAAGTGGGAAAGGGTGGTTTTGAGGCTGAAGGCGCCAGGAAAGCCTACAGCTCCAAGCTGTGAGCGGCCATGCAAGTGGTTCCCAAAGAGCTTTAGAACAAGCCACTGTTTTCCCTCCTGGCTCGATGGGCGTGGGAGAAAGCGCCAGACATATGCAAAGTTTGGAAGCTGGTGTGGCGCAAAGGGGAACGTGTGGTTCTGAGGCTGAAGGCAGCAGAAAAGCCCGCAGCCCCATGGTCTGTGGGGCCACGCAAGCGGTTCACAAAGAGCATTAGAGCAAGCCACAGTTTTCCCTCCTGGCTCTTTGGGCGTGGGAGTAATCTGCAGACACATGGAAATTTTGGAGTCTGGTTCGGTGCCAAGTGGGAAAGGGTGCTTTTGATGCAGAAGGCTGCAGAAAAGGCCGCAGCCCCAAGGTCTGTGGGCCTATGAAAGCGGTTCGCAATCAGCTTTAGGACAAGCCACAGTTTTCCATCCTGGCTGTTTGGGCGTGGCAGCAATCGCCAGACCTATGGTAATTTTGGAGGCTGCCACGGCACCAGGTGGGAAAGGGTTGTTTTAATGCTGAAGGCATCGGGAAAGCCCGCAGCGCCCGGTCTGTGGGGCTATGCAAGCGGTTCCGAAAGCGGTTTTGAATAAGCCACAGTTTTCCCTCCTGGCTCTTTGGGCGTGGGAGTAATCTCCAGAGACATGGAAACTTTGGAGGATGGCGCGGCGCGAAGTGGGAAAGGGTGGTTTTGAGGCTGAAAGCAGCAGGAAAGCCTGGAGCCCCAAGGTCTGTGGGGACATGCAAGCGGTTCCCAAACAGCTTTAGAAGGAGACACAGTTTTCCCTCCTGGCTCTTTGGGCGTGGCATCAGTCTCCCGACATCTGGAAATTTTGGAGACTGGCGCGGCACCAAGTGGGAAAGCGTGGTTTTGAGCCTGAAGGCGCCAGGAAAGTCCGCAGTCCCAAGGTCTGTGGAGCCATGCAAACAGTTCCGAAAGATCTTTAGAAAAAGCCACAGTTTTCCCTCCTGGCTCTTTGAGCGTGGGATCAGGTTCCAGACATATGGAAATTTTGGAGGCTGGCGCGGCACCAAGTGGGAAAGGGTGGTTTTGAGGATGAAAGCAGCAGGAAAGCCTACAGCCCCAAGGTCTGTAGGGCCATGCAATTAGTTCCCATAGAGCTTTAGAAGAAGCCACAGTTTTCCCTCCTGGCTCGTTGGTCGTGGCAGCAATCTCCAGACATATGATAATTTTGGAGGCTGGTGGCACCAAGTGTGAAAGGGTGTTTTTAAGTCTGACGTTGCCAGGAAAACGTGCAGCACCTAGGTCTGTGGTGCCATGCAAGCAGTTCCCAAGGAGCTTTAGAATAAGCTGCAGTTTTCCCTCCTGGCTCTTTGGGCTTGGGAGCCATGTCCGGAAATATGTAAATTTTGGAGGCTGGCGCGGCGCCAAGTGGGAAAGTGTGGTTTTGACGCTGAAGGAACCGGGAAAGCCTGCAGCGCCAGGTGTGTGGGGCTATGTAAGCGATTCCCAAAGAGCTTTAGAAGAAGCCACAGTTTCCCGTCCTGGCTCATTGGGCGTGGGACCAATCTGCAGACATACGGAATTTTTGGACACTGGCGCAGCACCAAGTGGGAAAGGGTGGTTTTGAGGCTGAAGGCGCAAGGTAAGCCCGCAGCCCCAAGGTCTGTGCGGCTATGCAAGCGGTTCGCAAAGAGGTTTAGAACAAGCCAGAGTTTTCCCTCCTGGCTCTTTGGGCATTGGAGCAATCTCCAGACACATGGAAATTTCGGAGGCTGTCACAGGGCCAGTTGGTAAAGGGTGGTTTTGAGTCTGAAAGCAGTAGGAAAACCCACAGCCCCAAGGTCTGTGGGGCCGTGCAAACGGTTCCTAAAGCACTTTAGAATAAGCCCCAATTTACCCTGCTGGCTCTTTGGGTGTGGGAGCAATCTCCAGACATATGGAAATTTTGGAGGCTGGCGCGGTGGCAAGTGGGAAAGGGTGGTTTTGATCCTGAAGGTGCCAGGAAATTCCGCAGTCCCAAGGGCTCTGGGGCCATGCAAGCAGTTCCCAAAGATCTTTAGAAAAAGCCACAGTTTTCCCTCCTGGCTCTTTGAGCGTGGGATCACATTCCAGACATATGGAAATTTTGGAGGCTGGCGCGGTGCCAAGTGGGAAAGGGTGGTTTTGAGGATGAAAGCAGTCGGAAAGCCTACAGCCCAAAGGTCTGTGGGGCCATGCAATTAGTTCCCATAGAGCTTTTGAAGAAGCCACAGTTTTCCCTTCTCGCTCTTTGGGCGTGGGAGCAATGTACAGACATATGGAAATTTTGGAGGCTGACGTGGCACCAAGTGTGAAAGGGTGTTTTTTAGTCTGACGGCACCAGGAAAACCTGCAGCACCTAGGTCTATGGGGCCATGCAAGAAGTTCTCAAGGAGCTCTAGAATAAGCCGCAGTTTTCCCTCCTGGCTCTTTGGGCGTGGGAGCAATGTCCAGACATATGGAAATTTTGGAGACTGCCGCGGCGCCAAGTGGGAAAGTGTGGTTTTGCGGCTGAAGGCACCGGGAAATCCCACAGCCCAAGGTCTGTGGGGCTATGGAAGCGGTTCGCAAAGAGGTTTAGAATAAGCTGCATTTTTCCCCTCTAGCTCTTTGGGCGTGGGAGCAATGTCCAGACATATGGAAATTTTGGAGGCTGGCACGGCACCAAGTGGGAAAGGGTGGTTTTGAGATGAAGGTGCCAGGAACGCCCAAAGCCCCAAGGTCTGTGGGGCCATTCAAGCAGTTCCCAAAGAGCTTTAGAACAAGGCAAAATTTTCCCTCCTGGCTCTTTGGGCGTGGCATCAATCGCCAGACATATGGAAATTTTGGAGGCTGGCGAGGAACCTTGTGTGAAAGGGTGTTTTTAAGGCTGACGGTGCCAGGAAAACCTGCAGCCCCACGGTCTGTGGGGCCATGCAAGCGGTTCCCAAAGAGCTTTAGAACAAGCCACAGTTTTCCCTCCTGGATCCTTGGAGGTGGGAGCAATTGCCAGACATACGGAAACTTTGGAGTCTGTGGCTGCGCAAAGTAGCCAAGGGTGATTTTGAGGCTGAAGGCAGTAGGAAAGCCTGCAGCCCCAATGTCTCTAGGGCCACGCAAGAGGTTCCCAAAGAGCATGAGAAGAAACCACAGTTTTCCCTCCTGGCTCTTTTGGGCGTTGGAGAGATCATCAGACACATGGAAATATTGGAAGCTGGTGCTGCACCATGTGGGAAAGGTTGATTTTTTAGGCTGGAGGCACCAGGAAAGACCAAAGCCCCAGGTCTGTGGGGCTATGCAAGCAGTTTGCAAAGAGGTTTAGAATAATCCGCAGTTTTCCCTCCTGGCTCTTTGGGCGTGGGAGCAATGTCCAGACATATGTAAATTTTGGAGGCTGGCGTGTCACGAAGTGTGAAAGGGTGCTTTTGAGGCTGAAGGCGCCAGGAAAGCTCGCAGCCGCAACGTCTGTGGGGCCATGCAAGCGGTTCCCAGAGAGCTTTAGAAAAAGCCAGATTTTCCCTCCTGGATCTTTGGGCGTGGGAGCAATCTCCAGACATATGGAAATTTTGTAGGCTGAGGCGGTGCCAAGTGGGAAAGGTCGTTTTTAGCCTGGAGGCGCCAGGAAAGCCTGCAGCCCCAAGGTCTGTGGGGCCAGGGAAGCAGTTCCCAAAGAGATTTAGAAGAAGCATCTTTTTTCCCTTATGGCTCTTTGGGCGTGGGAGGAATCTCTAGACATGGAAATTTTGGAGGCTGGCGCAGCACCAAGTGGGAAAGGGTGGTTTTGAGGCTGAAGGCACCAGGAAAGCCCACAGACCCATGTCTGTGGGCCTACGAAAGCGGTTCCCAAAGAGGTTTAGAATACGCCGCAGTTTTCCCCTCTGAATCTTTGGGCATGGGAGCAATTTCCAGACATATGGAAATTTTGAAGGCTGGCATGGCGCCATGTGGGAAAGGGTAGTTTTGAGGGTGAAGGCACCGGGAAAGCCCGCAGCGCCAGATCTATGGGACTATGCAAGAGGTTCCCAAAGAGCTTTAGAACAAGGCATAGTTTTCCCTCCTGGCTCCTTGGGCGTGGGAGAAAGCGCCAGACATATGGAAATTTTGGAGGTTCAAGCAGTGCCAAGTGGGAAAGGGTGGTTTTGAGGCTGACGGTGCCAGGAAAACCTGCAGCCCCAAGGTTTGTGAGGCCATGCAAGCAGTTCCCAAAGAGCTTTAGAAGGAGCCGCAGTTTTCCCTCCTGGATTCTTGAGCGTGACAGCAATCTCCAGACATATGGAAATATTGGAGGCTGGCGCGGCGCCAAGTGGGAAAGAGTGGTTTTTTAGGCTGAAGGCACCGGGAAATCCCACAGCCCAAGGTCTGTGGGGCTATGGAAGCATTTCGCAAAGAGGTTTAGAATAAGCCGCATTTTTCCCCTCTGGCTCTTTGGGCGTGGGAGCAATGTCCAGATATATGGAAATTTTGGAGGCTGGCACGACACCAAGTGGGAAAGGGTGGTTTTCAGCCTGAAGGCACCAGGAAAGTCCGCAGTCCCAAGGGCTGTGGGGCCATGCAAGCTGTTCCCAAAGATCTTTAGAAAAAGCCACAGTTTTCCCTCCTGGCTCTTTGGGCGTGGGAGAGATCCCCCGACATATGGAAATATTGGAAGCTGGCGCGGCACCAAGTGGGAAAGGGTGGTTTTGAGGCTGAAGGCGCCAGGAAAGCCTACAGCTCCAAGCTGTGAGCGGCCATGCAAGTGGTTCCCAAAGAGCTTTAGAACAAGCCACTGTTTTCCCTCCTGGCTCGATGGGCGTGGGAGAAAGCGCCAGACATATGCAAAGTTTGGAAGCTGGTGTGGCGCAAAGGGGAACGTGTGGTTCTGAGGCTGAAGGCAGCAGAAAAGCCCGCAGCCCCATGGTCTGTGGGGCCACGCAAGCGGTTCACAAAGAGCATTAGAGCAAGCCACAGTTTTCCCTCCTGGCTCTTTGGGCGTGGGAGTAATCTGCAGACACATGGAAATTTTGGAGTCTGGTTCGGTGCCAAGTGGGAAAGGGTGCTTTTGATGCAGAAGGCTGCAGAAAAGGCCGCAGCCCCAAGGTCTGTGGGCCTATGAAAGCGGTTCGCAATCAGCTTTAGGACAAGCCACAGTTTTCCATCCTGGCTGTTTGGGCGTGGCAGCAATCGCCAGACCTATGGTAATTTTGGAGGCTGCCACGGCACCAGGTGGGAAAGGGTTGTTTTAATGCTGAAGGCATCGGGAAAGCCCGCAGCGCCCGGTCTGTGGGGCTATGCAAGCGGTTCCGAAAGCGGTTTTGAATAAGCCACAGTTTTCCCTCCTGGCTCTTTGGGCGTGGGAGTAATCTCCAGAGACATGGAAACTTTGGAGGATGGCGCGGCGCGAAGTGGGAAAGGGTGGTTTTGAGGCTGAAAGCAGCAGGAAAGCCTGGAGCCCCAAGGTCTGTGGGGACATGCAAGCGGTTCCCAAACAGCTTTAGAAGGAGACACAGTTTTCCCTCCTGGCTCTTTGGGCGTGGCATCAGTCTCCCGACATCTGGAAATTTTGGAGACTGGCGCGGCACCAAGTGGGAAAGCGTGGTTTTGAGCCTGAAGGCGCCAGGAAAGTCCGCAGTCCCAAGGTCTGTGGAGCCATGCAAACAGTTCCGAAAGATCTTTAGAAAAAGCCACAGTTTTCCCTCCTGGCTCTTTGAGCGTGGGATCAGGTTCCAGACATATGGAAATTTTGGAGGCTGGCGCGGCACCAAGTGGGAAAGGGTGGTTTTGAGGATGAAAGCAGCAGGAAAGCCTACAGCCCCAAGGTCTGTAGGGCCATGCAATTAGTTCCCATAGAGCTTTAGAAGAAGCCACAGTTTTCCCTCCTGGCTCGTTGGTCGTGGCAGCAATCTCCAGACATATGATAATTTTGGAGGCTGGTGGCACCAAGTGTGAAAGGGTGTTTTTAAGTCTGACGTTGCCAGGAAAACGTGCAGCACCTAGGTCTGTGGTGCCATGCAAGCAGTTCCCAAGGAGCTTTAGAATAAGCTGCAGTTTTCCCTCCTGGCTCTTTGGGCTTGGGAGCCATGTCCGGAAATATGTAAATTTTGGAGGCTGGCGCGGCGCCAAGTGGGAAAGTGTGGTTTTGACGCTGAAGGAACCGGGAAAGCCTGCAGCGCCAGGTGTGTGGGGCTATGTAAGCGATTCCCAAAGAGCTTTAGAAGAAGCCACAGTTTCCCGTCCTGGCTCATTGGGCGTGGGACCAATCTGCAGACATACGGAATTTTTGGACACTGGCGCAGCACCAAGTGGGAAAGGGTGGTTTTGAGGCTGAAGGCGCAAGGTAAGCCCGCAGCCCCAAGGTCTGTGCGGCTATGCAAGCGGTTCGCAAAGAGGTTTAGAACAAGCCAGAGTTTTCCCTCCTGGCTCTTTGGGCATTGGAGCAATCTCCAGACACATGGAAATTTCGGAGGCTGTCACAGGGCCAGTTGGTAAAGGGTGGTTTTGAGTCTGAAAGCAGTAGGAAAACCCACAGCCCCAAGGTCTGTGGGGCCGTGCAAACGGTTCCTAAAGCACTTTAGAATAAGCCCCAATTTACCCTGCTGGCTCTTTGGGTGTGGGAGCAATCTCCAGACATATGGAAATTTTGGAGGCTGGCGCGGTGGCAAGTGGGAAAGGGTGGTTTTGATCCTGAAGGTGCCAGGAAATTCCGCAGTCCCAAGGGCTCTGGGGCCATGCAAGCAGTTCCCAAAGATCTTTAGAAAAAGCCACAGTTTTCCCTCCTGGCTCTTTGAGCGTGGGATCACATTCCAGACATATGGAAATTTTGGAGGCTGGCGCGGTGCCAAGTGGGAAAGGGTGGTTTTGAGGATGAAAGCAGTCGGAAAGCCTACAGCCCAAAGGTCTGTGGGGCCATGCAATTAGTTCCCATAGAGCTTTTGAAGAAGCCACAGTTTTCCCTTCTCGCTCTTTGGGCGTGGGAGCAATGTACAGACATATGGAAATTTTGGAGGCTGACGTGGCACCAAGTGTGAAAGGGTGTTTTTTAGTCTGACGGCACCAGGAAAACCTGCAGCACCTAGGTCTATGGGGCCATGCAAGAAGTTCTCAAGGAGCTCTAGAATAAGCCGCAGTTTTCCCTCCTGGCTCTTTGGGCGTGGGAGCAATGTCCAGACATATGGAAATTTTGGAGACTGCCGCGGCGCCAAGTGGGAAAGTGTGGTTTTGCGGCTGAAGGCACCGGGAAATCCCACAGCCCAAGGTCTGTGGGGCTATGGAAGCGGTTCGCAAAGAGGTTTAGAATAAGCTGCATTTTTCCCCTCTAGCTCTTTGGGCGTGGGAGCAATGTCCAGACATATGGAAATTTTGGAGGCTGGCACGGCACCAAGTGGGAAAGGGTGGTTTTGAGATGAAGGTGCCAGGAACGCCCAAAGCCCCAAGGTCTGTGGGGCCATTCAAGCAGTTCCCAAAGAGCTTTAGAACAAGGCAAAATTTTCCCTCCTGGCTCTTTGGGCGTGGCATCAATCGCCAGACATATGGAAATTTTGGAGGCTGGCGAGGAACCTTGTGTGAAAGGGTGTTTTTAAGGCTGACGGTGCCAGGAAAACCTGCAGCCCCACGGTCTGTGGGGCCATGCAAGCGGTTCCCAAAGAGCTTTAGAACAAGCCACAGTTTTCCCTCCTGGATCCTTGGAGGTGGGAGCAATCGCCAGACATACGGAAACTTTGGAGTCTGTGGCTGCGCAAAGTAGCCAAGGGTGATTTTGAGGCTGAAGGCAGTAGGAAAGCCTGCAGCCCCAATGTCTCTAGGGCCACGCAAGAGGTTCCCAAAGAGCATGAGAAGAAACCACAGTTTTCCCTCCTGGCTCTTTTGGGCGTTGGAGAGATCATCAGACACATGGAAATATTGGAAGCTGGCGCTGCACCATGTGGGAAAGGTTGATTTTTTAGGCTGGAGGCACCAGGAAAGACCAAAGCCCCAGGTCTGTGGGGCTATGCAAGCAGTTTGCAAAGAGGTTTAGAATAATCCGCAGTTTTCCCTCCTGGCTCTTTGGGCGTGGGAGCAATGTCCAGACATATGTAAATTTTGGAGGCTGGCGTGTCACGAAGTGTGAAAGGGTGCTTTTGAGGCTGAAGGCGCCAGGAAAGCTCGCAGCCGCAACGTCTGTGGGGCCATGCAAGCGGTTCCCAGAGAGCTTTAGAAAAAGCCAGATTTTCCCTCCTGGATCTTTGGGCGTGGGAGCAATCTCCAGACATATGGAAATTTTGTAGGCTGAGGCGGTGCCAAGTGGGAAAGGTCGTTTTTAGCCTGGAGGCGCCAGGAAAGCCTGCAGCCCCAAGGTCTGTGGGGCCAGGGAAGCAGTTCCCAAAGAGATTTAGAAGAAGCATCTTTTTTCCCTTATGGCTCTTTGGGCGTGGGAGGAATCTCTAGACATGGAAATTTTGGAGGCTGGCGCAGCACCAAGTGGGAAAGGGTGGTTTTGAGGCTGAAGGCAGCAGGAAAACCTGCAGCCCCAAGGGCTGTGGGGCCATGCAAGAGGTTCCCAAAGAGCATTACAAAACACTACATTTTTCCCTCCTGGCTGTTTGGGCGTGGGAGCAATCTCCAGACACATGGAAATTTTGGAGGCTGGCGTGGCACCAAGTGTGAAAGGGTGGTTTTGAGCTTGAAGGCATCAGGAAAGTCCGCAGCCCCAAGGTCTGTGGGGCCATGGAAACGGTTCCCAAAGAGCTTTAGAACAAGCCACAGTTTTCCCTCCTGGCTCATTGGGCGTTGGAGCAATCTCCGGACATATGGAAATTTTGGAGGTTGTCGAGGGGCCAGTTGGGAAAGGGTGGTTTTCAGGCTGAAAGCAGTAGGAAATCCCGCAGCCCAAAGGTCTGTGGGGCCCCGCAAGCGGTTCACAAAGACCTTTAGAACAAGCCACAGTTTTCCCTCCTGACTCCTTGGGCGTGGAAGCAATCGCAAGACATGGAATTTTTGGAGGTTGACGCGGGTCCAAGAGGGAAAATGTGGTTTCGAGGCTGAAAGCAGCAGGAAACCCCGCAGCCCCAAGGTCTGTGGGGCCATGCAAACTGTTCCCAAATAGCTTTAGAGCAAGGTACTCTTTTCCCTCCTGGCTTTTTGGGCGTGGGAACAATGGACAGACATACGGAAATCTTGGAGGCTGGCGCGGAACGAAGTGGGATAGGGTGGTTTTGAGGCTGAAGGCAGCAGGAAAGCCTACAGCCCCAAGGTCTGAGGGTCCATGCAAGTGGTTCCCAAAGAGCTTTATAAGAAGCCACAGTTTTCCCTACTGGCTCTTTGGGCATGGGAGAAATCTCCAGACATATAGAAATTTTGGAGGCTGTCGCGGCACCAAGTGAGAAAGGTTGGTTTTGAGGCTGGAGACGCCAGGAAAGCCCACAGCACGAGGTCTGTGGGGCTATGCAAGCGGTTCCCAAAGAGGTTTAGATTAAGCCACATTTTTCCCTCCTGGCTCGTTGGGTGTGGGAGTAATCTCCAAACATATGGACATTTTGGTGGCTGGCGTGGCACCAAGTAGGAAAGGGTGCTTTTGAGGCTGGAGGCGCCAGGAAAGCCTACAGCCCGAAGGTCTGAGCGGCCATGCAAGTGGTTACCAAAGAGATTTAGAACAAGCCACTGTTTTCCCTCCTGGCTCGTTGGGCGTGGGTGGAAGCGCCAGACATATGGAAATTTTGGAACCTGGCGTGGCGCAAATGGGAATCACAGCATCACAGAATCACAGAATTGTAGGGTTGGAAGGGACCTCTGGAGATCATCTAGTCCAGCCCCCTGCCAGAGCAGGGTCACCTAGCGCAGGTTGCACAGGAACGTGTCCTCTGAGAAGACTGAGTGGCTTCTCTGTGGCCACCTTCCTGTCTCATCCACAGCCTGGCCATAAAGCCTTGGCTCATCCTTTTCTCACGACTAGTCAGAGGTGGCCCCAGTTTAGGAACCTGGCAGCCAATACTATATTTAACAGCCCCAAGCTCAGTCAGATGATGGCCCAGACAACTTCATGGCTTGCATGCACCTGCCGTGGGTTTGGGCTGTGGGAAGGAACAGTCCCAAACAATGTTCTGGCAAAGTTCGGGTGTGACACAGGCCAAGGACCAGACCTAATTTGCCCATTTGTTTTGTGGGGGAACGGTTTTAAGCGTGTGGACACCAGCTATGAGTTGCAGCCTGGCTTTGGGTCAGGGAACAAGCACCTTGGTTTGCCATGGATGATGAAACGCTTGCCCCTTTGTAGGTTGAGGCTGTGAAAACCACTGGTCTGACCAAGAGCCTCTAAAAAGCTACGTGAATTTTGATGCATACCACTGTCATGTTGGGTAGTGTGGAGTGGCTCTTACTTCACGTTGGACATCTTCAGATTTGGTGTCCCCAGTCCAGCAAATCACCCTGGGCTCCCTCTACGTGTTGAAGGACAGAAACAAGAACTTTTAGGGCATGAGACCTCTGGCTTGCTTGAAATATCTATTTTAGTGTGAGCTGGAACCAAAGGAGGAACTAGATTGACTGGATCTCCACTGACTTTCAAAGGAGCCCAAAAGTAATTAGTCCATCTGGAGATGTGTTGGGCACACCTGCATGTAGTCAGATGGGCTTCACGGTCCTGGGAGACCATGAAGCTCAGTCTCATGGGCCAGGTCATCATCTGCTAATCAACTGCAATGTGATCAGAAAGAAACGTTGGTCAAATGATTAATGAGATGGAGTGAACTGGATTCAGGAGGGTGTATTTTAGCTGCTGAGATATAAAGTGGGGTTTTGCCAACAGCTTAGATATGCATGGAAATCCAGTAAAATGCAGAAGGATTTGAAAAAAAAAACATTTTAAACCTTCCTATTTCTGTTCATGTTTTGCTTGGCTGCTATTCTATCCTGGTGAATAGCTGGTTAATAGCATGGCTTTGCTTTCCAGCTTTCCAAGGAGCTGGAAGTGGCATGTGAACAAAGCAGAGAAGGAGAAGCAGGTTCCAGTGGCATCCACTGGGAATGTCATTAGGGTGGTCCTAATTGAAGTGGAAGAGGTGTCTGCTGCTGTGAGGACCATGCACTGGGAAATTGTTCTTGTGAGTGTATGAGAAGTCCTCCTCCTCCTCCTTTTGGATTTGGCTGGGTGGTACCCTTAGCACTTATTATTGGTGTTCATACGACGAGGAATTGTCCTGGTTTGAGGTAAAACAGAACCAGCTTTCTGTTCAGTAATTTTACATCTTAACTAGGCCTCTTCTAACCCTTTGACATTAATAGCATGTTGTGTTGAAAACAGTTCGTTCTCAGAGTGATAAGACCACCGCTTACAGTTTCTGCCAAGGAACGGTACGCAGAGAGGTTCTTGCTTATGTTTATTGCTATAACAACCCAGGTCAGCTGATTTTGTTATTTGCCCTGTTGGAAGGTCGGAAGCGGAAAAGCGTAGAGGGGTCCCACCTGCAGGGAGGAGCGGACAGGACTGGTGACCCAAAACTGACCAACAGGGGTATTCCATCCCATCTGCCCCATGCTCAGTATAAAAGCTGAGGGATCAAAGGGTCAGGCTCTCTTTCTTCAATGGCCGACGTCCAAGGAGGACCCTGTCTGTTCATCTGCCTTTGATCTGATCCGTGTGTTCCTGACTCCAGCTCTGGAATCCAGTTCCCACCCATCGCTGAGTCCAGTCTGGGACTTTCCCAGTGCCTGCCAGTGACATCATCCTGGGAACTTAATACGGTTTTGTATATACTGTATCTATTTTGTTATTTTCCTTTTTATTTTATTATTAATATTTCATTAAAGTAGTTTAGTTTCTTCTAAACTCATAAATCTCTTTATCTCTCTTCCTCCTCTCCATGTACGAGAGGCTGGGGGGGAGCATCTGTTGCCGACCATTGGCCAATTTGGCCAAAACCACGACAAGAATAAAGGGTGCAATTCTTACTTGGGCTGAATTTCTTTTCTGTGTTTTTTTGTGAACCAAGGGCAACGTGTGGAGCTGCCTATCTGTTTCCAACCCATCTGTCTATAGATAAATATATAGAATGAGTGCACCAAGCACACAGGAGAGCTTGGATTCAAGCTGTCATTGGGCTGAAATCTCCTCTGTTGTGGCAGTCTGGGATGGGATTCAGGTAACTTGTAGGGGCTGAGGTGGTGCTGGGTCATCCGCCTCCTTCCTTGCTCGGAGGGGAGGTGATGAGTAGACAACTGCTCATTTATTGGGTATGAACCATTTTGTGCTTTAAATTGTTGTGGGCTTTTTGCGGATACGTGGTGGGATACTGCATATTTACTGGTTAAAAGATGAAACAAAGCCCAACCAGCCCATGCCATGTCCTATTCCTGCTGTTTCTGTGTTCTCCATCCTTTTTCTGCCTTGTGTCGGGCAAGTTTGTCTCCTTCTTTGCAAATACCATCTGCTGTTTCTGCTGCTCTCCCAACCTTTCTCTTTAATAACTTGCATCTGTAGGACAGTCTGTTTTCCTTTGGTTGATTTGGAGCCTAAGCGCTTCACTGCCTTTTATCGGCAAGCGTAGAAACCACTGATATGCTACAAAATTGACATTGCTGTCAAATACATCCCTGTAGGACTCTCCTGGTCACTCGATCCAGTTTACCCTCCACCAATGTAATGGCCTTTTAAAAATTATGATGCTTCTTTCTCCTTGCGTTAGAAATGCCACCTCCTGCATCTTTTAATTGAATTCCCTTCTGTGCTCTTTGTGCTCCAGCGTTGGAGAGCGCCTTAGCAGACAGTTGTCATGACACCCCTCTGTTTGCCTTACGAGAAACGGCGTAACATGCGCTCGGTCGGAATAAAAGACAACAGGGTGGGCTGGATTTTGAAGGAGCCTTTGACGGTTGCGTGACATGAAGCAGGAGCAACCCTGGTGTGCCGGAGCAATTTTGCTGGTGTGGGATTCCTGAGACAGCAGATCCCAGGGTCCTACCTGCTGGGATGATGGAGGGGAGGCTTCATCCCAAGTCCTCAGCCCTTTGTGCCATGTTTCTGCAGCGGTCACACCCATGGACAACATCAGGCTTTCAAGTGTCCAGCTGCTGCAGAAACATGAAAGGAAATGCAAGTTCTTTTGACAGCTGGTGAAAAATCCTTTTGTGATGTCTCTGGCCAGACTTTTCCCAAATGGAGAGCTGCTTCTGCCTGTCCCACAAGCTGAACTTCCCCGAGAATAAGGACCATTGTTGCTTCTGCTAAAGAAACAACAAAAACAACCCTCTTCTGAGCTACTGTCATGACTCGACAGGTCTCCAAGCCTGCAAAGCAGGTTTCTGCAAAATTTTCTTCTGCGATATTATTTTACCAAACTAAGCAGGGACTGTAGGGCAGAATTTTGTTTCTTAAATGCTTAGGAAATGTTTGGTTGTTTCCAAGGAGCATCTGAGATGCTCTAGATGTGGCTTATGGATGGGGCTTGGGACCACTGGGAGACTGGTGGCAATGACAGATGGCCCTCTGCAATGTCAGGTGGAGGTGTGGAGGGATTCCACAGGGTATTTCATGTGGCACAGGATGCAGTGCAGCGCTGCCTCCAGCGCTGGGGCCTCAGCACAGGAGAGACACGGAGCTGTTGGAGTGGGGCCAGAGGAGGCCCCGGAGATGCTGGGAGGGCTGGAGCCCCTCTGCTGTGGGGACAGGTTGAGAGAGTTGGGGGGGTTCAGCCTGAAGAAGAGAAGGCTCCGGGGAGACCTTGGAGCCCCTTCCAGTCCCTCAAGGGGCTCCAGGAAAGCTGGGGAGGGACTCTGGATCAGGGAGGGGAGCCATGGGACGAGGGGGAAGGGGTTTACACTGACAGAGGGGAGACTGAGATGAGATGTGAGGCAGAAATTGTTTGCTGTGAGGGTGGTGAGCCCCTGGCCCAGGTTGCCCAGAGAAGCTGTGGCTGCCCCATCCCTGGAGGGGTTCAAGGGCAGGTTGGAGGGGGCTTGGAGCAACGTGGTGTGGTGGGAGGTGTCCCTGCCCAGGGCAGGGGCTGGGACTGGATGAACTTTAAAAGTCCCTTCCAACCCAAACCATTCTGTGATTCTATTCCATGATTCTATGATATTACAATAGCTAAAGGGACACGAGCCCCACACTCACTGAGCATGAATTACAGACATGACACAAGAGGAGAAGAGGACACCTGCCCGGCTTGCCCCAGCTCTGACTAATGGATTTCTCTGGGACTTTAATGGGGGAACAGAGGTAGAAAAGGAGCTGGGGGGAACACAGGCAGCGGGAAGCATTCAGGACTTGCCTTTTGATGCTACAACCTCTAAACGGAAATTTTGGAGGCTGGTGCGGCACTAAGTGGGAAAGTGTGGTTTTGAGGATGAAGGCAGCAGGAAAGCCTACAGCCCCAAGGTCTGAGGGGCCATGCAAGTGGTTACCAAAGAGCTTTAGAGCAAGGGACTGTTTTCCCTCCTGGCTCATTGGGCGTGGGAGCAATCTCCAGACATATGGAAATTTTGGAGGCTGCAGAGCGCCAAGAGGGAAAGGGTGCTTTTCAGGCTAGAAGACAGCAGGAAAGCCCGCATCCCCAAGGTCTGTGGCACCATGGAAGCGGTTCCCAAAGAGCTATAGAAGAAGCCACAGTTTTCCCTCCTGGCTCTTTGGGAGTGGGAGCAACCTCCAGACATATGGAAATTTTGGAGGCTGGCGCAGCACGAAGGGGGAAAGGGTGGTTTTCAGACTAAAGGGAGAAGGAAAGCCCGCAACCCCAAGAGCTGTGGGGCTACGCACGCAGTTCCCAAAGAGCTTTAGAACAAGGCATAGTTTTCCCTGCTGGCTCTTTGGGCGTGGGACCAATCTCCATCCATATGGCCATTTTTGGGCCTGGCGCGGCGCCAAGTGGGAAAGGGTGGTTTTGAGGCTGAAGGCAGCAGGAAAGCTTGCAGCCCCCAGGTCTGTGGGGCTACGCAAGCGGTTCCCAAGAGCTTAGAAGGCGGCATAATTTTCCCTGCTGGCTCTTTGGGCGTGGGACCAATCTCCAGACAGATGGCCATTTTTGGGCCTGACGCGGCGCCAAGTGGGAAAGGGTGGTTTTGAGGCTGAAGGCAGCAGGAAAGCCTGCAGCCCCCAGGTGTGTGGGGCTACGCAAGCGGTTCCCAAAGAGCTTTAGAACAAGGCATAGTTCTCCCTGCTGGCTCTTTGGGCGTGAGACCAATCTCCAGGGATATGGGCATTTTTGTGCCTGGCGCGGCGCCAAGAGGGAAAGGGTGGTTTTGAGGCTGAAGGCAGCAGGAAAGCCTGCAGCCCCCAGGTCTGTGGGGCTACGCAAGCGGTTCCCAAAGAGCTTTAGAACAAGGCATAGTTTTCCCTGCTGGCTCTTTGGGCGTGGGACCAATCTCCAGAGATATGGGCATTTTTGTGCCTGGCGCGTCGCCAAGTGGGAAAGTGTGGTTTTGAGGCTGAAGGCAGCAGGAAAGCCTGCAGCCCCCAGGTCTGTGGGGCTACGCAAGCGTTTCCCAAAGAGCTTTAGAACAAGGCATAGTTTTCCCTGCTGGCTCTTTGGGCGAGGGACCAATCTCCAGAGATATGGGCATTTTTGTGCCTGGCGCGGCGCCAAGTGGGAAAGGGTGGTTTTGAGGCTGAAGGCAGCAGGAAAGCCTGCAGCCCCCAGGTGTGTGGGGCTACGCAAGCGGTTCCCAAAGAGCTTTAGAACAAGGCATAGTTTTCCCTGCTGGCTCTTTGGGCATGGGACCAATCTCCAGACACATGGCCATTTTTGGGCCTGGTGTGGCGCCAAGTGGGAAAGGGTGTTTTTGAGGCTGAAGGCAGCAGGAAAGCCTGCAGCCCCCAGGTGTGTGGGGCTACGCAAGCGTTTCCCAAAGAGCTTTAGAACAAGGCATAGTTTTCCCTGCTGGCTCTTTGGGCGTGGGACCAATCTCCAGAGATATGGGCATTTTTGTGCCTGGCGCGGCGCCAAGTGGGAAAGTGTGGTTTTGAGGCTGAAGGCAGCAGGAAAGCCTGCAGCCCCCAGGTGTGTGGGGCTACGCAAGCGGTTCCCAAAGAGCTTTAGAACAAGGCATAGTTTTCCCTGCTGGCTCTTTGGGCGTGGGACCAATCTCCAGCCATATGGCCATTTTTGTGCCTGGCGCGGCGCCAAGTGGGAAAGGGTGGTTTTGAGGCTGAAGGCAGCAGGAAAGCTTGCAGCCCCCAGGTGTGTGGGGCTACGCAAGCGGTTCCCAAAGAGCTTTAGAACAAGGCATAGTTTTCCCTGCTGGCTTTATGAGCGTGGGACCAATCTCCAGACAGATGGCCATTTTTGGGCCTGGCACGGCGCCAAGCGGGAAAGGGTGGTTTTGAGGCTGAAGGCGGTTGGAAAGCCTGAAGTCCCCAGGTGTGTGGGGCTACGCAAGCGGTTCCCAAAGAGCTTTAGAACAAGGCATAGATTTCCCTGCTGGCTCTTTGGGCGTGGGACCAATCTCCAGCCATATGGCCATTTTTGGGCCTGGCGTGGCGTGAAGTGGGAAAGGGTGGTTTTGAGGCTGAAGGCAGCAGGAAAGCCTGCAGCCCCCAGGTCTGTGGGGCTACGCAAGCGGTTCCCAAAGAGCTTTAGAACAAGGCATAGTTTTCCCTGCTGGCTCTTTCGGCGTGGGACCAATCTCCAGACAAATGGCCATTTTTGGGCCTGGCACGGCGCCAAGTGGGAAATGGTGGTTTTGAGGCTGAAGGCAGCAGGAAAGCCTGCAGCCCCCAGGTCTGTGGGGCTACGCAAGCGGTTCCCAAAGAGGTTTAGAACAAGGCATAGTTTTCCCTGCTGGCTTTATGAGCGTGGGACCAATCTCCAGACAGATGGCCATTTTTGTGCCTGGCGCGGCGCCAAGTGGGAAAGGGTGGTTTTGAGGCTGAAGGCAGTTGGAAAGCCTGCAGCCCCCAGGTCTGTGGGGCTACGCAAGTGTTTCCCAAAGAGCTTTAGAACAAGGCATAGATTTCCCTGCTGGCTCTTTGGGCGTGGGACCAATCTCCAGACAGATGGGCATTTTTGTGCCTGGCGCGGCGCCAAGTGGGAAAGTGTGGTTTTGAGGCTGAAGGCAGCAGGAAAGCCTGCAGCTCCCAGGTGTGTGTGGCTGCGCAAGCGTTTCCCAAAGAGCTTTAGAACAAGACATAGTTTTCCCTGATGGCTCTTTGGGCGTGGGACCAATCTCCAGCCATATGGCCATTTTTGTGCCTGGCGCGGCGCCAAGTGGGAAAGGGTGGTTTTGAGGCTGAAGGCAGCAGGAAAGCCTGCAGCCCCCACGTCTGTGTGGCTGCGCAAGCGGTTCCCAAAGAGCTTTAGAACAAGGCATAGTTTTCCCTGCTGGCTCTTTGGGCGTGGGACCAATCTCCAGACAGATGGTTATTTTTGGGCCTGGCGTGGCGTCAAGTGGGAAAGGGTGGTTTTGAGGCTGAAGGCAGCAGGAAAGCCTGCAGCCCCCAGGTCTGTGGGGCTACGCAAACGGTTCCCAAAGAGGTTTAGAACAAGGCATAGTTTTCCCTGCTGGCTTTATGAGCGTGGGACCAATCTCCAGACAGATGGCCATTTTTGTGCCTGGCGCGGCGCCAAGTGGGAAAGGGTGGTTTTGAGGCTGAAGGCAGTTGGAAAGCCTGCAGCCCCCAGGTCTGTGGGGCTATGCAAGCGTTTCCCAAAGAGCTTTAGAACAAGGCATAGATTTCCCTGCTGGCTCTTTGGGCGTGGGACCAATCTCCAGCCAGATGGCCATTTTTGGGCCTGGCGCGGCGCCAAGTGGGAAAGTGTGGTTTTGAGGCTGAAGGCAGCAGGAAAGCCTGCAGCTCCCAGGTGTGTGTGGCTGCGCAAGCGGTTCCCAAAGAGCTTTAGAACAAGACATAGTTTTCCCTGATGGCTCTTTGGGCGTGGGACCAATCTCCATCCATATGGCCATTTTTGGGCCTGGCGCGGCGCCAAGTGGGAAAGGGTGGTTTTGAGGCTGAAGGCAGCAGGAAAGCCTGCAGCCCCCAGGTCTGTGTGGCTGCGCAAGCGGTTCCGAAAGAGCTTTAGAACAAGGCATAGTTTTCCCTGCTGGCTCTTTGGGCGTGGGACCAATCTCCAGACAGATGGTTATTTTTGGGCCTGGCGCGGCACCAAGTGGGAAAGGGTGTTTTTGGAGGCTGAAGGCAGCAGGAAAGCCTGCAGCCCCCAGGTCTGTGGGGCTACGCAAGCGTTTCCCAAAGAGCTTTAGAACAAGGCATAGTTTTCCCTGCTGGCTCTTTGGGCGTGGGACCAATCTCCAGCCATATGGCCATTTTTGTGCCTGGCGCGGCGCCAAGTGGGAAAGGGTGGTTTTGAGGCTGAAGGCAGCAGGAAAGCCTGCAGCCCCCAGGTGTGTGGGGCTACGCAAGCGGTTCCCAAAGAGCTTTAGAACAAGGCATAGTTTTCCCTGCTGGCTCTTTGGGCATGGGACCAATCGCCAGCCATATGGGCATTTTTGTGCCTGGCGCGGTGCCAAGTGGGAAAGGGTGGTTTTGAGGCTGAAGGCAGCAGGAAAGCCTGCAGCCCCCAGGTCTGTGGGGCTACGCAAGCGGTTCCCAAAGAGCTTTAGAACAAGGCATAGATTTCCCTGCTGGCTCTTTGGGCGTGGGACCAATCTCCAGACACATGGCCATTTTTGTGCCTGGCGCGGCGCCAAGTGGGAAAGGGTGGTTTTGACGCTGAAGGCAGCAGGAAAGCCTGCAGCCCCCAGGTCTGTTTGGCTACGCAAGCGGTTCCCAAAGAGCTTTAGAACAAGGCATAGTTTTCCCTCCTGGCTCTTTGGGCGTGGGACCAATCTCCAGACACACGGCCATTTTTGGTCCTGGCGCGGCGCCAAGTGGGAAAGGGTGGTTTTGAGGCTGAAGGCAGCAGGAAAGCCTGCAGCCCCCAGGTCTGTGGGGCTACGCAAGCGGTTCCCAAAGAGCTTTAGAACAAGGCATAGTTTTCCCTGCTGGCTCTTTGGGCGTGGGACCAATCTCCAGGGATGTGGCCATTTTTGTGCCTGGCGCGTCGCCAAGTGGGAAAGGGTGGTTTTGAGGCTGAAGGCACCAGGAAAGCCTGCAGTCCCCAGGTCTGTGGGGCTACGCAAGCGGTTCCCAAAGAGCTTTAGAACAAGGCATAGTTTTCCCTGCTGGCTCTTTGGGAGTGGGACCACTCTAAAGGGATGTGGCCATTTTTGTGCCTGGCGCGTCGCCAAGTGGGAAAGGGTGGTTTTGAGGCTGAAGGCAGCAGGAAAGCTTGCAGCCCCCAGGTCTGTGGGGCTACGCAAGCGGTTCCCAAAGAGCTTTAGAACAAGGCATAGTTTTCCCTGCTGGCTCTTTGGGCATGGGACCAATCTCCAGACAAATGGCCATTTTTGTGCCTGGTGCGGCGCCTAGTGGGAAAGGGTGGTTTTGAGGCTGAAGGCAGCAGGAAAGCCTGCAGCCCCCAGGTCTGTGGGGCTACGCAAGCGGTTCCCAAAGAGCTTTAGAACAAGGCATAGTTTTCCCTGCTGGCTCTTTGGGCGTGGGACCAATCTCCAGACAAATGGCCTTTTTTGGGCCTGGCACGGCACCAAGTGGGAAAGGGTGGTTTTGAGGCTGAAGGCAGCAGGAAAGCCTGCAGCCCCCAGGTGTGTGGGGCTACGCAAACGGTTCCCAAAGAGGTTTAGAACAAGGCATAGTTTTCCCTGCTGGCTTTATGAGCGTGGGACCAATCTCCAGACAGATGGCCATTTTTGTGCCTGGCGCGGCGCCAAGTGGGAAAGGGTGGTTTTGAGGCTGAAGGCAGTTGGAAAGCCTGCAGCCCCCAGGTCTGTGGGGCTACGCAAGCGGTTCCCAAAGAGCTTTAGAACAAGGCATAGTTTTCCTTGCTGGCTCTTTGTGCGTGGGACCAATCTCCAGAGATATGGGCATTTTTGTGTCTGGCGCGGTGCCAAGTGAGAAAGTGTGGTTTTGAGGCTGAAGGCAGCAGGAAAGCCTGCAGCCCCCAGGTCTGTGGGGCTGCGCAAGCGGTTCCCAAAGAACTTTAGATCAAGACATAGTTTTCCCTGATGGCTCTTTGGGCGTGGGACCAATCTCCAGCCATATGGCCATTTTTGGGCCAGGCACGGCGCCAAGTGGGAAAGGGTGGTTTTGAGGCTGAAGGCAGCAGGAAAGCCCGCAGCCCCAAGGTCTGTGCGGCTATGCAAGCGGTTCGCAAAGAGGTTTAGAACAAGCCAGAGTTTTCCCTCCTGGCTCTTTGGGCATTGGAGCAATCTCCAGACACATGGAAATTTCGGAGGCTGTCACAGGGCCAGTTGGTAAAGGGTGGTTTTGAGTCTGAAAGCAGTAGGAAAACCCACAGCCCCAAGGTCTGTGGGGCCGTGCAAACGGTTCCTAAAGCACTTTAGAATAAGCCCCAATTTACCCTGCTGGCTCTTTGGGTGTGGGAGCAATCTCCAGACATATGGAAATTTTGGAGGCTGGCGCGGTGGCAAGTGGGAAAGGGTGGTTTTGATCCTGAAGGTGCCAGGAAATTCCGCAGTCCCAAGGGCTCTGGGGCCATGCAAGCAGTTCCCAAAGATCTTTAGAAAAAGCCACAGTTTTCCCTCCTGGCTCTTTGAGCGTGGGATCACATTCCAGACATATGGAAATTTTGGAGGCTGGTGCGGTGCCAAGTGGGAAAGGGTGGTTTTGAGGATGAAAGCAGTCGGAAAGCCTACAGCCCAAAGGTCTGTGGGGCCATGCAATTAGTTCCCATAGAGCTTTTGAAGAAGCCACAGTTTTCCCTTCTCGCTCTTTGGGCGTGGGAGCAATGTACAGACATATGGAAATTTTGGAGGCTGACGTGGCACCAAGTGTGAAAGGGTGTTTTTTAGTCTGACGGCACCAGGAAAACCTGCAGCACCTAGGTCTATGGGGCCATGCAAGAAGTTCTCAAGGAGCTCTAGAATAAGCCGCAGTTTTCCCTCCTGGCTCTTTGGGCGTGGGAGCAATGTCCAGACATATGGAAATTTTGGAGACTGCCGCGGCGCCAAGTGGGAAAGTGTGGTTTTGCGGCTGAAGGCACCGGGAAATCCCACAGCCCAAGGTCTGTGGGGCTATGGAAGCGGTTCGCAAAGAGGTTTAGAATAAGCTGCATTTTTCCCCTCTAGCTCTTTGGGCGTGGGAGCAATGTCCAGACATATGGAAATTTTGGAGGCTGGCACGGCACCAAGTGGGAAAGGGTGGTTTTGAGATGAAGGTGCCAGGAACGCCCAAAGCCCCAAGGTCTGTGGGGCCATTCAAGCAGTTCCCAAAGAGCTTTAGAACAAGGCAAAATTTTCCCTCCTGGCTCTTTGGGCGTGGCATCAATCGCCAGACATATGGAAATTTTGGAGGCTGGCGAGGAACCTTGTGTGAAAGGGTGTTTTTAAGGCTGACGGTGCCAGGAAAACCTGCAGCCCCACGGTCTGTGGGGCCATGCAAGCGGTTCCCAAAGAGCTTTAGAACAAGCCACAGTTTTCCCTCCTGGATCCTTGGAGGTGGGAGCAATCGCCAGACATACGGAAACTTTGGAGTCTGTGGCTGCGCAAAGTAGCCAAGGGTGATTTTGAGGCTGAAGGCAGTAGGAAAGCCTGCAGCCCCAATGTCTCTAGGGCCACGCAAGAGGTTCCCAAAGAGCATGAGAAGAAACCACAGTTTTCCCTCCTGGCTCTTTTGGGCGTTGGAGAGATCATCAGACACATGGAAATATTGGAAGCTGGCGCTGCACCATGTGGGAAAGGTTGATTTTTTAGGCTGGAGGCACCAGGAAAGACCAAAGCCCCAGGTCTGTGGGGCTATGCAAGCAGTTTGCAAAGAGGTTTAGAATAATCCGCAGTTTTCCCTCCTGGCTCTTTGGGCGTGGGAGCAATGTCCAGACATATGTAAATTTTGGAGGCTGGCGTGTCACGAAGTGTGAAAGGGTGCTTTTGAGGCTGAAGGCGCCAGGAAAGCTCGCAGCCGCAACGTCTGTGGGGCCATGCAAGCGGTTCCCAGAGAGCTTTAGAAAAAGCCAGATTTTCCCTCCTGGATCTTTGGGCGTGGGAGCAATCTCCAGACATATGGAAATTTTGTAGGCTGAGGCGGTGCCAAGTGGGAAAGGTCGTTTTTAGCCTGGAGGCGCCAGGAAAGCCTGCAGCCCCAAGGTCTGTGGGGCCAGGGAAGCAGTTCCCAAAGAGATTTAGAAGAAGCATCTTTTTTCCCTTATGGCTCTTTGGGCGTGGGAGGAATCTCTAGACATGGAAATTTTGGAGGCTGGCGCAGCACCAAGTGGGAAAGGGTGGTTTTGAGGCTGAAGGCACCAGGAAAGCCCACAGACCCATGTCTGTGGGCCTACGAAAGCGGTTCCCAAAGAGGTTTAGAATACGCCGCAGTTTTCCCCTCTGAATCTTTGGGCATGGGAGCAATTTCCAGACATATGGAAATTTTGAAGGCTGGCATGGCGCCATGTGGGAAAGGGTAGTTTTGAGGGTGAAGGCACCGGGAAAGCCCGCAGCGCCAGATCTATGGGACTATGCAAGAGGTTCCCAAAGAGCTTTAGAACAAGGCATAGTTTTCCCTCCTGGCTCCTTGGGCGTGGGAGAAAGCGCCAGACATATGGAAATTTTGGAGGTTCAAGCAGTGCCAAGTGGGAAAGGGTGGTTTTGAGGCTGACGGTGCCAGGAAAACCTGCAGCCCCAAGGTTTGTGAGGCCATGCAAGCAGTTCCCAAAGAGCTTTAGAAGGAGCCGCAGTTTTCCCTCCTGGATTCTTGAGCGTGACAGCAATCTCCAGACATATGGAAATATTGGAGGCTGGCGCGGCGCCAAGTGGGAAAGAGTGGTTTTTTAGGCTGAAGGCACCGGGAAATCCCACAGCCCAAGGTCTGTGGGGCTATGGAAGCATTTCGCAAAGAGGTTTAGAATAAGCCGCATTTTTCCCCTCTGGCTCTTTGGGCGTGGGAGCAATGTCCAGATATATGGAAATTTTGGAGGCTGGCACGACACCAAGTGGGAAAGGGTGGTTTTCAGCCTGAAGGCACCAGGAAAGTCCGCAGTCCCAAGGGCTGTGGGGCCATGCAAGCTGTTCCCAAAGATCTTTAGAAAAAGCCACAGTTTTCCCTCCTGGCTCTTTGGGCGTGGGAGAGATCCCCCGACATATGGAAATATTGGAAGCTGGCGCGGCACCAAGTGGGAAAGGGTGGTTTTGAGGCTGAAGGCGCCAGGAAAGCCTACAGCTCCAAGCTGTGAGCGGCCATGCAAGTGGTTCCCAAAGAGCTTTAGAACAAGCCACTGTTTTCCCTCCTGGCTCGATGGGCGTGGGAGAAAGCGCCAGACATATGCAAAGTTTGGAAGCTGGTGTGGCGCAAAGGGGAACGTGTGGTTCTGAGGCTGAAGGCAGCAGAAAAGCCCGCAGCCCCATGGTCTGTGGGGCCACGCAAGCGGTTCACAAAGAGCATTAGAGCAAGCCACAGTTTTCCCTCCTGGCTCTTTGGGCGTGGGAGTAATCTGCAGACACATGGAAATTTTGGAGTCTGGTTCGGTGCCAAGTGGGAAAGGGTGCTTTTGATGCAGAAGGCTGCAGAAAAGGCCGCAGCCCCAAGGTCTGTGGGCCTATGAAAGCGGTTCGCAATCAGCTTTAGGACAAGCCACAGTTTTCCATCCTGGCTGTTTGGGCGTGGCAGCAATCGCCAGACCTATGGTAATTTTGGAGGCTGCCACGGCACCAGGTGGGAAAGGGTTGTTTTAATGCTGAAGGCATCGGGAAAGCCCGCAGCGCCCGGTCTGTGGGGCTATGCAAGCGGTTCCGAAAGCGGTTTTGAATAAGCCACAGTTTTCCCTCCTGGCTCTTTGGGCGTGGGAGTAATCTCCAGAGACATGGAAACTTTGGAGGATGGCGCGGCGCGAAGTGGGAAAGGGTGGTTTTGAGGCTGAAAGCAGCAGGAAAGCCTGGAGCCCCAAGGTCTGTGGGGACATGCAAGCGGTTCCCAAACAGCTTTAGAAGGAGACACAGTTTTCCCTCCTGGCTCTTTGGGCGTGGCATCAGTCTCCCGACATCTGGAAATTTTGGAGACTGGCGCGGCACCAAGTGGGAAAGCGTGGTTTTGAGCCTGAAGGCGCCAGGAAAGTCCGCAGTCCCAAGGTCTGTGGAGCCATGCAAACAGTTCCGAAAGATCTTTAGAAAAAGCCACAGTTTTCCCTCCTGGCTCTTTGAGCGTGGGATCAGGTTCCAGACATATGGAAATTTTGGAGGCTGGCGCGGCACCAAGTGGGAAAGGGTGGTTTTGAGGATGAAAGCAGCAGGAAAGCCTACAGCCCCAAGGTCTGTAGGGCCATGCAATTAGTTCCCATAGAGCTTTAGAAGAAGCCACAGTTTTCCCTCCTGGCTCGTTGGTCGTGGCAGCAATCTCCAGACATATGATAATTTTGGAGGCTGGTGGCACCAAGTGTGAAAGGGTGTTTTTAAGTCTGACGTTGCCAGGAAAACGTGCAGCACCTAGGTCTGTGGTGCCATGCAAGCAGTTCCCAAGGAGCTTTAGAATAAGCTGCAGTTTTCCCTCCTGGCTCTTTGGGCTTGGGAGCCATGTCCGGAAATATGTAAATTTTGGAGGCTGGCGCGGCGCCAAGTGGGAAAGTGTGGTTTTGACGCTGAAGGAACCGGGAAAGCCTGCAGCGCCAGGTGTGTGGGGCTATGTAAGCGATTCCCAAAGAGCTTTAGAAGAAGCCACAGTTTCCCGTCCTGGCTCATTGGGCGTGGGACCAATCTGCAGACATACGGAATTTTTGGACACTGGCGCAGCACCAAGTGGGAAAGGGTGGTTTTGAGGCTGAAGGCGCAAGGTAAGCCCGCAGCCCCAAGGTCTGTGCGGCTATGCAAGCGGTTCGCAAAGAGGTTTAGAACAAGCCAGAGTTTTCCCTCCTGGCTCTTTGGGCATTGGAGCAATCTCCAGACACATGGAAATTTCGGAGGCTGTCACAGGGCCAGTTGGTAAAGGGTGGTTTTGAGTCTGAAAGCAGTAGGAAAACCCACAGCCCCAAGGTCTGTGGGGCCGTGCAAACGGTTCCTAAAGCACTTTAGAATAAGCCCCAATTTACCCTGCTGGCTCTTTGGGTGTGGGAGCAATCTCCAGACATATGGAAATTTTGGAGGCTGGCGCGGTGGCAAGTGGGAAAGGGTGGTTTTGATCCTGAAGGTGCCAGGAAATTCCGCAGTCCCAAGGGCTCTGGGGCCATGCAAGCAGTTCCCAAAGATCTTTAGAAAAAGCCACAGTTTTCCCTCCTGGCTCTTTGAGCGTGGGATCACATTCCAGACATATGGAAATTTTGGAGGCTGGCGCGGTGCCAAGTGGGAAAGGGTGGTTTTGAGGATGAAAGCAGTCGGAAAGCCTACAGCCCAAAGGTCTGTGGGGCCATGCAATTAGTTCCCATAGAGCTTTTGAAGAAGCCACAGTTTTCCCTTCTTGCTCTTTGGGCGTGGGAGCAATGTACAGACATATGGAAATTTTGGAGGCTGACGTGGCACCAAGTGTGAAAGGGTGTTTTTTAGTCTGACGGCACCAGGAAAACCTGCAGCACCTAGGTCTATGGGGCCATGCAAGAAGTTCTCAAGGAGCTCTAGAATAAGCCGCAGTTTTCCCTCCTGGCTCTTTGGGCGTGGGAGCAATGTCCAGACATATGGAAATTTTGGAGACTGCCGCGGCGCCAAGTGGGAAAGTGTGGTTTTGCGGCTGAAGGCACCGGGAAATCCCACAGCCCAAGGTCTGTGGGGCTATGGAAGCGGTTCGCAAAGAGGTTTAGAATAAGCTGCATTTTTCCCCTCTAGCTCTTTGGGCGTGGGAGCAATGTCCAGACATATGGAAATTTTGGAGGCTGGCACGGCACCAAGTGGGAAAGGGTGGTTTTGAGATGAAGGTGCCAGGAACGCCCAAAGCCCCAAGGTCTGTGGGGCCATTCAAGCAGTTCCCAAAGAGCTTTAGAACAAGGCAAAATTTTCCCTCCTGGCTCTTTGGGCGTGGCATCAATCGCCAGACATATGGAAATTTTGGAGGCTGGCGAGGAACCTTGTGTGAAAGGGTGTTTTTAAGGCTGACGGTGCCAGGAAAACCTGCAGCCCCACGGTCTGTGGGGCCATGCAAGCGGTTCCCAAAGAGCTTTAGAACAAGCCACAGTTTTCCCTCCTGGATCCTTGGAGGTGGGAGCAATCGCCAGACATACGGAAACTTTGGAGTCTGTGGCTGCGCAAAGTAGCCAAGGGTGATTTTGAGGCTGAAGGCAGTAGGAAAGCCTGCAGCCCCAATGTCTCTAGGGCCACGCAAGAGGTTCCCAAAGAGCATGAGAAGAAACCACAGTTTTCCCTCCTGGCTCTTTTGGGCGTTGGAGAGATCATCAGACACATGGAAATATTGGAAGCTGGCGCTGCACCATGTGGGAAAGGTTGATTTTTTAGGCTGGAGGCACCAGGAAAGACCAAAGCCCCAGGTCTGTGGGGCTATGCAAGCAGTTTGCAAAGAGGTTTAGAATAATCCGCAGTTTTCCCTCCTGGCTCTTTGGGCGTGGGAGCAATGTCCAGACATATGTAAATTTTGGAGGCTGGCGTGTCACGAAGTGTGAAAGGGTGCTTTTGAGGCTGAAGGCGCCAGGAAAGCTCGCAGCCGCAACGTCTGTGGGGCCATGCAAGCGGTTCCCAGAGAGCTTTAGAAAAAGCCAGATTTTCCCTCCTGGATCTTTGGGCGTGGGAGCAATCTCCAGACATATGGAAATTTTGTAGGCTGAGGCGGTGCCAAGTGGGAAAGGTCGTTTTTAGCCTGGAGGCGCCAGGAAAGCCTGCAGCCCCAAGGTCTGTGGGGCCAGGGAAGCAGTTCCCAAAGAGATTTAGAAGAAGCATCTTTTTTCCCTTATGGCTCTTTGGGCGTGGGAGGAATCTCTAGACATGGAAATTTTGGAGGCTGGCGCAGCACCAAGTGGGAAAGGGTGGTTTTGAGGCTGAAGGCACCAGGAAAGCCCACAGACCCATGTCTGTGGGCCTACGAAAGCGGTTCCCAAAGAGGTTTAGAATACGCCGCAGTTTTCCCCTCTGAATCTTTGGGCATGGGAGCAATTTCCAGACATATGGAAATTTTGAAGGCTGGCATGGCGCCATGTGGGAAAGGGTAGTTTTGAGGGTGAAGGCACCGGGAAAGCCCGCAGCGCCAGATCTATGGGACTATGCAAGAGGTTCCCAAAGAGCTTTAGAACAAGGCATAGTTTTCCCTCCTGGCTCCTTGGGCGTGGGAGAAAGCGCCAGACATATGGAAATTTTGGAGGTTCAAGCAGTGCCAAGTGGGAAAGGGTGGTTTTGAGGCTGACGGTGCCAGGAAAACCTGCAGCCCCAAGGTTTGTGAGGCCATGCAAGCAGTTCCCAAAGAGCTTTAGAAGGAGCCGCAGTTTTCCCTCCTGGATTCTTGAGCGTGACAGCAATCTCCAGACATATGGAAATATTGGAGGCTGGCGCGGCGCCAAGTGGGAAAGAGTGGTTTTTTAGGCTGAAGGCACCGGGAAATCCCACAGCCCAAGGTCTGTGGGGCTATGGAAGCATTTCGCAAAGAGGTTTAGAATAAGCCGCATTTTTCCCCTCTGGCTCTTTGGGCGTGGGAGCAATGTCCAGATATATGGAAATTTTGGAGGCTGGCACGACACCAAGTGGGAAAGGGTGGTTTTCAGCCTGAAGGCACCAGGAAAGTCCGCAGTCCCAAGGGCTGTGGGGCCATGCAAGCTGTTCCCAAAGATCTTTAGAAAAAGCCACAGTTTTCCCTCCTGGCTCTTTGGGCGTGGGAGAGATCCCCCGACATATGGAAATATTGGAAGCTGGCGCGGCACCAAGTGGGAAAGGGTGGTTTTGAGGCTGAAGGCGCCAGGAAAGCCTACAGCTCCAAGCTGTGAGCGGCCATGCAAGTGGTTCCCAAAGAGCTTTAGAACAAGCCACTGTTTTCCCTCCTGGCTCGATGGGCGTGGGAGAAAGCGCCAGACATATGCAAAGTTTGGAAGCTGGTGTGGCGCAAAGGGGAACGTGTGGTTCTGAGGCTGAAGGCAGCAGAAAAGCCCGCAGCCCCATGGTCTGTGGGGCCACGCAAGCGGTTCACAAAGAGCATTAGAGCAAGCCACAGTTTTCCCTCCTGGCTCTTTGGGCGTGGGAGTAATCTGCAGACACATGGAAATTTTGGAGTCTGGTTCGGTGCCAAGTGGGAAAGGGTGCTTTTGATGCAGAAGGCTGCAGAAAAGGCCGCAGCCCCAAGGTCTGTGGGCCTATGAAAGCGGTTCGCAATCAGCTTTAGGACAAGCCACAGTTTTCCATCCTGGCTGTTTGGGCGTGGGAGCAATGTCCAGACATATGGAAATTTTGGAGACTGCCGCGGCGCCAAGTGGGAAAGTGTGGTTTTGCGGCTGAAGGCACCGGGAAATCCCACAGCCCAAGGTCTGTGGGGCTATGGAAGCGGTTCGCAAAGAGGTTTAGAATAAGCTGCATTTTTCCCCTCTAGCTCTTTGGGCGTGGGAGCAATGTCCAGACATATGGAAATTTTGGAGGCTGGCACGGCACCAAGTGGGAAAGGGTGGTTTTGAGATGAAGGTGCCAGGAACGCCCAAAGCCCCAAGGTCTGTGGGGCCATTCAAGCAGTTCCCAAAGAGCTTTAGAACAAGGCAAAATTTTCCCTCCTGGCTCTTTGGGCGTGGCATCAATCGCCAGACATATGGAAATTTTGGAGGCTGGCGAGGAACCTTGTGTGAAAGGGTGTTTTTAAGGCTGACGGTGCCAGGAAAACCTGCAGCCCCACGGTCTGTGGGGCCATGCAAGCGGTTCCCAAAGAGCTTTAGAACAAGCCACAGTTTTCCCTCCTGGATCCTTGGAGGTGGGAGCAATCGCCAGACATACGGAAACTTTGGAGTCTGTGGCTGCGCAAAGTAGCCAAGGGTGATTTTGAGGCTGAAGGCAGTAGGAAAGCCTGCAGCCCCAATGTCTCTAGGGCCACGCAAGAGGTTCCCAAAGAGCATGAGAAGAAACCACAGTTTTCCCTCCTGGCTCTTTTGGGCGTTGGAGAGATCATCAGACACATGGAAATATTGGAAGCTGGCGCTGCACCATGTGGGAAAGGTTGATTTTTTAGGCTGGAGGCACCAGGAAAGACCAAAGCCCCAGGTCTGTGGGGCTATGCAAGCAGTTTGCAAAGAGGTTTAGAATAATCCGCAGTTTTCCCTCCTGGCTCTTTGGGCGTGGGAGCAATGTCCAGACATATGTAAATTTTGGAGGCTGGCGTGTCACGAAGTGTGAAAGGGTGCTTTTGAGGCTGAAGGCGCCAGGAAAGCTCGCAGCCGCAACGTCTGTGGGGCCATGCAAGCGGTTCCCAGAGAGCTTTAGAAAAAGCCAGATTTTCCCTCCTGGATCTTTGGGCGTGGGAGCAATCTCCAGACATATGGAAATTTTGTAGGCTGAGGCGGTGCCAAGTGGGAAAGGTCGTTTTTAGCCTGGAGGCGCCAGGAAAGCCTGCAGCCCCAAGGTCTGTGGGGCCAGGGAAGCAGTTCCCAAAGAGATTTAGAAGAAGCATCTTTTTTCCCTTATGGCTCTTTGGGCGTGGGAGGAATCTCTAGACATGGAAATTTTGGAGGCTGGCGCAGCACCAAGTGGGAAAGGGTGGTTTTGAGGCTGAAGGCACCAGGAAAGCCCACAGACCCATGTCTGTGGGCCTACGAAAGCGGTTCCCAAAGAGGTTTAGAATACGCCGCAGTTTTCCCCTCTGAATCTTTGGGCATGGGAGCAATTTCCAGACATATGGAAATTTTGAAGGCTGGCATGGCGCCATGTGGGAAAGGGTAGTTTTGAGGGTGAAGGCACCGGGAAAGCCCGCAGCGCCAGATCTATGGGACTATGCAAGAGGTTCCCAAAGAGCTTTAGAACAAGGCATAGTTTTCCCTCCTGGCTCCTTGGGCGTGGGAGAAAGCGCCAGACATATGGAAATTTTGGAGGTTCAAGCAGTGCCAAGTGGGAAAGGGTGGTTTTGAGGCTGACGGTGCCAGGAAAACCTGCAGCCCCAAGGTTTGTGAGGCCATGCAAGCAGTTCCCAAAGAGCTTTAGAAGGAGCCGCAGTTTTCCCTCCTGGATTCTTGAGCGTGACAGCAATCTCCAGACATATGGAAATATTGGAGGCTGGCGCGGCGCCAAGTGGGAAAGAGTGGTTTTTTAGGCTGAAGGCACCGGGAAATCCCACAGCCCAAGGTCTGTGGGGCTATGGAAGCATTTCGCAAAGAGGTTTAGAATAAGCCGCATTTTTCCCCTCTGGCTCTTTGGGCGTGGGAGCAATGTCCAGATATATGGAAATTTTGGAGGCTGGCACGACACCAAGTGGGAAAGGGTGGTTTTCAGCCTGAAGGCACCAGGAAAGTCCGCAGTCCCAAGGGCTGTGGGGCCATGCAAGCTGTTCCCAAAGATCTTTAGAAAAAGCCACAGTTTTCCCTCCTGGCTCTTTGGGCGTGGGAGAGATCCCCCGACATATGGAAATATTGGAAGCTGGCGCGGCACCAAGTGGGAAAGGGTGGTTTTGAGGCTGAAGGCGCCAGGAAAGCCTACAGCTCCAAGCTGTGAGCGGCCATGCAAGTGGTTCCCAAAGAGCTTTAGAACAAGCCACTGTTTTCCCTCCTGGCTCGATGGGCGTGGGAGAAAGCGCCAGACATATGCAAAGTTTGGAAGCTGGTGTGGCGCAAAGGGGAACGTGTGGTTCTGAGGCTGAAGGCAGCAGAAAAGCCCGCAGCCCCATGGTCTGTGGGGCCACGCAAGCGGTTCACAAAGAGCATTAGAGCAAGCCACAGTTTTCCCTCCTGGCTCTTTGGGCGTGGGAGTAATCTGCAGACACATGGAAATTTTGGAGTCTGGTTCGGTGCCAAGTGGGAAAGGGTGCTTTTGATGCAGAAGGCTGCAGAAAAGGCCGCAGCCCCAAGGTCTGTGGGCCTATGAAAGCGGTTCGCAATCAGCTTTAGGACAAGCCACAGTTTTCCATCCTGGCTGTTTGGGCGTGGCAGCAATCGCCAGACCTATGGTAATTTTGGAGGCTGCCACGGCACCAGGTGGGAAAGGGTTGTTTTAATGCTGAAGGCATCGGGAAAGCCCGCAGCGCCCGGTCTGTGGGGCTATGCAAGCGGTTCCGAAAGCGGTTTTGAATAAGCCACAGTTTTCCCTCCTGGCTCTTTGGGCGTGGGAGTAATCTCCAGAGACATGGAAACTTTGGAGGATGGCGCGGCGCGAAGTGGGAAAGGGTGGTTTTGAGGCTGAAAGCAGCAGGAAAGCCTGGAGCCCCAAGGTCTGTGGGGACATGCAAGCGGTTCCCAAACAGCTTTAGAAGGAGACACAGTTTTCCCTCCTGGCTCTTTGGGCGTGGCATCAGTCTCCCGACATCTGGAAATTTTGGAGACTGGCGCGGCACCAAGTGGGAAAGCGTGGTTTTGAGCCTGAAGGCGCCAGGAAAGTCCGCAGTCCCAAGGTCTGTGGAGCCATGCAAACAGTTCCGAAAGATCTTTAGAAAAAGCCACAGTTTTCCCTCCTGGCTCTTTGAGCGTGGGATCAGGTTCCAGACATATGGAAATTTTGGAGGCTGGCGCGGCACCAAGTGGGAAAGGGTGGTTTTGAGGATGAAAGCAGCAGGAAAGCCTACAGCCCCAAGGTCTGTAGGGCCATGCAATTAGTTCCCATAGAGCTTTAGAAGAAGCCACAGTTTTCCCTCCTGGCTCGTTGGTCGTGGCAGCAATCTCCAGACATATGATAATTTTGGAGGCTGGTGGCACCAAGTGTGAAAGGGTGTTTTTAAGTCTGACGTTGCCAGGAAAACGTGCAGCACCTAGGTCTGTGGTGCCATGCAAGCAGTTCCCAAGGAGCTTTAGAATAAGCTGCAGTTTTCCCTCCTGGCTCTTTGGGCTTGGGAGCCATGTCCGGAAATATGTAAATTTTGGAGGCTGGCGCGGCGCCAAGTGGGAAAGTGTGGTTTTGACGCTGAAGGAACCGGGAAAGCCTGCAGCGCCAGGTGTGTGGGGCTATGTAAGCGATTCCCAAAGAGCTTTAGAAGAAGCCACAGTTTCCCGTCCTGGCTCATTGGGCGTGGGACCAATCTGCAGACATACGGAATTTTTGGACACTGGCGCAGCACCAAGTGGGAAAGGGTGGTTTTGAGGCTGAAGGCGCAAGGTAAGCCCGCAGCCCCAAGGTCTGTGCGGCTATGCAAGCGGTTCGCAAAGAGGTTTAGAACAAGCCAGAGTTTTCCCTCCTGGCTCTTTGGGCATTGGAGCAATCTCCAGACACATGGAAATTTCGGAGGCTGTCACAGGGCCAGTTGGTAAAGGGTGGTTTTGAGTCTGAAAGCAGTAGGAAAACCCACAGCCCCAAGGTCTGTGGGGCCGTGCAAACGGTTCCTAAAGCACTTTAGAATAAGCCCCAATTTACCCTGCTGGCTCTTTGGGTGTGGGAGCAATCTCCAGACATATGGAAATTTTGGAGGCTGGCGCGGTGGCAAGTGGGAAAGGGTGGTTTTGATCCTGAAGGTGCCAGGAAATTCCGCAGTCCCAAGGGCTCTGGGGCCATGCAAGCAGTTCCCAAAGATCTTTAGAAAAAGCCACAGTTTTCCCTCCTGGCTCTTTGAGCGTGGGATCACATTCCAGACATATGGAAATTTTGGAGGCTGGCGCGGTGCCAAGTGGGAAAGGGTGGTTTTGAGGATGAAAGCAGTCGGAAAGCCTACAGCCCAAAGGTCTGTGGGGCCATGCAATTAGTTCCCATAGAGCTTTTGAAGAAGCCACAGTTTTCCCTTCTTGCTCTTTGGGCGTGGGAGCAATGTACAGACATATGGAAATTTTGGAGGCTGACGTGGCACCAAGTGTGAAAGGGTGTTTTTTAGTCTGACGGCACCAGGAAAACCTGCAGCACCTAGGTCTATGGGGCCATGCAAGAAGTTCTCAAGGAGCTCTAGAATAAGCCGCAGTTTTCCCTCCTGGCTCTTTGGGCGTGGGAGCAATGTCCAGACATATGGAAATTTTGGAGACTGCCGCGGCGCCAAGTGGGAAAGTGTGGTTTTGCGGCTGAAGGCACCGGGAAATCCCACAGCCCAAGGTCTGTGGGGCTATGGAAGCGGTTCGCAAAGAGGTTTAGAATAAGCTGCATTTTTCCCCTCTAGCTCTTTGGGCGTGGGAGCAATGTCCAGACATATGGAAATTTTGGAGGCTGGCACGGCACCAAGTGGGAAAGGGTGGTTTTGAGATGAAGGTGCCAGGAACGCCCAAAGCCCCAAGGTCTGTGGGGCCATTCAAGCAGTTCCCAAAGAGCTTTAGAACAAGGCAAAATTTTCCCTCCTGGCTCTTTGGGCGTGGCATCAATCGCCAGACATATGGAAATTTTGGAGGCTGGCGAGGAACCTTGTGTGAAAGGGTGTTTTTAAGGCTGACGGTGCCAGGAAAACCTGCAGCCCCACGGTCTGTGGGGCCATGCAAGCGGTTCCCAAAGAGCTTTAGAACAAGCCACAGTTTTCCCTCCTGGATCCTTGGAGGTGGGAGCAATCGCCAGACATACGGAAACTTTGGAGTCTGTGGCTGCGCAAAGTAGCCAAGGGTGATTTTGAGGCTGAAGGCAGTAGGAAAGCCTGCAGCCCCAATGTCTCTAGGGCCACGCAAGAGGTTCCCAAAGAGCATGAGAAGAAACCACAGTTTTCCCTCCTGGCTCTTTTGGGCGTTGGAGAGATCATCAGACACATGGAAATATTGGAAGCTGGCGCTGCACCATGTGGGAAAGGTTGATTTTTTAGGCTGGAGGCACCAGGAAAGACCAAAGCCCCAGGTCTGTGGGGCTATGCAAGCAGTTTGCAAAGAGGTTTAGAATAATCCGCAGTTTTCCCTCCTGGCTCTTTGGGCGTGGGAGCAATGTCCAGACATATGTAAATTTTGGAGGCTGGCGTGTCACGAAGTGTGAAAGGGTGCTTTTGAGGCTGAAGGCGCCAGGAAAGCTCGCAGCCGCAACGTCTGTGGGGCCATGCAAGCGGTTCCCAGAGAGCTTTAGAAAAAGCCAGATTTTCCCTCCTGGATCTTTGGGCGTGGGAGCAATCTCCAGACATATGGAAATTTTGTAGGCTGAGGCGGTGCCAAGTGGGAAAGGTCGTTTTTAGCCTGGAGGCGCCAGGAAAGCCTGCAGCCCCAAGGTCTGTGGGGCCAGGGAAGCAGTTCCCAAAGAGATTTAGAAGAAGCATCTTTTTTCCCTTATGGCTCTTTGGGCGTGGGAGGAATCTCTAGACATGGAAATTTTGGAGGCTGGCGCAGCACCAAGTGGGAAAGGGTGGTTTTGAGGCTGAAGGCACCAGGAAAGCCCACAGACCCATGTCTGTGGGCCTACGAAAGCGGTTCCCAAAGAGGTTTAGAATACGCCGCAGTTTTCCCCTCTGAATCTTTGGGCATGGGAGCAATTTCCAGACATATGGAAATTTTGAAGGCTGGCATGGCGCCATGTGGGAAAGGGTAGTTTTGAGGGTGAAGGCACCGGGAAAGCCCGCAGCGCCAGATCTATGGGACTATGCAAGAGGTTCCCAAAGAGCTTTAGAACAAGGCATAGTTTTCCCTCCTGGCTCCTTGGGCGTGGGAGAAAGCGCCAGACATATGGAAATTTTGGAGGTTCAAGCAGTGCCAAGTGGGAAAGGGTGGTTTTGAGGCTGACGGTGCCAGGAAAACCTGCAGCCCCAAGGTTTGTGAGGCCATGCAAGCAGTTCCCAAAGAGCTTTAGAAGGAGCCGCAGTTTTCCCTCCTGGATTCTTGAGCGTGACAGCAATCTCCAGACATATGGAAATATTGGAGGCTGGCGCGGCGCCAAGTGGGAAAGAGTGGTTTTTTAGGCTGAAGGCACCGGGAAATCCCACAGCCCAAGGTCTGTGGGGCTATGGAAGCATTTCGCAAAGAGGTTTAGAATAAGCCGCATTTTTCCCCTCTGGCTCTTTGGGCGTGGGAGCAATGTCCAGATATATGGAAATTTTGGAGGCTGGCACGACACCAAGTGGGAAAGGGTGGTTTTCAGCCTGAAGGCACCAGGAAAGTCCGCAGTCCCAAGGGCTGTGGGGCCATGCAAGCTGTTCCCAAAGATCTTTAGAAAAAGCCACAGTTTTCCCTCCTGGCTCTTTGGGCGTGGGAGAGATCCCCCGACATATGGAAATATTGGAAGCTGGCGCGGCACCAAGTGGGAAAGGGTGGTTTTGAGGCTGAAGGCGCCAGGAAAGCCTACAGCTCCAAGCTGTGAGCGGCCATGCAAGTGGTTCCCAAAGAGCTTTAGAACAAGCCACTGTTTTCCCTCCTGGCTCGATGGGCGTGGGAGAAAGCGCCAGACATATGCAAAGTTTGGAAGCTGGTGTGGCGCAAAGGGGAACGTGTGGTTCTGAGGCTGAAGGCAGCAGAAAAGCCCGCAGCCCCATGGTCTGTGGGGCCACGCAAGCGGTTCACAAAGAGCATTAGAGCAAGCCACAGTTTTCCCTCCTGGCTCTTTGGGCGTGGGAGTAATCTGCAGACACATGGAAATTTTGGAGTCTGGTTCGGTGCCAAGTGGGAAAGGGTGCTTTTGATGCAGAAGGCTGCAGAAAAGGCCGCAGCCCCAAGGTCTGTGGGCCTATGAAAGCGGTTCGCAATCAGCTTTAGGACAAGCCACAGTTTTCCATCCTGGCTGTTTGGGCGTGGCAGCAATCGCCAGACCTATGGTAATTTTGGAGGCTGCCACGGCACCAGGTGGGAAAGGGTTGTTTTAATGCTGAAGGCATCGGGAAAGCCCGCAGCGCCCGGTCTGTGGGGCTATGCAAGCGGTTCCGAAAGCGGTTTTGAATAAGCCACAGTTTTCCCTCCTGGCTCTTTGGGCGTGGGAGTAATCTCCAGAGACATGGAAACTTTGGAGGATGGCGCGGCGCGAAGTGGGAAAGGGTGGTTTTGAGGCTGAAAGCAGCAGGAAAGCCTGGAGCCCCAAGGTCTGTGGGGACATGCAAGCGGTTCCCAAACAGCTTTAGAAGGAGACACAGTTTTCCCTCCTGGCTCTTTGGGCGTGGCATCAGTCTCCCGACATCTGGAAATTTTGGAGACTGGCGCGGCACCAAGTGGGAAAGCGTGGTTTTGAGCCTGAAGGCGCCAGGAAAGTCCGCAGTCCCAAGGTCTGTGGAGCCATGCAAACAGTTCCGAAAGATCTTTAGAAAAAGCCACAGTTTTCCCTCCTGGCTCTTTGAGCGTGGGATCAGGTTCCAGACATATGGAAATTTTGGAGGCTGGCGCGGCACCAAGTGGGAAAGGGTGGTTTTGAGGATGAAAGCAGCAGGAAAGCCTACAGCCCCAAGGTCTGTAGGGCCATGCAATTAGTTCCCATAGAGCTTTAGAAGAAGCCACAGTTTTCCCTCCTGGCTCGTTGGTCGTGGCAGCAATCTCCAGACATATGATAATTTTGGAGGCTGGTGGCACCAAGTGTGAAAGGGTGTTTTTAAGTCTGACGTTGCCAGGAAAACGTGCAGCACCTAGGTCTGTGGTGCCATGCAAGCAGTTCCCAAGGAGCTTTAGAATAAGCTGCAGTTTTCCCTCCTGGCTCTTTGGGCTTGGGAGCCATGTCCGGAAATATGTAAATTTTGGAGGCTGGCGCGGCGCCAAGTGGGAAAGTGTGGTTTTGACGCTGAAGGAACCGGGAAAGCCTGCAGCGCCAGGTGTGTGGGGCTATGTAAGCGATTCCCAAAGAGCTTTAGAAGAAGCCACAGTTTCCCGTCCTGGCTCATTGGGCGTGGGACCAATCTGCAGACATACGGAATTTTTGGACACTGGCGCAGCACCAAGTGGGAAAGGGTGGTTTTGAGGCTGAAGGCGCAAGGTAAGCCCGCAGCCCCAAGGTCTGTGCGGCTATGCAAGCGGTTCGCAAAGAGGTTTAGAACAAGCCAGAGTTTTCCCTCCTGGCTCTTTGGGCATTGGAGCAATCTCCAGACACATGGAAATTTCGGAGGCTGTCACAGGGCCAGTTGGTAAAGGGTGGTTTTGAGTCTGAAAGCAGTAGGAAAACCCACAGCCCCAAGGTCTGTGGGGCCGTGCAAACGGTTCCTAAAGCACTTTAGAATAAGCCCCAATTTACCCTGCTGGCTCTTTGGGTGTGGGAGCAATCTCCAGACATATGGAAATTTTGGAGGCTGGCGCGGTGGCAAGTGGGAAAGGGTGGTTTTGATCCTGAAGGTGCCAGGAAATTCCGCAGTCCCAAGGGCTCTGGGGCCATGCAAGCAGTTCCCAAAGATCTTTAGAAAAAGCCACAGTTTTCCCTCCTGGCTCTTTGAGCGTGGGATCACATTCCAGACATATGGAAATTTTGGAGGCTGGCGCGGTGCCAAGTGGGAAAGGGTGGTTTTGAGGATGAAAGCAGTCGGAAAGCCTACAGCCCAAAGGTCTGTGGGGCCATGCAATTAGTTCCCATAGAGCTTTTGAAGAAGCCACAGTTTTCCCTTCTCGCTCTTTGGGCGTGGGAGCAATGTACAGACATATGGAAATTTTGGAGGCTGACGTGGCACCAAGTGTGAAAGGGTGTTTTTTAGTCTGACGGCACCAGGAAAACCTGCAGCACCTAGGTCTATGGGGCCATGCAAGAAGTTCTCAAGGAGCTCTAGAATAAGCCGCAGTTTTCCCTCCTGGCTCTTTGGGCGTGGGAGCAATGTCCAGACATATGGAAATTTTGGAGACTGCCGCGGCGCCAAGTGGGAAAGTGTGGTTTTGCGGCTGAAGGCACCGGGAAATCCCACAGCCCAAGGTCTGTGGGGCTATGGAAGCGGTTCGCAAAGAGGTTTAGAATAAGCTGCATTTTTCCCCTCTAGCTCTTTGGGCGTGGGAGCAATGTCCAGACATATGGAAATTTTGGAGGCTGGCACGGCACCAAGTGGGAAAGGGTGGTTTTGAGATGAAGGTGCCAGGAACGCCCAAAGCCCCAAGGTCTGTGGGGCCATTCAAGCAGTTCCCAAAGAGCTTTAGAACAAGGCAAAATTTTCCCTCCTGGCTCTTTGGGCGTGGCATCAATCGCCAGACATATGGAAATTTTGGAGGCTGGCGAGGAACCTTGTGTGAAAGGGTGTTTTTAAGGCTGACGGTGCCAGGAAAACCTGCAGCCCCACGGTCTGTGGGGCCATGCAAGCGGTTCCCAAAGAGCTTTAGAACAAGCCACAGTTTTCCCTCCTGGATCCTTGGAGGTGGGAGCAATCGCCAGACATACGGAAACTTTGGAGTCTGTGGCTGCGCAAAGTAGCCAAGGGTGATTTTGAGGCTGAAGGCAGTAGGAAAGCCTGCAGCCCCAATGTCTCTAGGGCCACGCAAGAGGTTCCCAAAGAGCATGAGAAGAAACCACAGTTTTCCCTCCTGGCTCTTTTGGGCGTTGGAGAGATCATCAGACACATGGAAATATTGGAAGCTGGCGCTGCACCATGTGGGAAAGGTTGATTTTTTAGGCTGGAGGCACCAGGAAAGACCAAAGCCCCAGGTCTGTGGGGCTATGCAAGCAGTTTGCAAAGAGGTTTAGAATAATCCGCAGTTTTCCCTCCTGGCTCTTTGGGCGTGGGAGCAATGTCCAGACATATGTAAATTTTGGAGGCTGGCGTGTCACGAAGTGTGAAAGGGTGCTTTTGAGGCTGAAGGCGCCAGGAAAGCTCGCAGCCGCAACGTCTGTGGGGCCATGCAAGCGGTTCCCAGAGAGCTTTAGAAAAAGCCAGATTTTCCCTCCTGGATCTTTGGGCGTGGGAGCAATCTCCAGACATATGGAAATTTTGTAGGCTGAGGCGGTGCCAAGTGGGAAAGGTCGTTTTTAGCCTGGAGGCGCCAGGAAAGCCTGCAGCCCCAAGGTCTGTGGGGCCAGGGAAGCAGTTCCCAAAGAGATTTAGAAGAAGCATCTTTTTTCCCTTATGGCTCTTTGGGCGTGGGAGGAATCTCTAGACATGGAAATTTTGGAGGCTGGCGCAGCACCAAGTGGGAAAGGGTGGTTTTGAGGCTGAAGGCAGCAGGAAAACCTGCAGCCCCAAGGGCTGTGGGGCCATGCAAGAGGTTCCCAAAGAGCATTACAAAACACTACATTTTTCCCTCCTGGCTGTTTGGGCGTGGGAGCAATCTCCAGACATATGGAAATTTTGGAGGCTGGCGTGGCACCAAGTGTGAAAGGGTGGTTTTGAGCTTGAAGGCATCAGGAAAGTCCGCAGCCCCAAGGTCTGTGGGGCCATGGAAACGGTTCCCAAAGAGCTTTAGAACAAGCCACAGTTTTCCCTCCTGGCTCATTGGGCGTTGGAGCAATCTCCGGACATATGGAAATTTTGGAGGTTGTCGAGGGGCCAGTTGGGAAAGGGTGGTTTTCAGGCTGAAAGCAGTAGGAAATCCCGCAGCCCAAAGGTCTGTGGGGCCCCGCAAGCGGTTCACAAAGACCTTTAGAACAAGCCACAGTTTTCCCTCCTGACTCCTTGGGCGTGGAAGCAATCGCAAGACATGGAATTTTTGGAGGTTGACGCGGGTCCAAGAGGGAAAATGTGGTTTCGAGGCTGAAAGCAGCAGGAAACCCCGCAGCCCCAAGGTCTGTGGGGCCATGCAAACTGTTCCCAAATAGCTTTAGAGCAAGGTACTCTTTTCCCTCCTGGCTTTTTGGGCGTGGGAACAATGGACAGACATACGGAAATCTTGGAGGCTGGCGCGGAACGAAGTGGGATAGGGTGGTTTTGAGGCTGAAGGCAGCAGGAAAGCCTACAGCCCCAAGGTCTGAGGGTCCATGCAAGTGGTTCCCAAAGAGCTTTATAAGAAGCCACAGTTTTCCCTACTGGCTCTTTGGGCATGGGAGAAATCTCCAGACATATAGAAATTTTGGAGGCTGTCGCGGCACCAAGTGAGAAAGGTTGGTTTTGAGGCTGGAGACGCCAGGAAAGCCCACAGCACGAGGTCTGTGGGGCTATGCAAGCGGTTCCCAAAGAGGTTTAGATTAAGCCACATTTTTCCCTCCTGGCTCGTTGGGTGTGGGAGTAATCTCCAAACATATGGACATTTTGGTGGCTGGCGTGGCACCAAGTAGGAAAGGGTGCTTTTGAGGCTGGAGGCGCCAGGAAAGCCTACAGCCCGAAGGTCTGAGCGGCCATGCAAGTGGTTACCAAAGAGATTTAGAACAAGCCACTGTTTTCCCTCCTGGCTCGTTGGGCGTGGGTGGAAGCGCCAGACATATGGAAATTTTGGAACCTGGCGTGGCGCAAATGGGAATCACAGCATCACAGAATCACAGAATTGTAGGGTTGGAAGGGACCTCTGGAGATCATCTAGTCCAGCCCCCTGCCAGAGCAGGGTCACCTAGCGCAGGTTGCACAGGAACGTGTCCTCTGAGAAGACTGAGTGGCTTCTCTGTGGCCACCTTCCTGTCTCATCCACAGCCTGGCCATAAAGCCTTGGCTCATCCTTTTCTCACGACTAGTCAGAGGTGGCCCCAGTTTAGGAACCTGGCAGCCAATACTATATTTAACAGCCCCAAGCTCAGTCAGATGATGGCCCAGACAACTTCATGGCTTGCATGCACCTGCCGTGGGTTTGGGCTGTGGGAAGGAACAGTCCCAAACAATGTTCTGGCAAAGTTCGGGTGTGACACAGGCCAAGGACCAGACCTAATTTGCCCATTTGTTTTGTGGGGGAACGGTTTTAAGCGTGTGGACACCAGCTATGAGTTGCAGCCTGGCTTTGGGTCAGGGAACAAGCACCTTGGTTTGCCATGGATGATGAAACGCTTGCCCCTTTGTAGGTTGAGGCTGTGAAAACCACTGGTCTGACCAAGAGCCTCTAAAAAGCTACGTGAATTTTGATGCATACCACTGTCATGTTGGGTAGTGTGGAGTGGCTCTTACTTCACGTTGGACATCTTCAGATTTGGTGTCCCCAGTCCAGCAAATCACCCTGGGCTCCCTCTACGTGTTGAAGGACAGAAACAAGAACTTTTAGGGCATGAGACCTCTGGCTTGCTTGAAATATCTATTTTAGTGTGAGCTGGAACCAAAGGAGGAACTAGATTGACTGGATCTCCACTGACTTTCAAAGGAGCCCAAAAGTAATTAGTCCATCTGGAGATGTGTTGGGCACACCTGCATGTAGTCAGATGGGCTTCACGGTCCTGGGAGACCATGAAGCTCAGTCTCATGGGCCAGGTCATCATCTGCTAATCAACTGCAATGTGATCAGAAAGAAACGTTGGTCAAATGATTAATGAGATGGAGTGAACTGGATTCAGGAGGGTGTATTTTAGCTGCTGAGATATAAAGTGGGGTTTTGCCAACAGCTTAGATATGCATGGAAATCCAGTAAAATGCAGAAGGATTTGAAAAAAAAAACATTTTAAACCTTCCTATTTCTGTTCATGTTTTGCTTGGCTGCTATTCTATCCTGGTGAATAGCTGGTTAATAGCATGGCTTTGCTTTCCAGCTTTCCAAGGAGCTGGAAGTGGCATGTGAACAAAGCAGAGAAGGAGAAGCAGGTTCCAGTGGCATCCACTGGGAATGTCATTAGGGTGGTCCTAATTGAAGTGGAAGAGGTGTCTGCTGCTGTGAGGACCATGCACTGGGAAATTGTTCTTGTGAGTGTATGAGAAGTCCTCCTCCTCCTCCTTTTGGATTTGGCTGGGTGGTACCCTTAGCACTTATTATTGGTGTTCATACGACGAGGAATTGTCCTGGTTTGAGGTAAAACAGAACCAGCTTTCTGTTCAGTAATTTTACATCTTAACTAGGCCTCTTCTAACCCTTTGACATTAATAGCATGTTGTGTTGAAAACAGTTCGTTCTCAGAGTGATAAGACCACCGCTTACAGTTTCTGCCAAGGAACGGTACGCAGAGAGGTTCTTGCTTATGTTTATTGCTATAACAACCCAGGTCAGCTGATTTTGTTATTTGCCCTGTTGGAAGGTCGGAAGCGGAAAAGCGTAGAGGGGTCCCACCTGCAGGGAGGAGCGGACAGGACTGGTGACCCAAAACTGACCAACAGGGGTATTCCATCCCATCTGCCCCATGCTCAGTATAAAAGCTGAGGGATCAAAGGGTCAGGCTCTCTTTCTTCAATGGCCGACGTCCAAGGAGGACCCTGTCTGTTCATCTGCCTTTGATCTGATCCGTGTGTTCCTGACTCCAGCTCTGGAATCCAGTTCCCACCCATCGCTGAGTCCAGTCTGGGACTTTCCCAGTGCCTGCCAGTGACATCATCCTGGGAACTTAATACGGTTTTGTATATACTGTATCTATTTTGTTATTTTCCTTTTTATTTTATTATTAATATTTCATTAAAGTAGTTTAGTTTCTTCTAAACTCATAAATCTCTTTATCTCTCTTCCTCCTCTCCATGTACGAGAGGCTGGGGGGGAGCATCTGTTGCCGACCATTGGCCAATTTGGCCAAAACCACGACAAGAATAAAGGGTGCAATTCTTACTTGGGCTGAATTTCTTTTCTGTGTTTTTTTGTGAACCAAGGGCAACGTGTGGAGCTGCCTATCTGTTTCCAACCCATCTGTCTATAGATAAATATATAGAATGAGTGCACCAAGCACACAGGAGAGCTTGGATTCAAGCTGTCATTGGGCTGAAATCTCCTCTGTTGTGGCAGTCTGGGATGGGATTCAGGTAACTTGTAGGGGCTGAGGTGGTGCTGGGTCATCCGCCTCCTTCCTTGCTCGGAGGGGAGGTGATGAGTAGACAACTGCTCATTTATTGGGTATGAACCATTTTGTGCTTTAAATTGTTGTGGGCTTTTTGCGGATACGTGGTGGGATACTGCATATTTACTGGTTAAAAGATGAAACAAAGCCCAACCAGCCCATGCCATGTCCTATTCCTGCTGTTTCTGTGTTCTCCATCCTTTTTCTGCCTTGTGTCGGGCAAGTTTGTCTCCTTCTTTGCAAATACCATCTGCTGTTTCTGCTGCTCTCCCAACCTTTCTCTTTAATAACTTGCATCTGTAGGACAGTCTGTTTTCCTTTGGTTGATTTGGAGCCTAAGCGCTTCACTGCCTTTTATCGGCAAGCGTAGAAACCACTGATATGCTACAAAATTGACATTGCTGTCAAATACATCCCTGTAGGACTCTCCTGGTCACTCGATCCAGTTTACCCTCCACCAATGTAATGGCCTTTTAAAAATTATGATGCTTCTTTCTCCTTGCGTTAGAAATGCCACCTCCTGCATCTTTTAATTGAATTCCCTTCTGTGCTCTTTGTGCTCCAGCGTTGGAGAGCGCCTTAGCAGACAGTTGTCATGACACCCCTCTGTTTGCCTTACGAGAAACGGCGTAACATGCGCTCGGTCGGAATAAAAGACAACAGGGTGGGCTGGATTTTGAAGGAGCCTTTGACGGTTGCGTGACATGAAGCAGGAGCAACCCTGGTGTGCCGGAGCAATTTTGCTGGTGTGGGATTCCTGAGACAGCAGATCCCAGGGTCCTACCTGCTGGGATGATGGAGGGGAGGCTTCATCCCAAGTCCTCAGCCCTTTGTGCCATGTTTCTGCAGCGGTCACACCCATGGACAACATCAGGCTTTCAAGTGTCCAGCTGCTGCAGAAACATGAAAGGAAATGCAAGTTCTTTTGACAGCTGGTGAAAAATCCTTTTGTGATGTCTCTGGCCAGACTTTTCCCAAATGGAGAGCTGCTTCTGCCTGTCCCACAAGCTGAACTTCCCCGAGAATAAGGACCATTGTTGCTTCTGCTAAAGAAACAACAAAAACAACCCTCTTCTGAGCTACTGTCATGACTCGACAGGTCTCCAAGCCTGCAAAGCAGGTTTCTGCAAAATTTTCTTCTGCGATATTATTTTACCAAACTAAGCAGGGACTGTAGGGCAGAATTTTGTTTCTTAAATGCTTAGGAAATGTTTGGTTGTTTCCAAGGAGCATCTGAGATGCTCTAGATGTGGCTTATGGATGGGGCTTGGGACCACTGGGAGACTGGTGGCAATGACAGATGGCCCTCTGCAATGTCAGGTGGAGGTGTGGAGGGATTCCACAGGGTATTTCATGTGGCACAGGATGCAGTGCAGCGCTGCCTCCAGCGCTGGGGCCTCAGCACAGGAGAGACACGGAGCTGTTGGAGTGGGGCCAGAGGAGGCCCCGGAGATGCTGGGAGGGCTGGAGCCCCTCTGCTGTGGGGACAGGTTGAGAGAGTTGGGGGGGTTCAGCCTGAAGAAGAGAAGGCTCCGGGGAGACCTTGGAGCCCCTTCCAGTCCCTCAAGGGGCTCCAGGAAAGCTGGGGAGGGACTCTGGATCAGGGAGGGGAGCCATGGGACGAGGGGGAAGGGGTTTACACTGACAGAGGGGAGACTGAGATGAGATGTGAGGCAGAAATTGTTTGCTGTGAGGGTGGTGAGCCCCTGGCCCAGGTTGCCCAGAGAAGCTGTGGCTGCCCCATCCCTGGAGGGGTTCAAGGGCAGGTTGGAGGGGGCTTGGAGCAACGTGGTGTGGTGGGAGGTGTCCCTGCCCAGGGCAGGGGCTGGGACTGGATGAACTTTAAAAGTCCCTTCCAACCCAAACCATTCTGTGATTCTATTCCATGATTCTATGATATTACAATAGCTAAAGGGACACGAGCCCCACACTCACTGAGCATGAATTACAGACATGACACAAGAGGAGAAGAGGACACCTGCCCGGCTTGCCCCAGCTCTGACTAATGGATTTCTCTGGGACTTTAATGGGGGAACAGAGGTAGAAAAGGAGCTGGGGGGAACACAGGCAGCGGGAAGCATTCAGGACTTGCCTTTTGATGCTACAACCTCTAAACGGAAATTTTGGAGGCTGGTGCGGCACTAAGTGGGAAAGTGTGGTTTTGAGGATGAAGGCAGCAGGAAAGCCTACAGCCCCAAGGTCTGAGGGGCCATGCAAGTGGTTACCAAAGAGCTTTAGAGCAAGGGACTGTTTTCCCTCCTGGCTCATTGGGCGTGGGAGCAATCTCCAGACATATGGAAATTTTGGAGGCTGCAGAGCGCCAAGAGGGAAAGGGTGCTTTTCAGGCTAGAAGACAGCAGGAAAGCCCGCATCCCCAAGGTCTGTGGCACCATGGAAGCGGTTCCCAAAGAGCTATAGAAGAAGCCACAGTTTTCCCTCCTGGCTCTTTGGGAGTGGGAGCAACCTCCAGACATATGGAAATTTTGGAGGCTGGCGCAGCACGAAGGGGGAAAGGGTGGTTTTCAGACTAAAGGGAGAAGGAAAGCCCGCAACCCCAAGAGCTGTGGGGCTACGCACGCAGTTCCCAAAGAGCTTTAGAACAAGGCATAGTTTTCCCTGCTGGCTCTTTGGGCGTGGGACCAATCTCCAGAGATATGGGCATTTTTGTGCCTGGCGCAGTGCCAAGTGGGAAAGGGTGGTTTTGAGGCTGAAGGCAGCAGGAAAGCTTGCAGCCCCCAGGTCTGTGGGGCTACGCAAGCGGTTCCCAAGAGCTTAGAAGGCGGCATAATTTTCCCTGCTGGCTCTTTGGGCGTGGGACCAATCTCCAGACAGATGGCCATTTTTGGGCCTGACGCGGCGCCAAGTGGGAAAGGGTGGTTTTGAGGCTGAAGGCAGCAGGAAAGCCTGCAGCCCCCAGGTGTGTGGGGCTACGCAAGCGGTTCCCAAAGAGCTTTAGAACAAGGCATATTTTTCCCTGCTGGCTCTTTGGGCGTGAGACCAATCTCCAGGGATATGGGCATTTTTGTGCCTGGCGCGGCGCCAAGAGGGAAAGGGTGGTTTTGAGGCTGAAGGCAGCAGGAAAGCCTGCAGCCCCCAGGTCTGTGGGGCTACGCAAGCGGTTCCCAAAGAGCTTTAGAACAAGGCATAGTTTTCCCTGCTGGCTCTTTGGGCGTGGGACCAATCTCCAGAGATATGGGCATTTTTGTGCCTGGCGCGTCGCCAAGTGGGAAAGCGTGGTTTTGAGGCTGAAGGCAGCAGGAAAGCCTGCAGCCCCCAGGTCTGTGGGGCTACGCAAGCGTTTCCCAAAGAGCTTTAGAACAAGGCATAGTTTTCCCTGCTGGCTCTTTGGGCGAGGGACCAATCTCCAGAGATATGGGCATTTTTGTGCCTGGCGCGGCGCCAAGTGGGAAAGGGTGGTTTTGAGGCTGAAGGCAGCAGGAAAGCCTGCAGCCCCCAGGTGTGTGGGGCTACGCAAGCGGTTCCCAAAGAGCTTTAGAACAAGGCATAGTTTTCCCTGCTGGCTCTTTGGGCATGGGACCAATCTCCAGACACATGGCCATTTTTGGGCCTGGTGTGGCGCCAAGTGGGAAAGGGTGTTTTTGAGGCTGAAGGCAGCAGGAAAGCCTGCAGCCCCCAGGTGTGTGGGGCTACGCAAGCGTTTCCCAAAGAGCTTTAGAACAAGGCATAGTTTTCCCTGCTGGCTCTTTGGGCGTGGGACCAATCTCCAGAGATATGGGCATTTTTGTGCCTGGCGCGGCGCCAAGTGGGAAAGTGTGGTTTTGAGGCTGAAGGCAGCAGGAAAGCCTGCAGCCCCCAGGTGTGTGGGGCTACGCAAGCGGTTCCCAAAGAGCTTTAGAACAAGGCATAGTTTTCCCTGCTGGCTCTTTGGGCGTGGGACCAATCTCCAGCCATATGGCCATTTTTGTGCCTGGCGCGGCGCCAAGTGGGAAAGGGTGGTTTTGAGGCTGAAGGCAGCAGGAAAGCTTGCAGCCCCCAGGTGTGTGGGGCTACGCAAGCGGTTCCCAAAGAGCTTTAGAACAAGGCATAGTTTTCCCTGCTGGCTTTATGAGCGTGGGACCAATCTCCAGACAGATGGCCATTTTTGGGCCTGGCACGGCGCCAAGCGGGAAAGGGTGGTTTTGAGGCTGAAGGCGGTTGGAAAGCCTGAAGTCCCCAGGTGTGTGGGGCTACGCAAGCGGTTCCCAAAGAGCTTTAGAACAAGGCATAGATTTCCCTGCTGGCTCTTTGGGCGTGGGACCAATCTCCAGCCATATGGCCATTTTTGGGCCTGGCGTGGCGTGAAGTGGGAAAGGGTGGTTTTGAGGCTGAAGGCAGCAGGAAAGCCTGCAGCCCCCAGGTCTGTGGGGCTACGCAAGCGGTTCCCAAAGAGCTTTAGAACAAGGCATAGTTTTCCCTGCTGGCTCTTTCGGCGTGGGACCAATCTCCAGACAAATGGCCATTTTTGGGCCTGGCACGGCGCCAAGTGGGAAATGGTGGTTTTGAGGCTGAAGGCAGCAGGAAAGCCTGCAGCCCCCAGGTCTGTGGGGCTACGCAAGCGGTTCCCAAAGAGGTTTAGAACAAGGCATAGTTTTCCCTGCTGGCTTTATGAGCGTGGGACCAATCTCCAGACAGATGGCCATTTTTGTGCCTGGCGCGGCGCCAAGTGGGAAAGGGTGGTTTTGAGGCTGAAGGCAGTTGGAAAGCCTGCAGCCCCCAGGTCTGTGGGGCTACGCAAGTGTTTCCCAAAGAGCTTTAGAACAAGGCATAGATTTCCCTGCTGGCTCTTTGGGCGTGGGACCAATCTCCAGACAGATGGGCATTTTTGTGCCTGGCGCGGCGCCAAGTGGGAAAGTGTGGTTTTGAGGCTGAAGGCAGCAGGAAAGCCTGCAGCTCCCAGGTGTGTGTGGCTGCGCAAGCGTTTCCCAAAGAGCTTTAGAACAAGACATAGTTTTCCCTGATGGCTCTTTGGGCGTGGGACCAATCTCCAGCCATATGGCCATTTTTGTGCCTGGCGCGGCGCCAAGTGGGAAAGGGTGGTTTTGAGGCTGAAGGCAGCAGGAAAGCCTGCAGCCCCCAGGTCTGTGTGGCTGCGCAAGCGGTTCCCAAAGAGCTTTAGAACAAGGCATAGTTTTCCCTGCTGGCTCTTTGGGCGTGGGACCAATCTCCAGACAGATGGTTATTTTTGGGCCTGGCGTGGCGTCAAGTGGGAAAGGGTGGTTTTGAGGCTGAAGGCAGCAGGAAAGCCTGCAGCCCCCAGGTCTGTGGGGCTACGCAAACGGTTCCCAAAGAGGTTTAGAACAAGGCATAGTTTTCCCTGCTGGCTTTATGAGCGTGGGACCAATCTCCAGACAGATGGCCATTTTTGTGCCTGGCGCGGCGCCAAGTGGGAAAGGGTGGTTTTGAGGCTGAAGGCAGTTGGAAAGCCTGCAGCCCCCAGGTCTGTGGGGCTATGCAAGCGTTTCCCAAAGAGCTTTAGAACAAGGCATAGATTTCCCTGCTGGCTCTTTGGGCGTGGGACCAATCTCCAGCCAGATGGCCATTTTTGGGCCTGGCGCGGCGCCAAGTGGGAAAGTGTGGTTTTGAGGCTGAAGGCAGCAGGAAAGCCTGCAGCTCCCAGGTGTGTGTGGCTGCGCAAGCGGTTCCCAAAGAGCTTTAGAACAAGACATAGTTTTCCCTGATGGCTCTTTGGGCGTGGGACCAATCTCCATCCATATGGCCATTTTTGGGCCTGGCGCGGCGCCAAGTGGGAAAGGGTGGTTTTGAGGCTGAAGGCAGCAGGAAAGCCTGCAGCCCCCAGGTCTGTGTGGCTGCGCAAGCGGTTCCGAAAGAGCTTTAGAACAAGGCATAGTTTTCCCTGCTGGCTCTTTGGGCGTGGGACCAATCTCCAGACAGATGGTTATTTTTGGGCCTGGCGCGGCACCAAGTGGGAAAGGGTGTTTTTGGAGGCTGAAGGCAGCAGGAAAGCCTGCAGCCCCCAGGTCTGTGGGGCTACGCAAGCGTTTCCCAAAGAGCTTTAGAACAAGGCATAGTTTTCCCTGCTGGCTCTTTGGGCGTGGGACCAATCTCCAGCCATATGGCCATTTTTGTGCCTGGCGCGGCGCCAAGTGGGAAAGGGTGGTTTTGAGGCTGAAGGCAGCAGGAAAGCCTGCAGCCCCCAGGTGTGTGGGGCTACGCAAGCGGTTCCCAAAGAGCTTTAGAACAAGGCATAGTTTTCCCTGCTGGCTCTTTGGGCATGGGACCAATCTCCAGCCATATGGGCATTTTTGTGCCTGGCGCGGTGCCAAGTGGGAAAGGGTGGTTTTGAGGCTGAAGGCAGCAGGAAAGCCTGCAGCCCCCAGGTCTGTGGGGCTACGCAAGCGGTTCCCAAAGAGCTTTAGAACAAGGCATAGATTTCCCTGCTGGCTCTTTGGGCGTGGGACCAATCTCCAGACACATGGCCATTTTTGTGCCTGGCGCGGCGCCAAGTGGGAAAGGGTGGTTTTGACGCTGAAGGCAGCAGGAAAGCCTGCAGCCCCCAGGTCTGTTTGGCTACGCAAGCGGTTCCCAAAGAGCTTTAGAACAAGGCATAGTTTTCCCTGCTGGCTCTTTGGGCGTGGGACCAATCTCCAGACACACGGCCATTTTTGGTCCTGGCGCGGCGCCAAGTGGGAAAGGGTGGTTTTGAGGCTGAAGGCAGCAGGAAAGCCTGCAGCCCCCAGGTCTGTGGGGCTACGCAAGCGGTTCCCAAAGAGCTTTAGAACAAGGCATAGTTTTCCCTGCTGGCTCTTTGGGCGTGGGACCAATCTCCAGCCATATGGCCATTTTTGTGCCTGGCGCGTCGCCAAGTGGGAAAGGGTGGTTTTGAGGCTGAAGGCACCAGGAAAGCCTGCAGTCCCCAGGTCTGTGGGGCTACGCAAGCGGTTCCCAAAGAGCTTTAGAACAAGGCATAGTTTTCCCTGCTGGCTCTTTGGGAGTGGGACCACTCTAAAGGGATGTGGCCATTTTTGTGCCTGGCGCGTCGCCAAGTGGGAAAGGGTGGTTTTGAGGCTGAAGGCAGCAGGAAAGCTTGCAGCCCCCAGGTCTGTGGGGCTACGCAAGCGGTTCCCAAAGAGCTTTAGAACAAGGCATAGTTTTCCCTGCTGGCTCTTTGGGCATGGGACCAATCTCCAGACAAATGGCCATTTTTGTGCCTGGTGCGGCGCCTAGTGGGAAAGGGTGGTTTTGAGGCTGAAGGCAGCAGGAAAGCCTGCAGCCCCCAGGTCTGTGGGGCTACGCAAGCGGTTCCCAAAGAGCTTTAGAACAAGGCATAGTTTTCCCTGCTGGCTCTTTGGGCGTGGGACCAATCTCCAGACAAATGGCCTTTTTTGGGCCTGGCACGGCACCAAGTGGGAAAGTGTGGTTTTGAGGCTGAAGGCAGCAGGAAAGCCTGCAGCCCCCAGGTCTGTGGGGCTGCGCAAGCGGTTCCCAAAGAACTTTAGATCAAGACATAGTTTTCCCTGATGGCTCTTTGGGCGTGGGACCAATCTCCAGCCATATGGCCATTTTTGGGCCAGGCACGGCGCCAAGTGGGAAAGGGTGGTTTTGAGGCTGAAGGCAGCAGGAAAGCCTGCAGCCCCCAGGTCTGTGTGGCTGCGCAAGCGGTTCCCAAAGAGCTTTAGAACAAGGCATAGTTTTCCCTGCTGGCTCTTTGGGCGTGGGACCAATCTCCAGACAGATGGCTATTTTTGGGCCTGGCGTGGCGTCAAGTGGGAAAGGGTGTTTTTGAGGCTGAAGGCAGCAGGAAAGCCTGCAGCCCCCAGGTGTGTGGGGCTACGCAAGCGTTTCCCAAAGAGCTTTAGAACAAGGCATAGTTTTCCCTGCTGGCTCTTTGGGCGTGGGACCAATCTCCAGACAGATGGCCATTTTTGGTCCTGGCGCGGCGCCAAGTGGGAAAGGGTGGTTTTGAGGCTGAAGGCAGCAGGAAAGCCTGCAGCCCCCAGGTCTGTGGGGCTACGCAAGCGGTTCCCAAAGAGCTTTAGAACAAGGCATAGTTTTCCCTGCTGGCTCTTTGGGCGTGGGACCAATCTCCAGCCATACGGGCATTTTTGGGCCTGGCGCCGCGCCAAGTGGGAAAGGGTGGTTTTGAGGCTGAAGGCAGCAGGAAAGCCTGCAGCCCCCAGGTCTGTTTGGCTACGCAAGCGGTTCCCAAAGAGCTTTAGAACAAGGCATAGTTTTCCCTGCTGGCTCTTTGGGCGTGGGACCAATCTCCAGACACACGGCCATTTTTGGTCCTGGCGCGGCGCCAAGTGGGAAAGGGTGGTTTTGAGGCTGAAGGCAGCAGGAAAGCCTGCAGCCCCCAGGTCTGTGGGGCTACGCAAGCGGTTCCCAAAGAGCTTTAGAACAAGGCATAGTTTTCCCTGCTGGCTCTTTGGGCGTGGGACCAATCTCCAGACAAATTGCCATTTTTGTGCCTGGCGCGTCGCCAAGTGGGAAAGGGTGGTTTTGAGGCTGAAGGCAGCAGGAAAGCCTGCAGCCCCCAGGTCTGTGGGGCTACGCAAGCGGTTCCCAAAGAGCTTTAGAACAAGGCATAGTTTTCCCTGCTGGCTCTTTGGGAGTGGGACCACTCTAAAGGGATGTGGCCATTTTTATGCCTGGCGCGTCGCCAAGTGGGAAAGGGTGGTTTTGAGGCTGAAGGCAGCAGGAAAGCCTGCAGCCCCCAGGTGTGTGGGGCTACGCAAGCGGTTCCCAAAGAGCTTTAGAACAAGGCATAGTTTTCCCTGCTGGCTCTTTGGGCATGGGACCAATCTCCAGACAAATGGCCATTTTTGTGCCTGGTGCGGCGCCTAGTGGGAAAGGGTGGTTTTGAGGCTGAAGGCAGCAGGAAAGCCTGCAGCCCCCAGGTCTGTGGGGCTACGCAAGCGGTTCCCAAAGAGCTTTAGAACAAGGCATAGTTTTCCCTGCTGGCTCTTTGGGCGTGGGACCAATCTCCAGACAGATGGCTATTTTTGGGCCTGGCACGGCACCAAGTGGGAAAGGGTGGTTTTGAGGCTGAAGGCAGCAGGAAAGCCTGCAGCCCCCAGGTCTGTGGGGCTACGCAAGCGGTTCCCAAAGAGCTTTAGAACAAGGCATAGATTTCCCTGCTGGCTCTTTGGGCGTGGGACCAATATCCATCCATACGGGCATTTTTGGGCCTGGCGCCGCGCCAAGTGGGAAAGGGTGGTTTTGAGGCTGAAGGCAGCAGGAAAGCCTGCAGCCCCCAGGTCTGTTTGGCTACGCAAGCGGTTCCCAAAGAGCTTTAGAACAAGGCATAGTTTTCCCTGCTGGCTCTTTGGGCGTGGGACCGGTCTCCAGACACACGGCCATTTCTGTGCCTAGCGTGGCGCCAAGTGGGAAAGGGTGGTTTTGAGGCTGAAGGCAGCAGGAAAGCTTGCAGCCCCCAGGTCTGTGGGCCTACGCAAGCGGTTCCCAAAGAGCTTCAGAACAAGGCATAGTTTTCCCTGCTGGCTCTTTGGGCGTGGGACCAATCTCCAGACAGATGGCCATTTTTGTGCCTGGCGCGGCGCCAAGTGGGAAAGGGTGGTTTTGAGGCTGAAGGCAGCAGGAAAGCCTGCAGCCCCCAGGTCTGTGTGGCTGCGCAAGCGGTTCCGAAAGAGCTTTAGAACAAGGCATAGTTTTCCCTGCTGGCTCTTTGGGCGTGGGACCAATCTCCAGACAGATGGTTATTTTTGGGCCTGGCGCGGCACCAAGTGGGAAAGGGTGTTTTTGGAGGCTGAAGGCAGCAGGAAAGCCTGCAGCCCCCAGGTCTGTGGGGCTACGCAAGCGTTTCCCAAAGAGCTTTAGAACAAGGCATAGTTTTCCCTGCTGGCTCTTTGGGCGTGGGACCAATCTCCAGCCATATGGCCATTTTTGTGCCTGGCGCGGCGCCAAGTGGGAAAGGGTGGTTTTGAGGCTGAAGGCAGCAGGAAAGCCTGCAGCCCCCAGGTGTGTGGGGCTACGCAAGCGGTTCCCAAAGAGCTTTAGAACAAGGCATAGTTTTCCCTGCTGGCTCTTTGGGCATGGGACCAATCTCCAGCCATATGGGCATTTTTGTGCCTGGCGCCGCGCCAAGTGGGAAAGGGTGGTTTTGAGGCTGAAGGCAGCAGGAAAGCCTGCAGCCCCCAGGTCTGTGGGGCTACGCAAGCGGTTCCCAAAGAGCTTTAGAACAAGGCATAGATTTCCCTGCTGGCTCTTTGGGCGTGGGACCAATCTCCAGACACATGGCCATTTTTGTGCCTGGCGCGGCGCCAAGTGGGAAAGGGTGGTTTTGACGCTGAAGGCAGCAGGAAAGCCTGCAGACCCCAGGTCTGTTTGGCTACGCAAGCGGTTCCCAAAGAGCTTTAGAACAAGGCATAGTTTTCCCTGCTGGCTCTTTGGGCGTGGGACCAATCTCCAGACACACGGCCATTTTTGGTCCTGGCGCGGCGCCAAGTGGGAAAGGGTGGTTTTGAGGCTGAAGGCAGCAGGAAAGCCTGCAGCCCCCACATCTGTGTGGCTACGCAAGCGGTTCCCAAAGAGCTTTAGAACAAGGCATAGTTTTCCCTGCTGGCTCTTTGGGCGTGGGACCAATCTCCAGGGATGTGGCCATTTTTGTGCCTGGCGCGTCGCCAAGTGGGAAAGGGTGGTTTTGAGGCTGAAGGCACCAGGAAAGCCTGCAGTCCCCAGGTCTGTGGGGCTACGCAAGCGGTTCCCAAAGAGCTTTAGAACAAGGCATAGTTTTCCCTGCTGGCTCTTTGGGAGTGGGACCACTCTAAAGGGATGTGGCCATTTTTGTGCCTGGCGCGTCGCCAAGTGGGAAAGGGTGGTTTTGAGGCTGAAGGCAGCAGGAAAGCTTGCAGCCCCCAGGTCTGTGGGGCTACGCAAGCGGTTCCCAAAGAGCTTTAGAACAAGGCATAGTTTTCCCTGCTGGCTCTTTGGGCATGGGACCAATCTCCAGACAAATGGCCATTTTTGTGCCTGGTGCGGCGCCTAGTGGCAAAGGGTGGTTTTGAGGCTGAAGGCAGCAGGAAAGCCTGCAGCCCCCAGGTCTGTGGGGCTACGCAAGCGGTTCCCAAAGAGCTTCAGAACAAGGCATAGTTTTCCCTGCTGGCTCTTTGGGCGTGGGACCAATCTCCAGACAAATGGCCATTTTTGGGCCTGGCACGGCACCAAGTGGGAAAGGGTGGTTTTGAGGCTGAAGGCAGCAGGAAAGCCTGCAGCCCCCAGGTCTGTGGGGCTACGCAAACGGTTCCCAAAGAGGTTTAGAACAAGGCATAGTTTTCCCTGCTGGCTTTATGAGCGTGGGACCAATCTCCAGACAGATGGCCATTTTTGTGCCTGGCGCGGCGCCAAGTGGGAAAGGGTGGTTTTGAGGCTGAAGGCAGTTGGAAAGCCTGCAGCCCCCAGGTCTGTGGGGCTACGCAAGCGGTTCCCAAAGAGCTTTAGAACAAGGCATAGTTTTCCTTGCTGGCTCTTTGGGCGTGGGACCAATCTCCAGAGATATGGGCATTTTTGTGCCTGGCGCGGTGCCAAGTGAGAAAGTGTGGTTTTGAGGCTGAAGGCAGCAGGAAAGCCTGCAGCCCCCAGGTCTGTGGGGCTGCGCAAGCGGTTCCCAAAGAACTTTAGATCAAGACATAGTTTTCCCTGATGGCTCTTTGGGCGTGGGACCAATCTCCAGCCATATGGCCATTTTTGGGCCAGGCACGGCGCCAAGTGGGAAAGGGTGGTTTTGAGGCTGAAGGCAGCAGGAAAGCCTGCAGCCCCCAGGTCTGTGTGGCTGCGCAAGCGGTTCCCAAAGAGCTTTAGAACAAGGCATAGTTTTCCCTGCTGGCTCTTTGGGCGTGGGACCAATCTCCAGACAGATGGCTATTTTTGGGCCTGGCGTGGCGTCAAGTGGGAAAGGGTGTTTTTGAGGCTGAAGGCAGCAGGAAAGCCTGCAGCCCCCAGGTGTGTGGGGCTACGCAAGCGTTTCCCAAAGAGCTTTAGAACAAGGCATAGTTTTCCCTGCTGGCTCTTTGGGCGTGGGACCAATCTCCAGACAGATGGCCATTTTTGGTCCTGGCGCGGCGCCAAGTGGGAAAGGGTGGTTTTGAGGCTGAAGGCAGCAGGAAAGCCTGCAGCCCCCAGGTCTGTGGGGCTACGCAAGCGGTTCCCAAAGAGCTTTAGAACAAGGCATAGTTTTCCCTGCTGGCTCTTTGGGCGTGGGACCAATCTCCATCCATACGGGCATTTTTGGGCCTGGCGCCGCGCCAAGTGGGAAAGGGTGGTTTTGAGGCTGAAGGCAGCAGGAAAGCCTGCAGCCCCCAGGTCTGTTTGGCTACGCAAGCGGTTCCCAAAGAGCTTTAGAACAAGGCATAGTTTTCCCTGCTGGCTCTTTGGGCGTGGGACCAATCTCCAGACACACGGCCATTTTTGGGCCTGACGCGGCGCCAAGTGGGAAAGGGTGGTTTTGAGGCTGAAGGCAGCAGGAAAGCCTGCAGCCCCCAGGTCTGTGGGGCTACGCAAGCGGTTCCCAAAGAGCTTTAGAACAAGGCATAGTTTTCCCTGCTGGCTCTTTGGGCGTGGGACCAATCTCCAGAGAAATTGCCATTTTTGTGCCTGGCGCGTCGCCAAGTGGGAAAGGGTGGTTTTGAGGCTGAAGGCAGCAGGAAAGCCTGCAGCCCCCAGGTCTGTGGGGCTACGCAAGCGGTTCCCAAAGAGCTTTAGAACAAGGCATAGTTTTCCCTGCTGGCTCTTTGGGAGTGGGACCACTCTAAAGGGATGTGGCCATTTTTATGCCTGGCGCGTCGCCAAGTGGGAAAGGGTGGTTTTGAGGCTGAAGGCAGCAGGAAAGCCTGCAGCCCCCAGGTGTGTGGGGCTACGCAAGCGGTTCCCAAAGAGCTTTAGAACAAGGCATAGTTTTCCCTGCTAGCTCTTTGGGCATGGGACCAATCTCCAGACAAATGGCCATTTTTGTGCCTGGTGCGGCGCCTAGTGGGAAAGGGTGGTTTTGAGGCTGAAGGCAGCAGGAAAGCCTGCAGCCCCCAGGTCTGTGGGGCTACGCAAGCGGTTCCCAAAGAGCTTTAGAACAAGGCATAGTTTTCCCTGCTGGCTCTTTGGGCGTGGGACCAATCTCCAGACAGATGGCTATTTTTGGGCCTGGCACGGCACCAAGTGGGAAAGGGTGGTTTTGAGGCTGAAGGCAGCAGGAAAGCCTGCAGCCCCCAGGTCTGTGGGGCTACGCAAGCGGTTCCCAAAGAGCTTTAGAACAAGGCATAGATTTCCCTGCTGGCTCTTTGGGCGTGGGACCAATCTCCATCCATACGGGCATTTTTGGGCCTGGCGCCGCGCCAAGTGGGAAAGGGTGGTTTTGAGGCTGAAGGCAGCAGGAAAGCCTGCAGCCCCCAGGTCTGTTTGGCTACGCAAGCGGTTCCCAAAGAGCTTTAGAACAAGGCATAGTTTTCCCTGCTGGCTCTTTGGGCGTGGGACCAATCTCCAGACAGATGGCCATTTTTGTGCCTGGCGCGGCGCCAAGTGGGAAAGGGTGGTTTTGAGGCTGAAGGCAGCAGGAAAGCCTGCAGCCCCCAGGTGTGTGGGGCTACGCAAGCGGTTCCCAAAGAGCTTTAGAACAAGGCATAGTTTTCCCTGCTGGCTCTTTGGGCGTGGGACCAATCTCCAGACAGATGGCCATTTTTGTGCCTGGCGCGGCGCCAAGTGGGAAAGGGTGGTTTTGAGGCTGAAGGCAGCAGGAAAGCCTGCAGCCCCCAGGTCTGTGGGGCTACGCAAACGGTTCCCAAAGAGGTTTAGAACAAGGCATAGTTTTCCCTGCTGGCTTTATGAGCGTGGGACCAATCTCCAGACACATGGCCATTTTTGTGCCTGGCGCGGCGCCAAGTGGGAAAGGGTGGTTTTGAGGCTGAAGGCAGCAGGAAAGCCTGCAGCCCCCAGGTCTGTGGGGCTGCGCAAGCGTTTCCCAAAGAGCTTTAGAACAAGGCATAGTTTTCCCTGCTGGCTCTTTGGGCGTGGGACCAATCTCCAGGGATGTGGCCATTTTTGTGCCTGGCGCGGCGCCAAGTGGGAAAGGGTGGTTTTGAGGCTGAAGGCAGCAGGAAAGCCTGCAGCCCCCAGGTCTGTGTGGCTACGCAAGCGGTTCCGAAAGAGCTTTAGAACAAGGCATAGATTTCCCTGCTGGCTCTTTGGGCGTGGGTCCAATCTCCAGACAGATGGCTGTTTTTGGGCCTGGCGTGGCGTCAAGTAGGAAAGGGTGTTTTTGAGGCTGAAGGCAGCAGGAAAGCCTGCAGCCCCCAGGTCTGTGGGGCTACGCAAGCGGTTCCCAAAGAGCTTTAGAACAAGGCATAGATTTCCCTGCTGGCTCTTTGGGCGTGGGACCAATCTCCAGACACATGGCCATTTTTGTGCCTGGCGCGGCGCCAAGTGGGAAAGGGTGGTTTTGACGCTGAAGGCAGCAGGAAAGCCTGCAGACCCCAGGTCTGTTTGGCTACGCAAGCGGTTCCCAAAGAGCTTTAGAACAAGGCATAGTTTTCCCTCCTGGCTCTTTGGGCGTGGGACCAATCTCCAGACACACGGCCATTTTTGGTCCTGGCGCGGCGCCAAGTGGGAAAGGGTGGTTTTGAGGCTGAAGGCAGCAGGAAAGCCTGCAGCCCCCAGGTCTGTGTGGCTACGCAAGCGGTTCCCAAAGAGCTTTAGAACAAGGCATAGTTTTCCCAGCTGGCTCTTTGGGCGTGGGACCAATCTCCAGACAGATGGCCATTTTTGTGCCTGGCGCGTCGCCAAGTGGGAAAGGGTGGTTTTGAGGCTGAAGGCAGCAGGAAAGCCTGCAGCCCCCAGGTCTGTGGGGCTACGCAAGCGGTTCCCAAAGAGCTTTAGAACAAGGCATAGTTTTCCCTGCTGGCTCTTTGGGAGTGGGACCACTCTAAAGGGATGTGGCCATTTTTGGTCCTGGCGCGGCGCCAAGTGGGAAAGGGTGGTTTTGAGGCTGAAGGCAGCAGGAAAGCCTGCAGCCCCCAGGTCTGTGGGGCTACGCAAGCGGTTCCCAAAGAGCTTTAGAACAAGGCATAGTTTTCCCTGCTGGCTCTTTGGGCGTGGGACCAATCTCCAGCCATATGGGCATTTTTGGGCCTGGCGCGGCACCAAGTGGGAAAGGGTGGTTTTGAGGCTGAAGGCAGCAGGAAAGCCTGCAGCCCCCAGGTGTGTGGGGCTACGCAAACGGTTCCCAAAGAGGTTTAGAACAAGGCATAGTTTTCCCTGCTGGCTTTATGAGCGTGGGACCAATCTCCAGACAGATGGTCATTTTTGTGCCTGGCGCGGCGCCAAGTGGGAAAGGGTGGTTTTGAGGCTGAAGGCAGTTGGAAAGCCTGCAGCCCCCAGGTGTGTGGGGCTACGCAAGCGGTTCCCAAAGAGCTTTAGAACAAGGCATAGTTTTCCTTGCTGGCTCTTTGGGCGTGGGACCAATCTGCAGAGATATGGGCATTTTTGTGCCTGGCGCGGTGCCAAGTGAGAAAGTGTGGTTTTGAGGCTGAAGGCAGCAGGAAAGCCTGCAGCCCCCAGGTCTGTGGGGCTACGCAAGCGGTTCCCAAAGAACTTTAGATCAAGACATAGTTTTCCCTGATGGCTCTTTGGGCGTGGGACCAATCTCCAGCCATATGGCCATTTTTGGGCCTGGCACGGCGCCAAGTGGGAAAGGGTGGTTTTGAGGCTGAAGGCAGCAGGAAAGCCTGCAGCCCCCAGGTCTGTGTGGCTGCGCAAGCGGTTCCCAAAGAGCTTTAGAACAAGGCATAGTTTTCCCTGCTGGCTCTTTGGGCGTGGGACCAATCTCCAGACAGATGGCTATTTTTGGGCCTGGCGTGGCGTCAAGTGGGAAAGGGTGTTTTTGAGGCTGAAGGCAGCAGGAAAGCCTGCAGCCCCCAGGTCTGTTTGGCTACGCAAGCGGTTCCCAAAGAGCTTTAGAACAAGGCATAGTTTTCCCTGCTGGCTCTTTGGGCGTGGGACCAATCTCCAGAGATATGGGCATTTTTGTGCCTGGCGCGGCGCCAAGTGGGAAAGGGTGGTTTTGAGGCTGAAGGCAGCAGGAAAGCCTGCAGCCCCCAGGTCTGTGGGGCTACGCAAGCGGTTCCCAAAGAGCTTTAGAACAAGGCATAGTTTTCCCTGCTGGCTCTTTGGGCGTGGGACCAATCTCCATCCATACGGGCATTTTTGGGCCTGGCGCCGCGCCAAGTGGGAAAGGGTGGTTTTGAGGCTGAAGGCAGCAGGAAAGCCTGCAGCCCCCAGGTCTGTTTGGCTACGCAAGCGGTTCCCAAAGAGCTTTAGAACAAGGCATAGTTTTCCCTGCTGGCTCTTTGGGCGTGGGACCAATCTCCAGACACACGGCCATTTTTGGTCCTGGCGCGGCGCCAAGTGGGAAAGGGTGGTTTTGAGGCTGAAGGCAGCAGGAAAGCCTGCAGCCCCCAGGTCTGTGGGGCTACGCAAGCGGTTCCCAAAGAGCTTTAGAACAAGGCATAGTTTTCCCTGCTGGCTCTTTGGGCGTGGGACCAATCTCCAGACAGATGGTTATTTTTGGGCCTGGCGCGGCACCAAGTGGGAAAGGGTGTTTTTGGAGGCTGAAGGCAGCAGGAAAGCCTGCAGCCCCCAGGTCTGTGGGGCTACGCAAGCGTTTCCCAAAGAGCTTTAGAACAAGGCATAGTTTTCCCTGCTGGCTCTTTGGGCGTGGGACCAATCTCCAGCCATATGGCCATTTTTGTGCCTGGCGCGGTGCCAAGTGGGAAAGGGTGGTTTTGAGGCTGAAGGCAGCAGGAAAGCCTGCAGCCCCCAGGTCTGTGGGGCTACGCAAGCGGTTCCCAAAGAGCTTTAGAACAAGGCATAGATTTCCCTGCTGGCTCTTTGGGCGTGGGACCAATCTCCAGACACATGGCCATTTTTGTGCCTGGCGCGGCGCCAAGTGGGAAAGGGTGGTTTTGACGCTGAAGGCAGCAGGAAAGCCTGCAGACCCCAGGTCTGTTTGGCTACGCAAGCGGTTCCCAAAGAGCTTTAGAACAAGGCATAGTTTTCCCTCCTGGCTCTTTGGGCGTGGGACCAATCTCCAGACACACGGCCATTTTTGGTCCTGGCGCGGCGCCAAGTGGGAAAGGGTGGTTTTGAGGCTGAAGGCAGCAGGAAAGCCTGCAGCCCCCAGGTCTGTGTGGCTACGCAAGCGGTTCCCAAAGAGCTTTAGAACAAGGCATAGTTTTCCCAGCTGGCTCTTTGGGCGTGGGACCAATCTCCAGACAGATGGCCATTTTTGTGCCTGGCGCGTCGCCAAGTGGGAAAGGGTGGTTTTGAGGCTGAAGGCAGCAGGAAAGCCTGCAGCCCCCAGGTCTGTGGGGCTACGCAAGCGGTTCCCAAAGAGCTTTAGAACAAGGCATAGTTTTCCCTGCTGGCTCTTTGGGCGTGGGACCAATCTCCAGCCATATGGGCATTTTTGGGCCTGGCGCGGCACCAAGTGGGAAAGGGTGGTTTTGAGGCTGAAGGCAGCAGGAAAGCCTGCAGCCCCCAGGTGTGTGGGGCTACGCAAACGGTTCCCAAAGAGGTTTAGAACAAGGCATAGTTTTCCCTGCTGGCTTTATGAGCGTGGGACCAATCTCCAGACAGATGGTCATTTTTGTGCCTGGCGCGGCGCCAAGTGGGAAAGGGTGGTTTTGAGGCTGAAGGCAGTTGGAAAGCCTGCAGCCCCCAGGTGTGTGGGGCTACGCAAGCGGTTCCCAAAGAGCTTTAGAACAAGGCATAGTTTTCCTTGCTGGCTCTTTGGGCGTGGGACCAATCTGCAGAGATATGGGCATTTTTGTGCCTGGCGCGGTGCCAAGTGAGAAAGTGTGGTTTTGAGGCTGAAGGCAGCAGGAAAGCCTGCAGCCCCCAGGTCTGTGGGGCTACGCAAGCGGTTCCCAAAGAACTTTAGATCAAGACATAGTTTTCCCTGATGGCTCTTTGGGCGTGGGACCAATCTCCAGCCATATGGCCATTTTTGGGCCTGGCACGGCGCCAAGTGGGAAAGGGTGGTTTTGAGGCTGAAGGCAGCAGGAAAGCCTGCAGCCCCCAGGTCTGTGTGGCTGCGCAAGCGGTTCCCAAAGAGCTTTAGAACAAGGCATAGTTTTCCCTGCTGGCTCTTTGGGCGTGGGACCAATCTCCAGACAGATGGCTATTTTTGGGCCTGGCGTGGCGTCAAGTGGGAAAGGGTGTTTTTGAGCCTGAAGGCAGCAGGAAAGCCTGCAGCCCCCAGGTCTGTTTGGCTACGCAAGCGGTTCCCAAAGAGCTTTAGAACAAGGCATAGTTTTCCCTGCTGGCTCTTTGGGCGTGGGACCAATCTCCAGAGATATGGGCATTTTTGTGCCTGGCGCGGCGCCAAGTGGGAAAGGGTGGTTTTGAGGCTGAAGGCAGCAGGAAAGCCTGCAGCCCCCAGGTGTGTGGGGCTACGCAAGCGGTTCCCAAAGAGCTTTAGAACAAGGCATAGTTTTCCCTGCTGGCTCTTTGGGCGTGGGACCAATCTCCATCCATACGGGCATTTTTGGGCCTGGCGCCGCGCCAAGTGGGAAAGGGTGGTTTTGAGGCTGAAGGCAGCAGGAAAGCCTGCAGCCCCCAGGTCTGTTTGGCTACGCAAGCGGTTCCCAAAGAGCTTTAGAACAAGGCATAGTTTTCCCTGCTGGCTCTTTGGGCGTGGGACCAATCTCCAGACACACGGCCATTTTTGGTCCTGGCGCGGCGCCAAGTGGGAAAGGGTGGTTTTGAGGCTGAAGGCAGCAGGAAAGCCTGCAGCCCCCAGGTCTGTGGGGCTACGCAAGCGGTTCCCAAAGAGCTTTAGAACAAGGCATAGTTTTCCCTGCTGGCTCTTTGGGCGTGGGACCAATCTCCAGACAAATGGCCATTTTTGTGCCTGGCGCGTCGCCAAGTGGGAAAGTGTGGTTTTGAGGCTGAAGGCAGCAGGAAAGCCTGCAGCCCCCAGGTCTGTGGGGCTACGCAAGCGGTTCCCAAAGAGCTTTAGAACAAGGCATAGTTTTCCCTGCTGGCTCTTTGTGCGTGGGACCACTCTAAAGGGATGTGGCCATTTTTATGCCTGGCGCGTCGCCAAGTGGGAAAGGGTGGTTTTGAGGCTGAAGGCAGCAGGAAAGCCTGCAGCCCCCAGGTGTGTGGGGCTACGCAAGCGGTTCCCAAAGAGCTTTAGAACAAGGCATAGTTTTCCCTGCTGGCTCTTTGGGCATGGGACCAATCTCCAGACAAATGGCCATTTTTGTGCCTGGTGCGGCGCCTAGTGGGAAAGGGTGGTTTTGAGGCTGAAGGCAGCAGGAAAGCCTGCAGCCCCCAGGTCTGTGGGGCTACGCAAGCGGTTCCCAAAGAGCTTTAGAACAAGGCATAGTTTTCCCTGCTGGCTCTTTGGGCGTGGGACCAATCTCCAGACAGATGGCTATTTTTGGGCCTGGCACGGCACCAAGTGGGAAAGGGTGGTTTTGAGGCTGAAGGCAGCAGGAAAGCCTGCAGCCCCCAGGTCTGTGGGGCTACGCAAGCGGTTCCCAAAGAGCTTTAGAACAAGGCATAGATTTCCCTGCTGGCTCTTTGGGCGTGGGACCGGTCTCCAGACACACGGCCATTTCTGTGCCTAGCGTGGCGCCAAGTGGGAAAGGGTGGTTTTGAGGCTGAAGGCAGCAGGAAAGCTTGCAGCCCCCAGGTCTGTGGGCCTACGCAAGCGGTTCCCAAAGAGCTTCAGAACAAGGCATAGTTTTCCCTGCTGGCTCTTTGGGCGTGGGACCAATCTCCAGACAGATGGCCATTTTTGTGCCTGGCGCGGCGCCAAGTGGGAAAGGGTGGTTTTGAGGCTGAAGGCAGCAGGAAAGCCTGCAGCCCCCAGGTGTGTGGGGCTACGCAAGCGGTTCCCAAAGAGCTTTAGAACAAGGCATAGTTTTCCCTGCTGGATCTTTGGGCGTGGGACCAATCTCCAGACAGATGGCCATTTTTGTGCCTGGCGCGGCGCCAAGTGGGAAAGGGTGGTTTTGAGGCTGAAGGCAGCAGGAAAGCCTGCAGCCCCCAGGTCTGTGGGGCTACGCAAACGGTTCCCAAAGAGGTTTAGAACAAGGCATAGTTTTCCCTGCTGGCTTTATGAGCGTGGGACCAATCTCCAGACAGATGGCCATTTTTGTGCCTGGCGCGGCGCCAAGTGGGAAAGGGTGGTTTTGAGGCTGAAGGCAGCAGGAAAGCCTGCAGCCCCCAGGTCTGTGGGGCTGCGCAAGCGTTTCCCAAAGAGCTTTAGAACAAGACATAGTTTTCCCTGCTGGCTCTTTGGGCGTGGGACCAATCTCCAGGGATGTGGCCACTTTTGTGCCTGGCGCGGCGCCAAGTGGGAAAGGGTGGTTTTGAGGCTGAAGGCAGCAGGAAAGCCTGCAGCCCCCAGGTCTGTGGGGCTACGCAAGCGGTTCCGAAAGAGCTTTAGAACAAGGCATAGTTTTCCCTGCTGGCTCTTTGGGCGTGGGTCCAATCTCCAGACAGATGGCCATTTTTGGGCCTGACGCGGCGTCAAGTAGGAAAGGGTGTTTTTGAGGCTGAAGGCAGCAGGAAAGCCTGCAGCCCCCAGGTCTGTGGGGCTACGCAAGCGTTTCCCAAAGAGCTTTAGAACAAGGCATAGATTTCCCTGCTGGCTCTTTGGGCGTGGGACCAATCTCCAGAGATATGGGCATTTTTGTGCCTGGCGCGGCGCCAAGTGGGAAAGGGTGGTTTTGAGGCTGAAGGCAGCAGGAAAGCCTGCAGCCCCCAGGTGTGTGGGGCTACGCAAGCGGTTCCCAAAGAGCTTTAGAACAAGGCATAGTTTTCCCTGCTGGCTCTTTGGGCGTGGGACCAATCTCCAGCCATACGGGCATTTTTGGTCCTGGCGCGGCGCCAGATGGGAAAGGGTGGTTTTGAGGCTGAAGGCAGCAGGAAAGCCTGCAGCCCCCAGGTGTGTGGGGCTACGCAAGCGGTTCCCAAAGAGCTTTAGAACAAGGCATAGTTTTCCCTGCTGGCTCTTTGGGCGTGGGACCAATCTCCAGACAGATGGCTATTTTTGGGCCTGGCACGGCACCAAGTGGGAAAGGGTGGTTTTGAGGCTGAAGGCAGCAGGAAAGCCTGCAGCCCCCAGGTGTGTGGGGCTACGCAAGCGGTTCCCAAAGAGCTTTAGAACAAGGCATAGATTTCCCTGCTGGCTCTTTGGGCGTGGGACCAATCTCCATCCATACGGGCATTTTTGGGCCTGGCGCCGCGCCAAGTGGGAAAGGGTGGTTTTGAGGCTGAAGGCAGCAGGAAAGCCTGCAGCCCCCAGGTCTGTTTGGCTACGCAAGCGGTTCCCAAAGAGCTTTAGAACAAGGCATAGTTTTCCCTGCTGGCTCTTTGGGCGTGGGACCGGTCTCCAGACACACGGCCATTTCTGTGCCTAGCGTGGCGCCAAGTGGGAAAGGGTGGTTTTGAGGCTGAAGGCAGCAGGAAAGCTTGCAGCCCCCCAGGTCTGTGGGCCTACGCAAGCGGTTCCCAAAGAGCTTCAGAACAAGGCATAGTTTTCCCTGCTGGCTCTTTGGGCGTGGGACCAATCTCCAGACAGATGGCCATTTTTGTGCCTGGCGCGGCGCCAAGTGGGAAAGGGTGGTTTTGAGGCTGAAGGCAGCAGGAAAGCCTGCAGCCCCCAGGTGTGTGGGGCTACGCAAACGGTTCCCAAAGAGGTTTAGAACAAGGCATAGTTTTCCCTGCTGGCTTTATGAGCGTGGGACCAATCTCCAGACAGATGGCCATTTTTGTGCCTGGCGCGGCGCCAAGTGGGAAAGGGTGGTTTTGAGGCTGAAGGCAGCAGGAAAGCCTGCAGCCCCCAGGTCTGTGGGGCTGCGCAAGCGTTTCCCAAAGAGCTTTAGAACAAGACATAGTTTTCCCTGCTGGCTCTTTGGGCGTGGGACCAATCTCCAGGGATGTGGCCACTTTTGTGCCTGGCGCGGCGCCAAGTGGGAAAGGGTGGTTTTGAGGCTGAAGGCAGCAGGAAAGTCTGCAGCCCCCAGGTCTGTGTGGCTACGCAAGCGGTTCCGAAAGAGCTTTAGAACAAGGCATAGATTTCCCTGCTGGCTCTTTGGGCGTGGGTCCAATCTCCAGACAGATGGCTGTTTTTGGGCCTGGCGTGGCGTCAAGTAGGAAAGGGTGTTTTTGAGGCTGAAGGCAGCAGGAAAGCCTGCAGCCCCCAGGTCTGTGGGGCTACGCAAGCGTTTCCCAAAGAGCTTTAGAACAAGGCATAGATTTCCCTCCTGGCTCTTTGGGCGTGGGACCAATCTCCAGAGATATGGGCATTTTTGTGCCTGGCGCGGCGCCAAGTGGGAAAGGGTGGTTTTGAGGCTGAAGGCAGCAGGAAAGCCTGCAGCCCCCAGGTGTGTGGGGCTACGCAAGCGGTTCCCAAAGAGCTTTAGAACAAGGCATAGTTTTCCCTGCTGGCTCTTTGGGCGTAGGACCAATCTCCAGACAGATGGCCATTTTTGGGCCTGGCGCGGCGCCAAGTGGGAAAGGGTGGTTTTGAGGCTGAAGGCAGCAGGAAAGCCTGCAGCCCCCAGGTCTGTGTGGCTGCGCAAGCGGTTCCCAAAGAGCTTTAGAACAAGGCATAGTTTTCCCTGCTGGCTCTTTGGGCGTGGGACCAATCTCCAGACAGATGGTTATTTTTGGGCCTGGCGCGGCACCAAGTGGGAAAGGGTGTTTTTGGAGGCTGAAGGCAGCAGGAAAGCCTGCAGCCCCCAGGTGTGTGGGGCTACGCAAGCGTTTCCCAAAGAGCTTTAGAACAAGGCATAGTTTTCCCTGCTGGCTCTTTGGGCGTGGGACCAATCTCCAGCCATATGGCCATTTTTGTGCCTGGCGCGGTGCCAAGTGGGAAAGGGTGGTTTTGAGGCTGAAGGCAGCAGGAAAGCCTGCAGCCCCCAGGTCTGTGGGGCTACGCAAGCGGTTCCCAAAGAGCTTTAGAACAAGGCATAGATTTCCCTGCTGGCTCTTTGGGCGTGGGACCAATCTCCAGACACATGGCCATTTTTGTGCCTGGCGCGGCGCCAAGTGGGAAAGGGTGGTTTTGACGCTGAAGGCAGCAGGAAAGCCTGCAGACCCCAGGTCTGTTTGGCTACGCAAGCGGTTCCCAAAGAGCTTTAGAACAAGGCATAGTTTTCCCTCCTGGCTCTTTGGGCGTGGGACCAATCTCCAGACACACGGCCATTTTTGGTCCTGGCGCGGCGCCAAGTGGGAAAGGGTGGTTTTGAGGCTGAAGGCAGCAGGAAAGCCTGCAGCCCCCAGGTCTGTGGGGCTACGCAAGCGGTTCCCAAAGAGCTTTAGAACAAGGCATAGTTTTCCCTGCTGGCTCTTTGGGCGTGGGACCAATCTCCAGCCATACGGGCATTTTTGGTCCTGGCGCGGCGCCAGATGGGAAAGGGTGGTTTTGAGGCTGAAGGCAGCAGGAAAGCCTGCAGCCCCCAGGTGTGTGGGGCTACGCAAGCGGTTCCCAAAGAGCTTTAGAACAAGGCATAGTTTTCCCTGCTGGCTCTTTGGGCGTGGGACCAATCTCCAGACAGATGGCTATTTTTGGGCCTGGCACGGCACCAAGTGGGAAAGGGTGGTTTTGAGGCTGAAGGCAGCAGGAAAGCCTGCAGCCCCCAGGTCTGTGGGGCTACGCAAGCGGTTCCCAAAGAGCTTTAGAACAAGGCATAGATTTCCCTGCTGGCTCTTTGGGCGTGGGACCAATCTCCATCCATACGGGCATTTTTGGGCCTGGCGCCGCGCCAAGTGGGAAAGGGTGGTTTTGAGGCTGAAGGCAGCAGGAAAGCCTGCAGCCCCCAGGTGTGTGGGGCTACGCAAGCGGTTCCCAAAGAGCTTTAGAACAAGGCATAGTTTTCCCTGCTGGCTCTTTGGGCGTGGGACCGGTCTCCAGACACACGGCCATTTCTGTGCCTAGCGTGGCGCCAAGTGGGAAAGGGTGGTTTTGAGGCTGAAGGCAGCAGGAAAGCTTGCAGCCCCCAGGTCTGTGGGCCTACGCAAGCGGTTCCCAAAGAGCTTCAGAACAAGGCATAGTTTTCCCTGCTGGCTCTTTGGGCGTGGGACCAATCTCCAGACAGATGGCCATTTTTGTGCCTGGCGCGGCGCCAAGTGGGAAAGGGTGGTTTTGAGGCTGAAGGCAGCAGGAAAGCCTGCAGCCCCCAGGTGTGTGGGGCTACGCAAACGGTTCCCAAAGAGGTTTAGAACAAGGCATAGTTTTCCCTGCTGGCTTTATGAGCGTGGGACCAATCTCCAGACAGATGGCCATTTTTGTGCCTGGCGCGGCGCCAAGTGGGAAAGGGTGGTTTTGAGGCTGAAGGCAGCAGGAAAGCCTGCAGCCCCCAGGTCTGTGGGGCTGCGCAAGCGTTTCCCAAAGAGCTTTAGAACAAGACATAGTTTTCCCTGCTGGCTCTTTGGGCGTGGGACCAATCTCCAGGGATGTGGCCACTTTTGTGCCTGGCGCGGCGCCAAGTGGGAAAGGGTGGTTTTGAGGCTGAAGGCAGCAGGAAAGCCTGCAGCCCCCAGGTCTGTGTGGCTACGCAAGCGGTTCCGAAAGAGCTTTAGAACAAGGCATAGATTTCCCTGCTGGCTCTTTGGGCGTGGGTCCAATCTCCAGACAGATGGCTGTTTTTGGGCCTGGCGTGGCGCCAAGTGGGAAAGGGTGTTTTTGAGGCTGAAGGCAGCAGGAAAGCCTGCAGCCCCCAGGTGTGTGGGGCTACGCAAGCGGTTCCCAAAGAGCTTTAGAACAAGGCATAGTTTTCCCTGCTGGCTCTTTGGGCGTGTGACCAATCTCCAGCCATACGGGCATTTTTGGGCCTGGCGCGGCGCCAGATGGGAAAGGGTGGTTTTGAGGCTGAAGGCAGCAGGAAAGCCTGCAGCCCCCAGGTGTGTGGGGCTACGCAAGCGGTTCCCAAAGAGCTTTAGAACAAGGCATAGTTTTCCCTGCTGGCTCTTTGGGCGTGGGACCAATCTCCAGACAGATGGCTATTTTTGGGCCTGGCACGGCACCAAGTGGGAAAGGGTGGTTTTGAGGCTGAAGGCAGCAGGAAAGCCTGCAGCCCCCAGGTCTGTGGGGCTACGCAAGCGGTTCCCAAAGAGCTTTAGAACAAGGCATAGATTTCCCTGCTGGCTCTTTGGGCGTGGGACCAATCTCCATCCATACGGGCATTTTTGGGCCTGGCGCCGCGCCAAGTGGGAAAGGGTGGTTTTGACGCTGAAGGCAGCAGGAAAGCCTGCAGCCCCCAGGTCTGTTTGGCTACGCAAGCGGTTCCCAAAGAGCTTTAGAACAAGGCATAGTTTTCCCTGCTGGCTCTTTGGGCGTGGGACCGGTCTCCAGACACACGGCCATTTCTGTGCCTAGCGTGGCGCCAAGTGGGAAAGGGTGGTTTTGAGGCTGAAGGCAGCAGGAAAGCTTGCAGCCCCCAGGTCTGTGGGCCTACGCAAGCGGTTCCCAAAGAGCTTCAGAACAAGGCATAGTTTTCCCTGCTGGCTCTTTGGGCGTGGGACCAATCTCCAGACAGATGGCCATTTTTGTGCCTGGCGCGGCGCCAAGTGGGAAAGGGTGGTTTTGAGGCTGAAGGCAGCAGGAAAGCCTGCAGCCCCCAGGTGTGTGGGGCTACGCAAACGGTTCCCAAAGAGGTTTAGAACAAGGCATAGTTTTCCCTGCTGGCTTTATGAGCGTGGGACCAATCTCCAGACAGATGGCCATTTTTGTGCCTGGCGCGGCGCCAAGTGGGAAAGGGTGGTTTTGAGGCTGAAGGCAGCAGGAAAGCCTGCAGCCCCCAGGTCTGTGGGGCTGCGCAAGCGTTTCCCAAAGAGCTTTAGAACAAGACATAGTTTTCCCTGCTGGCTCTTTGGGCGTGGGACCAATCTCCAGGGATGTGGCCACTTTTGTGCCTGGCGCGGCGCCAAGTGGGAAAGGGTGGTTTTGAGGCTGAAGGCAGCAGGAAAGCCTGCAGCCCCCAGGTCTGTGTGGCTACGCAAGCGGTTCCGAAAGAGCTTTAGAACAAGGCATAGATTTCCCTGCTGGCTCTTTGGGCGTGGGTCCAATCTCCAGACAGATGGCTGTTTTTGGGCCTGGCGTGGCGTCAAGTAGGAAAGGGTGTTTTTGAGGCTGAAGGCAGCAGGAAAGCCTGCAGCCCCCAGGTGTGTGGGGCTACGCAAGCGTTTCCCAAAGAGCTTTAGAACAAGGCATAGATTTCCCTCCTGGCTCTTTGGGCGTGGGACCAATCTCCAGAGATATGGGCATTTTTGTGCCTGGCGCGGCGCCAAGTGGGAAAGGGTGGTTTTGAGGCTGAAGGCAGCAGGAAAGCCTGCAGCCCCCAGGTCTGTGGGGCTACGCAAGCGGTTCCCAAAGAGCTTTAGAACAAGGCATAGATTTCCCTGCTGGCTCTTTGGGCGTGGGACCAATCTCCAGACACATGGCCATTTTTGTGCCTGGAGCGGCGCCAAGTGGGAAAGGGTGGTTTTGACGCTGAAGGCAGCAGGAAAGCCTGCAGACCCCAGGTCTGTTTGGCTACGCAAGCGGTTCCCAAAGAGCTTTAGAACAAGGCATAGTTTTCCCTCCTGGCTCTTTGGGCGTGGGACCAATCTCCAGACACACGGCCATTTTTGGTCCTGGCGCGGCGCCAAGTGGGAAAGGGTGGTTTTGAGGCTGAAGGCAGCAGGAAAGCCTGCAGCCCCCAGGTCTGTGGGCTACGCAAGCGGTTCCCAAAGAGCTTTAGAACAAGGCATAGTTTTCCCTGCTGGCTCTTTGGGCGTGGGACCAATCTCCAGCCATATGGGCATTTTTGGGCCTGGCGCGGCACCAAGTGGGAAAGGGTGGTTTTGAGGCTGAAGGCAGCAGGAAAGCCTGCAGCCCCCAGGTGTGTGGGGCTACGCAAACGGTTCCCAAAGAGGTTTAGAACAAGGCATAGTTTTCCCTGCTGGCTTTATGAGCGTGGGACCAATCTCCAGACAGATGGCCATTTTTGTGCCTGGCGCGGCGCCAAGTGGGAAAGGGTGGTTTTGAGGCTGAAGGCAGTTGGAAAGCCTGCAGCCCCCAGGTCTGTGGGGCTACGCAAGCGGTTCCCAAAGAGCTTTAGAACAAGGCATAGTTTTCCTTGCTGGCTCTTTGGGCGTGGGACCAATCTGCAGAGATATGGGCATTTTTGTGCCTGGCGCGGTGCCAAGTGAGAAAGTGTGGTTTTGAGGCTGAAGGCAGCAGGAAAGCCTGCAGCCCCCAGGTCTGTGGGGGCTACGCAAGCGGTTCCCAAAGAACTTTAGATCAAGACATAGTTTTCCCTGATGGCTCTTTGGGCGTGGGACCAATCTCCAGCCATATGGCCATTTTTGGGCCTGGCACGGCGCCAAGTGGGAAAGGGTGGTTTTGAGGCTGAAGGCAGCAGGAAAGCCTGCAGCCCCCAGGTCTGTGTGGCTGCGCAAGCGGTTCCCAAAGAGCTTTAGAACAAGGCATAGTTTTCCCTGCTGGCTCTTTGGGCGTGGGACCAATCTCCAGACAGATGGCTATTTTTGGGCCTGGCGTGGCGTCAAGTGGGAAAGGGTGTTTTTGAGGCTGAAGGCAGCAGGAAAGCCTGCAGCCCCCAGGTCTGTTTGGCTACGCAAGCGGTTCCCAAAGAGCTTTAGACCAAGGCATAGTTTTCCCTCCTGGCTCTTTGGGCGTGGGACCAATCTCCAGAGATATGGGCATTTTTGTGCCTGGCGCGGCGCCAAGTGGGAAAGGGTGGTTTTGAGGCTGAAGGCAGCAGGAAAGCCTGCAGCCCCCAGGTCTGTGGGGCTATGCAAGCGGTTCCCAAAGAGCTTTAGAACAAGGCATAGTTTTCCCTGCTGGCTCTTTGGGCGTGGGACCAATCTCCATCCATACGGGCATTTTTGGGCCTGGCGCCGTGCCAAGTGGGAAAGGGTGGTTTTGAGGCTGAAGGCAGCAGGAAAGCCTGCAGCCCCCAGGTCTGTTTGGCTACGCAAGCGGTTCCCAAAGAGCTTTAGAACAAGGCATAGTTTTCCCTGCTGGCTCTTTGGGCGTGGGACCAATCTCCAGACACACGGCCATTTTTGGTCCTGGCGCGGCGCCAAGTGGGAAAGGGTGGTTTTGAGGCTGAAGGCAGCAGGAAAGCCTGCAGCCCCCAGGTCTGTGGGGCTACGCAAGCGGTTCCCAAAGAGCTTTAGAACAAGGCATAGTTTTCCCTGCTGGCTCTTTGGGCGTGGGACCAATCTCCAGACAAATGGCCATTTTGTGCCTGGCGCGTCGCCAAGTGGGAAAGGGTGGTTTTGAGGCTGAAGGCAGCAGGAAAGCCTGCAGCCCCCAGGTCTGTGGGGCTACGCAAGCGGTTCCCAAAGAGCTTTAGAACAAGGCATAGTTTTCCCTGCTGGCTCTTTGTGCGTGGGACCACTCTAAAGGGATGTGGCCATTTTTATGCCTGGCGCGTCGCCAAGTGGGAAAGGGTGGTTTTGAGGCTGAAGGCAGCAGGAAAGCCTGCAGCCCCCAGGTGTGTGGGGCTACGCAAGCGGTTCCCAAAGAGCTTTAGAACAAGGCATAGTTTTCCCTGCTGGCTCTTTGGGCATGGGACCAATCTCCAGACAAATGGCCATTTTTGTGCCTGGTGCGGCGCCTAGTGGGAAAGGGTGGTTTTGAGGCTGAAGGCAGCAGGAAAGCCTGCAGCCCCCAGGTCTGTGGGGCTACGCAAGCGGTTCCCAAAGAGCTTTAGAACAAGGCATAGTTTTCCCTGCTGGCTCTTTGGGCGTGGGACCAATCTCCAGACAGATGGCTATTTTTGGGCCTGGCACGGCACCAAGTGGGAAAGGGTGGTTTTGAGGCTGAAGGCAGCAGGAAAGCCTGCAGCCCCCAGGTCTGTGGGGCTACGCAAGCGGTTCCCAAAGAGCTTTAGAACAAGGCATAGATTTCCCTGCTGGCTCTTTGGGCGTGGGACCGGTCTCCAGACACACGGCCATTTCTGTGCCTAGCGTGGCGCCAAGTGGGAAAGGGTGGTTTTGAGGCTGAAGGCAGCAGGAAAGCTTGCAGCCCCCAGGTCTGTGGGCCTACGCAAGCGGTTCCCAAAGAGCTTCAGAACAAGGCATAGTTTTCCCTGCTGGCTCTTTGGGCGTGGGACCAATCTCCAGACAGATGGCCATTTTTGTGCCTGGCGCGGCGCCAAGTGGGAAAGGGTGGTTTTGAGGCTGAAGGCAGCAGGAAAGCCTGCAGCCCCCAGGTGTGTGGGGCTACGCAAGCGGTTCCCAAAGAGCTTTAGAACAAGGCATAGTTTTCCCTGCTGGCTCTTTGGGCGTGGGACCAATCTCCAGACAGATGGCCATTTTGTGCCTGGCGCGGCGCCAAGTGGGAAAGGGTGGTTTTGAGGCTGAAGGCAGCAGGAAAGCCTGCAGCCCCCAGGTCTGTGGGGCTACGCAAACGGTTCCCAAAGAGGTTTAGAACAAGGCATAGTTTTCCCTGCTGGCTTTATGAGCGTGGGACCAATCTCCAGACAGATGGCCATTTTTGTGCCTGGCGCGGCGCCAAGTGGGAAAGGGTGGTTTTGAGGCTGAAGGCAGCAGGAAAGCCTGCAGCCCCCAGGTCTGTGGGGCTGCGCAAGCGTTTCCCAAAGAGCTTTAGAACAAGACATAGTTTTCCCTGCTGGCTCTTTGGGCGTGGGACCAATCTCCAGGGATGTGGCCACTTCTGTGCCTGGCGCGGCGCCAAGTGGGAAAGGGTGGTTTTGAGGCTGAAGGCAGCAGGAAAGCCTGCAGCCCCCAGGTCTGTGGGGCTACGCAAGCGGTTCCGAAAGAGCTTTAGAACAAGGCATAGTTTTCCCTGCTGGCTCTTTGGGCGTGGGTCCAATCTCCAGACAGATGGCCATTTTTGGGCCTGACGCGGCGTCAAGTAGGAAAGGGTGTTTTTGAGGCTGAAGGCAGCAGGAAAGCCTGCAGCCCCCAGGTCTGTGGGGCTACGCAAGCGTTTCCCAAAGAGCTTTAGAACAAGGCATAGATTTCCCTGCTGGCTCTTTGGGCGTGGGACCAATCTCCAGAGATATGGGCATTTTTGTGCCTGGCGCGGCGCCAAGTGGGAAAGGGTGGTTTTGAGGCTGAAGGCAGCAGGAAAGCCTGCAGCCCCCAGGTGTGTGGGGCTACGCAAGCGGTTCCCAAAGAGCTTTAGAACAAGGCATAGTTTTCCCTGCTGGCTCTTTGGGCGTGGGACCAATCTCCAGCCATACGGGCATTTTTGGTCCTGGCGCGGTGCCAGATGGGAAAGGGTGGTTTTGAGGCTGAAGGCAGCAGGAAAGCCTGCAGCCCCCCAGGTGTGTGGGGCTACGCAAGCGGTTCCCAAAGAGCTTTAGAACAAGGCATAGTTTTCCCTGCTGGCTCTTTGGGCGTGGGACCAGTCTCCAGACACACGGCCATTTTCTGTGCCTGGGCGCGGCGCCAAGTGGGAAAGGGTGGTTTTGAGGCTGAAGGCAGCAGGAAAGCCTGCAGCCCCCAGGTCTGTGGGGCTACGCAAGCGGTTCCCAAAGAGCTTTAGAACAAGGCATAGTTTTCCCTGCTGGCTCTTTGTGCATGGGACCAATCTCCAGAGATAAGGCCATTTTTGTGCCTGGCGCGGCGCCAAGTGGGAAAGGGTGGTTTTGAGGCTGAAGGCAGCAGGAAAGCCTGCAGCCCCCAGGTGTGTGGGGCTACGCAAGCGGTTCCCAAAGAGGTTTAGAACAAGGCATATTTTTCCCTGCTGGCTCTTTGGGCGTGGGACCAATCTCCAGCCATATGGCCATTTTTGTGCCTGGCGCGGCGCCAAGTGGGAAAGGGTGGTTTTGAGGCTGAAGGCAGTTGTAAAGCCTGCAGCCCCCAGGTGTGTGGGGCTACGCAAGCGGTTCCGAAAGAGCTTTAGAACAAGGCATAGATTTCCCTGCTGGCTCTTTGGGCGTGGGACCAATCTCCAGAGATATGGGCATTTTTGTGCCTGGCGCGGCGCCAAGTGGGAAAGGGTGGTTTTGAGGCTGAAGGCAGCAGGAAAGCCTGCAGCCCCCAGGTCTGTGGGGCTACATAACGTTCCCAAAGAGCTTTAGAACAAGGCATAGATTTCCCTGCTGGCTCTTTGGGCGTGGGACGAATCTCCAGGGATGTGGCCATTTTTGTGCCTGGCGCGGCGCCAAGTGGGAAAGGGTGGTTTTGAGGCTGAAGGCAGCAGGAAAGCCTGCAGCCCCCAGGTGTGTGGGGCTACGCAAGCGGTTCCCAAAGAGCTTTAGAACAAGGCATAGTTTTCCCTGCTGGCTCTTTGGGCATGGGACCAATCTCCAGACAAATGGCCATTTTTGTGCCTGGTGCGGCGCCTAGTGGGAAAGGGTGGTTTTGAGGCTGAAGGCAGCAGGAAAGCCTGCAGCCCCCAGGTCTGTGGGGCTACGCAAGCGTTTCCCAAAGAGCTTTAGAACAAGGCATAGTTCTTCCCTCCTGGCTTTATGAGCGTGGGACCAATCTCCAGCCATATGGCCATTTTTGTGCCTGGCGTGGCGCCAAGTGGGAAAGGGTGGTTTTGAGGCTGAAGGCAGTTGTAAAGCCTGCAGCCCCCAGGTCTGTGGGGCTACGCAAGCGGTTCCCAAAGAGCTTTAGAACAAGACATAGTTTTCCCCTGCTGGCTCTTTGTGCATGGGACCAATCTCCAGAGATAAGGCCATTTTTGTGCCTGGCGCGGCGCCAAGTGGGAAAGGGTGGTTTTGAGGCTGAAGGCAGCAGGGAAAGCCTGCAGCCCCCAGGTGTGTGGGGCTACGCAAGCGGTTCCCAAAGAGGTTTAGAACAAGGCATATTTTTCCCTGCTGGCTCTTTGGGCGTGGGACCAATCTCCAGCCATATGGCCATTTTTGTGCCTGGCGCGGCGCCAAGTGGGAAAGGGTGGTTTTGACGCTGAAGGCAGCAGGAAAGCCTGCAGACCCCAGGTCTGTTTGGCTACGCAAGCGGTTCCCAAAGAGCTTTAGAACAAGGCATAGTTTTCCCTCCTGGCTCTTTGGGCGTGGGACCAATCTCCAGACACACGGCCATTTTTGGTCCTGGCGCGGCGCCAAGTGGGAAAGGGTGGTTTTGAGGCTGAAGGCAGCAGGAAAGCCTGCAGCCCCCAGGTCTGTGTGGCTACGCAAGCGGTTCCCAAAGAGCTTTAGAACAAGGCATAGTTTTCCCTGCTGGCTCTTTGGGCGTGGGACCAATCTCCAGGGATGTGGCCATTTTTGTGCCTGGCGCGTCGCCAAGTGGGAAAGGGTGGTTTTGAGGCTGAAGGCAGCAGGAAAGCCTGCAGCCCCCAGGTGTGTGGGGCTACGCAAGCGGTTCCCAAAGAGCTTTAGAACAAGGCATAGTTTTCCCTGCTGGCTCTTTGGGAGTGGGACCACTCTAAAGGGATGTGGCCATTTTTGTGCCTGGCGCGTCGCCAAGTGGGAAAGGGTGGTTTTGAGGCTGAAGGCAGCAGGAAAGCCTGCAGCCCCCAGGTCTGTGGGGCTACGCAAGCGGTTCCCAAAGAGCTTTAGAACAAGGCATAGTTTTCCCTGCTGGCTCTTTGGGCGTGGGACCAATCTCCAGCCATATGGGCATTTTTGGGCCTGGCGCGGCACCAAGTGGGAAAGGGTGGTTTTGAGGCTGAAGGCAGCAGGAAAGCCTGCAGCCCCCAGGTCTGTGGGGCTACGCAAACGGTTCCCAAAGAGGTTTAGAACAAGGCATAGTTTTCCCTGCTGGCTTTATGAGCGTGGGACCAATCTCCAGACAGATGGCCATTTTTGTGCCTGGCGCGGCGCCAAGTGGGAAAGGGTGGTTTTGAGGCTGAAGGCAGTTGGAAAGCCTGCAGCCCCCAGGTCTGTGGGGCTACGCAAGCGGTTCCCAAAGAGCTTTAGAACAAGGCATAGTTTTCCTTGCTGGCTCTTTGGGCGTGGGACCAATCTGCAGAGATATGGGCATTTTTGTGCCTGGCGCGTCGCCAAGTGGGAAAGGGTGGTTTTGAGGCTGAAGGCAGCAGGAAAGCCTGCAGCCCCCAGGTCTGTGGGGCTGCGCAAGCGGTTCCCAAAGAACTTTAGATCAAGACATAGTTTTCCCTGATGGCTCTTTGGGCGTGGGACCAATCTCCAGCCATATGGCCATTTTTGGTCCTGGCGCGGCGCCAAGTGGGAAAGGGTGGTTTTGAGGCTGAAGGCAGCAGGAAAGCCTGCAGCCCCCAGGTCTGTGTGGCTGCGCAAGCGGTTCCCAAAGAGCTTTAGAACAAGGCATAGTTTTCCCTGCTGGCTCTTTGGGCGTGGGACCAATCTCCAGACAGATGGCTATTTTTGGGCCTGGCGTGGCGTCAAGTGGGAAAGGGTGTTTTTGAGGCTGAAGGCAGCAGGAAAGCCTGCAGCCCCCAGGTCTGTTTGGCTACGCAAGCGGTTCCCAAAGAGCTTTAGAACAAGGCATAGTTTTCCCTGCTGGCTCTTTGGGCGTGGGACCAATCTCCAGAGATATGGGCATTTTTGTGCCTGGCGCGGCGCCAAGTGGGAAAGGGTGGTTTTGAGGCTGAAGGCAGCAGGAAAGCCTGCAGCCCCCAGGTCTGTGGGGCTACGCAAGCGGTTCCCAAAGAGCTTTAGAACAAGGCATAGTTTTCCCTGCTGGCTCTTTGGGCGTGGGACCAATCTCCATCCATACGGGCATTTTTGGGCCTGGCGCCGCGCCAAGTGGGAAAGGGTGGTTTTGAGGCTGAAGGCAGCAGGAAAGCCTGCAGCCCCCAGGTCTGTTTGGCTACGCAAGCGGTTCCCAAAGAGCTTTAGAACAAGGCATAGTTTTCCCTGCTGGCTCTTTGGGCGTGGGACCAATCTCCAGACACACGGCCATTTTTGGTCCTGGCGCGGCGCCAAGTGGGAAAGGGTGGTTTTGAGGCTGAAGGCAGCAGGAAAGCCTGCAGCCCCCAGGTCTGTGGGGCTACGCAAGCGGTTCCCAAAGAGCTTTAGAACAAGGCATAGTTTTCCCTGCTGGCTCTTTGGGCGTGGGACCAATCTCCAGACAAATGGCCATTTTTGTGCCTGGCGCGTCGCCAAGTGGGAAAGGGTGGTTTTGAGGCTGAAGGCAGCAGGAAAGCCTGCAGCCCCCAGGTGTGTGGGGCTACGCAAGCGGTTCCCAAAGAGCTTTAGAACAAGGCATAGTTTTCCCTGCTGGCTCTTTGTGCGTGGGACCACTCTAAAGGGATGTGGCCATTTTTATGCCTGGCGCGTCGCCAAGTGGGAAAGGGTGGTTTTGAGGCTGAAGGCAGCAGGAAAGCCTGCAGCCCCCAGGTGTGTGGGGCTACGCAAGCGGTTCCCAAAGAGCTTTAGAACAAGGCATAGTTTTCCCTGCTGGCTCTTTGGGCATGGGACCAATCTCCAGACAAATGGCCATTTTTGTGCCTGGTGCGGCGCCTAGTGGGAAAGGGTGGTTTTGAGGCTGAAGGCAGCAGGAAAGCCTGCAGCCCTCAGGTCTGTGGGGCTACGCAAGCGGTTCCCAAAGAGCTTTAGAACAAGGCATAGTTTTCCCTGCTGGCTCTTTGGGCGTGGGACCAATCTCCAGACAGATGGCTATTTTTGGGCCTGGCACGGCACCAAGTGGGAAAGGGTGGTTTTGAGGCTGAAGGCAGCAGGAAAGCCTGCAGCCCCCAGGTCTGTGGGGCTACGCAAGCGGTTCCCAAAGAGCTTTAGAACAAGGCATAGATTTCCCTGCTGGCTCTTTGGGCGTGGGACCGGTCTCCAGACACACGGCCATTTCTGTGCCTAGCGTGGCGCCAAGTGGGAAAGGGTGGTTTTGAGGCTGAAGGCAGCAGGAAAGCTTGCAGCCCCCAGGTCTGTGGGGCTACGCAAGCGGTTCCCAAAGAGCTTCAGAACAAGGCATAGTTTTCCCTGCTGGCTCTTTGGGCGTGGGACCAATCTCCAGACAGATGGCCATTTTTGTGCCTGGCGCGGCGCCAAGTGGGAAAGGGTGGTTTTGAGGCTGAAGGCAGCAGGAAAGCCTGCAGCCCCCAGGTGTGTGGGGCTACGCAAGCGGTTCCCAAAGAGCTTTAGAACAAGGCATAGTTTTCCCTGCTGGCTCTTTGGGCGTGGGACCAATCTCCAGACAGATGGCCATTTTTGTGCCTGGCGCGGCGCCAAGTGGGAAAGGGTGGTTTTGAGGCTGAAGGCAGCAGGAAAGCCTGCAGCCCCCAGGTCTGTGGGGCTACGCAAACGGTTCCCAAAGAGGTTTAGAACAAGGCATAGTTTTCCCTGCTGGCTTTATGAGCGTGGGACCAATCTCCAGACAGATGGCCATTTTTGTGCCTGGCGCGGCGCCAAGTGGGAAAGGGTGGTTTTGAGGCTGAAGGCAGCAGGAAAGCCTGCAGCCCCCAGGTCTGTGGGGCTGCGCAAGCGGTTCCCAAAGAGCTTTAGAACAAGACATAGTTTTCCCTGCTGGCTCTTTGGGCGTGGGACCAATCTCCAGGGATGTGGCCACTTTTGTGCCTGGCGCGGCGCCAAGTGGGAAAGGGTGGTTTTGAGGCTGAAGGCAGCAGGAAAGCCTGCAGCCCCCAGGTCTGTGGGGCTACGCAAGCGGTTCCGAAAGAGCTTTAGAACAAGGCATAGTTTTCCCTGCTGGCTCTTTGGGCGTGGGTCCAATCTCCAGACAGATGGCCATTTTTGGGCCTGACGCGGCGTCAAGTAGGAAAGGGTGTTTTTGAGGCTGAAGGCAGCAGGAAAGCCTGCAGCCCCCAGGTCTGTGGGGCTACGCAAGCGTTTCCCAAAGAGCTTTAGAACAAGGCATAGATTTCCCTGCTGGCTCTTTGGGCGTGGGACCAATCTCCAGAGATATGGGCATTTTTGTGCCTGGCGCGGCGCCAAGTGGGAAAGGGTGGTTTTGAGGCTGAAGGCAGCAGGAAAGCCTGCAGCCCCCAGGTGTGTGGGGCTACGCAAGCGGTTCCCAAAGAGCTTTAGAACAAGGCATAGTTTTCCCTGCTGGCTCTTTGGGCGTGGGACCAATCTCCAGCCATACGGGCATTTTTGGTCCTGGCGCGGCGCCAGATGGGAAAGGGTGGTTTTGAGGCTGAAGGCAGCAGGAAAGCCTGCAGCCCCCAGGTGTGTGGGGCTACGCAAGCGGTTCCCAAAGAGCTTTAGAACAAGGCATAGTTTTCCCTGCTGGCTCTTTGGGCGTGGGACCAGTCTCCAGACACACGGCCATTTCTGTGCCTGGCGCGGCGCCAAGTGGGAAAGGGTGGTTTTGAGGCTGAAGGCAGCAGGAAAGCCTGCAGCCCCCAGGTCTGTGGGGCTACGCAAGCGGTTCCCAAAGAGGTTTAGAACAAGGCATAGTTTTCCCTGCTGGCTCTTTGTGCATGGGACCAATCTCCAGAGATAAGGCCATTTTTGTGCCTGGCGCGGCGCCAAGTGGGAAAGGGTGGTTTTGAGGCTGAAGGCAGCAGGAAAGCCTGCAGCCCCCAGGTGTGTGGGGCTACGCAAGCGGTTCCCAAAGAGGTTTAGAACAAGGCATATTTTTCCCTGCTGGCTCTTTGGGCGTGGGACCAATGTCCAGCCATATGGCCATTTTTGTGCCTGGCGCGGCGCCAAGTGGGAAAGGGTGGTTTTGAGGCTGAAGGCAGCAGGAAAGCCTGCAGCCCCCAGGTGTGTGGGGCTACGCAAGCGGTTCCCAAAGAGCTTTAGAACAAGGCATAGATTTCCCTGCTGGCTCTTTGGGCGTGGGACCAATCTCCAGAGATATGGGCATTTTTGTGCCTGGCGCGGCGCCAAGTGGGAAAGGGTGGTTTTGAGGCTGAAGGCAGCAGGAAAGCCTGCAGCCCCCAGGTCTGTGGGGCTACGCAAGCGGTTCCCAAAGAGCTTTAGAACAAGGCATAGTTTTCCCTGCTGGCTCTTTGGGCGTGGGACCAATCTCCATCCATACGGGCATTTTTGGGCCTGGCGCCGCGCCAAGTGGGAAAGGGTGGTTTTGAGGCTGAAGGCAGCAGGAAAGCCTGCAGCCCCCAGGTCTGTTTGGCTACGCAAGCGGTTCCCAAAGAGCTTTAGAACAAGGCATAGTTTTCCCTGCTGGCTCTTTGGGCGTGGGACCAATCTCCAGACACACGGCCATTTTTGGTCCTGGCGCGGCGCCAAGTGGGAAAGGGTGGTTTTGAGGCTGAAGGCAGCAGGAAAGCCTGCAGCCCCCAGGTCTGTGGGGCTACGCAAGCGGTTCCCAAAGAGCTTTAGAACAAGGCATAGTTTTCCCTGCTGGCTCTTTGGGCGTGGGACCAATCTCCAGACAAATGGCCATTTTTGTGCCTGGCGCGTCGCCAAGTGGGAAAGTGTGGTTTTGAGGCTGAAGGCAGCAGGAAAGCCTGCAGCCCCCAGGTCTGTGGGGCTACGCAAGCGGTTCCCAAAGAGCTTTAGAACAAGGCATAGTTTTCCCTGCTGGCTCTTTGTGCGTGGGACCACTCTAAAGGGATGTGGCCATTTTTATGCCTGGCGCGTCGCCAAGTGGGAAAGGGTGGTTTTGAGGCTGAAGGCAGCAGGAAAGCCTGCAGCCCCCAGGTGTGTGGGGCTACGCAAGCGGTTCCCAAAGAGCTTTAGAACAAGGCATAGTTTTCCCTGCTGGCTCTTTGTGCATGGGACCAATCTCCAGACAAATGGCCATTTTTGTGCCTGGTGCGGCGCCTAGTGGGAAAGGGTGGTTTTGAGGCTGAAGGCAGCAGGAAAGCCTGCAGCCCCCAGGTCTGTGGGGCTACGCAAGCGGTTCCCAAAGAGCTTTAGAACAAGGCATAGTTTTCCCTGCTGGCTCTTTGGGCGTGGGACCAATCTCCAGACAGATGGCTATTTTTGGGCCTGGCACGGCACCAAGTGGGAAAGGGTGGTTTTGAGGCTGAAGGCAGCAGGAAAGCCTGCAGCCCCCAGGTCTGTGGGGCTACGCAAGCGGTTCCCAAAGAGCTTTAGAACAAGGCATAGATTTCCCTGCTGGCTCTTTGGGCGTGGGACCGGTCTCCAGACACACGGCCATTTCTGTGCCTAGCGTGGCGCCAAGTGGGAAAGGGTGGTTTTGAGGCTGAAGGCAGCAGGAAAGCTTGCAGCCCCCAGGTCTGTGGGCCTACGCAAGCGGTTCCCAAAGAGCTTCAGAACAAGGCATAGTTTTCCCTGCTGGCTCTTTGGGCGTGGGACCAATCTCCAGACAGATGGCCATTTTTGTGCCTGGCGCGGCGCCAAGTGGGAAAGGGTGGTTTTGAGGCTGAAGGCAGCAGGAAAGCCTGCAGCCCCCAGGTGTGTGGGGCTACGCAAGCGGTTCCCAAAGAGCTTTAGAACAAGGCATAGTTTTCCCTGCTGGATCTTTGGGCGTGGGACCAATCTCCAGACAGATGGCCATTTTTGTGCCTGGCGCGGCGCCAAGTGGGAAAGGGTGGTTTTGAGGCTGAAGGCAGCAGGAAAGCCTGCAGCCCCCAGGTCTGTGGGGCTACGCAAACGGTTCCCAAAGAGGTTTAGAACAAGGCATAGTTTTCCCTGCTGGCTTTATGAGCGTGGGACCAATCTCCAGACAGATGGCCATTTTTGTGCCTGGCGCGGCGCCAAGTGGGAAAGGGTGGTTTTGAGGCTGAAGGCAGCAGGAAAGCCTGCAGCCCCCAGGTCTGTGGGGCTGCGCAAGCGTTTCCCAAAGAGCTTTAGAACAAGACATAGTTTTCCCTGCTGGCTCTTTGGGCGTGGGACCAATCTCCAGGGATGTGGCCACTTTTGTGCCTGGCGCGGCGCCAAGTGGGAAAGGGTGGTTTTGAGGCTGAAGGCAGCAGGAAAGCCTGCAGCCCCCAGGTCTGTGGGGCTACGCAAGCGGTTCCGAAAGAGCTTTAGAACAAGGCATAGTTTTCCCTGCTGGCTCTTTGGGCGTGGGTCCAATCTCCAGACAGATGGCCATTTTTGGGCCTGACGCGGCGTCAAGTAGGAAAGGGTGTTTTTGAGGCTGAAGGCAGCAGGAAAGCCTGCAGCCCCCAGGTCTGTGGGGCTACGCAAGCGTTTCCCAAAGAGCTTTAGAACAAGGCATAGATTTCCCTGCTGGCTCTTTGGGCGTGGGTCCAATCTCCAGACAGATGGCTGTTTTTGGGCCTGGCGTGGCGCCAAGTGGGAAAGGGTGTTTTTGAGGCTGAAGGCAGCAGGAAAGCCTGCAGCCCCCAGGTGTGTGGGGCTACGCAAGCGGTTCCCAAAGAGCTTTAGAACAAGGCATAGTTTTCCCTGCTGGCTCTTTGGGCGTGGGACCAATCTCCAGCCATACGGGCATTTTTGGGCCTGGCGCGGCGCCAGATGGGAAAGGGTGGTTTTGAGGCTGAAGGCAGCAGGAAAGCCTGCAGCCCCCAGGTGTGTGGGGCTACGCAAGCGGTTCCCAAAGAGCTTTAGAACAAGGCATAGTTTTCCCTGCTGGCTCTTTGGGCGTGGGACCAATCTCCAGACAGATGGCTATTTTTGGGCCTGGCACGGCACCAAGTGGGAAAGGGTGGTTTTGAGGCTGAAGGCAGCAGGAAAGCCTGCAGCCCCCAGGTCTGTGGGGCTACGCAAGCGGTTCCCAAAGAGCTTTAGAACAAGGCATAGATTTCCCTGCTGGCTCTTTGGGCGTGGGACCAATCTCCATCCATACGGGCATTTTTGGGCCTGGCGCCGCGCCAAGTGGGAAAGGGTGGTTTTGAGGCTGAAGGCAGCAGGAAAGCCTGCAGCCCCCAGGTCTGTTTGGCTACGCAAGCGGTTCCCAAAGAGCTTTAGAACAAGGCATAGTTTTCCCTGCTGGCTCTTTGGGCGTGGGACCGGTCTCCAGACACACGGCCATTTCTGTGCCTAGCGTGGCGCCAAGTGGGAAAGGGTGGTTTTGAGGCTGAAGGCAGCAGGAAAGCTTGCAGCCCCCAGGTCTGTGGGCCTACGCAAGCGGTTCCCAAAGAGCTTCAGAACAAGGCATAGTTTTCCCTGCTGGCTCTTTGGGCGTGGGACCAATCTCCAGACAGATGGCCATTTTTGTGCCTGGCGCGGCGCCAAGTGGGAAAGGGTGGTTTTGAGGCTGAAGGCAGCAGGAAAGCCTGCAGCCCCCAGGTGTGTGGGGCTACGCAAACGGTTCCCAAAGAGGTTTAGAACAAGGCATAGTTTTCCCTGCTGGCTTTATGAGCGTGGGACCAATCTCCAGACAGATGGCCATTTTTGTGCCTGGCGCGGCGCCAAGTGGGAAAGGGTGGTTTTGAGGCTGAAGGCAGCAGGAAAGCCTGCAGCCCCCAGGTCTGTGGGGCTGCGCAAGCGTTTCCCAAAGAGCTTTAGAACAAGACATAGTTTTCCCTGCTGGCTCTTTGGGCGTGGGACCAATCTCCAGGGATGTGGCCACTTTTGTGCCTGGCGCGGCGCCAAGTGGGAAAGGGTGGTTTTGAGGCTGAAGGCAGCAGGAAAGCCTGCAGCCCCCAGGTCTGTGTGGCTACGCAAGCGGTTCCGAAAGAGCTTTAGAACAAGGCATAGATTTCCCTGCTGGCTCTTTGGGCGTGGGTCCAATCTCCAGACAGATGGCTGTTTTTGGGCCTGGCGTGGCGTCAAGTAGGAAAGGGTGTTTTTGAGGCTGAAGGCAGCAGGAAAGCCTGCAGCCCCCAGGTCTGTGGGGCTACGCAAGCGTTTCCCAAAGAGCTTTAGAACAAGGCATAGATTTCCCTCCTGGCTCTTTGGGCGTGGGACCAATCTCCAGAGATATGGGCATTTTTGTGCCTGGCGCGGCGCCAAGTGGGAAAGGGTGGTTTTGAGGCTGAAGGCAGCAGGAAAGCCTGCAGCCCCCAGGTCTGTGGGGCTACGCAAGCGGTTCCCAAAGAGCTTTAGAACAAGGCATAGATTTCCCTGCTGGCTCTTTGGGCGTGGGACCAATCTCCAGACACATGGCCATTTTTGTGCCTGGAGCGGCGCCAAGTGGGAAAGGGTGGTTTTGACGCTGAAGGCAGCAGGAAAGCCTGCAGACCCCAGGTCTGTTTGGCTACGCAAGCGGTTCCCAAAGAGCTTTAGAACAAGGCATAGTTTTCCCTCCTGGCTCTTTGGGCGTGGGACCAATCTCCAGACACACGGCCACTTTTGTGCCTGGCGCGGCGCCAAGTGGGAAAGGGTGGTTTTGAGGCTGAAGGCAGCAGGAAAGCCTGCAGCCCCCAGGTCTGTGGGGCTACGCAAGCGGTTCCCAAAGAGCTTTAGAACAAGGCATAGTTTTCCCTGCTGGCTCTTTGGGCGTGGGACCAATCTCCAGCCATATGGGCATTTTTGGGCCTGGCGCGGCACCAAGTGGGAAAGGGTGGTTTTGAGGCTGAAGGCAGCAGGAAAGCCTGCAGCCCCCAGGTGTGTGGGGCTACGCAAACGGTTCCCAAAGAGGTTTAGAACAAGGCATAGTTTTCCCTGCTGGCTTTATGAGCGTGGGACCAATCTCCAGACAGATGGCCATTTTTGTGCCTGGCGCGGCGCCAAGTGGGAAAGGGTGGTTTTGAGGCTGAAGGCAGTTGGAAAGCCTGCAGCCCCCAGGTCTGTGGGGCTACGCAAGCGGTTCCCAAAGAGCTTTAGAACAAGGCATAGTTTTCCTTGCTGGCTCTTTGGGCGTGGGACCAATCTGCAGAGATATGGGCATTTTTGTGCCTGGCGCGGTGCCAAGTGAGAAAGTGTGGTTTTGAGGCTGAAGGCAGCAGGAAAGCCTGCAGCCCCCAGGTCTGTGGGGCTACGCAAGCGGTTCCCAAAGAACTTTAGATCAAGACATAGTTTTCCCTGATGGCTCTTTGGGCGTGGGACCAATCTCCAGCCATATGGCCATTTTTGGGCCTGGCACGGCGCCAAGTGGGAAAGGGTGGTTTTGAGGCTGAAGGCAGCAGGAAAGCCTGCAGCCCCCAGGTCTGTGTGGCTGCGCAAGCGGTTCCCAAAGAGCTTTAGAACAAGGCATAGTTTTCCCTGCTTGCTCTTTGGGCGTGGGACCAATCTCCAGACAGATGGCTATTTTTGGGCCTGGCGTGGCGTCAAGTGGGAAAGGGTGTTTTTGAGGCTGAAGGCAGCAGGAAAGCCTGCAGCCCCCAGGTCTGTTTGGCTACGCAAGCGGTTCCCAAAGAGCTTTAGACCAAGGCATAGTTTTCCCTCCTGGCTCTTTGGGCGTGGGACCAATCTCCAGAGATATGGGCATTTTTGTGCCTGGCGCGGCGCCAAGTGGGAAAGGGTGGTTTTGAGGCTGAAGGCAGCAGGAAAGCCTGCAGCCCCCAGGTCTGTGGGGCTATGCAAGCGGTTCCCAAAGAGCTTTAGAACAAGGCATAGTTTTCCCTGCTGGCTCTTTGGGCGTGGGACCAATCTCCATCCATACGGGCATTTTTGGGCCTGGCGCCGTGCCAAGTGGGAAAGGGTGGTTTTGAGGCTGAAGGCAGCAGGAAAGCCTGCAGCCCCCAGGTCTGTTTGGCTACGCAAGCGGTTCCCAAAGAGCTTTAGAACAAGGCATAGTTTTCCCTGCTGGCTCTTTGGGCGTGGGACCAATCTCCAGACACACGGCCATTTTTGGTCCTGGCGCGGCGCCAAGTGGGAAAGGGTGGTTTTGAGGCTGAAGGCAGCAGGAAAGCCTGCAGCCCCCAGGTCTGTGGGGCTACGCAAGCGGTTCCCAAAGAGCTTTAGAACAAGGCATAGTTTTCCCTGCTGGCTCTTTGGGCGTGGGACCAATCTCCAGACAAATGGCCATTTTTGTGCCTGGCGCGTCGCCAAGTGGGAAAGGGTGGTTTTGAGGCTGAAGGCAGCAGGAAAGCCTGCAGCCCCCAGGTCTGTGGGGCTACGCAAGCGGTTCCCAAAGAGCTTTAGAACAAGGCATAGTTTTCCCTGCTGGCTCTTTGTGCGTGGGACCACTCTAAAGGGATGTGGCCATTTTTATGCCTGGCGCGTCGCCAAGTGGGAAAGGGTGGTTTTGAGGCTGAAGGCAGCAGGAAAGCCTGCAGCCCCCAGGTGTGTGGGGCTACGCAAGCGGTTCCCAAAGAGCTTTAGAACAAGGCATAGTTTTCCCTGCTGGCTCTTTGGGCATGGGACCAATCTCCAGACAAATGGCCATTTTTGTGCCTGGTGCGGCGCCTAGTGGGAAAGGGTGGTTTTGAGGCTGAAGGCAGCAGGAAAGCCTGCAGCCCCCAGGTCTGTGGGGCTACGCAAGCGGTTCCCAAAGAGCTTTAGAACAAGGCATAGTTTTCCCTGCTGGCTCTTTGGGCGTGGGACCAATCTCCAGACAGATGGCTATTTTTGGGCCTGGCACGGCACCAAGTGGGAAAGGGTGGTTTTGAGGCTGAAGGCAGCAGGAAAGCCTGCAGCCCCCAGGTCTGTGGGGCTACGCAAGCGGTTCCCAAAGAGCTTTAGAACAAGGCATAGATTTCCCTGCTGGCTCTTTGGGCGTGGGACCGGTCTCCAGACACACGGCCATTTCTGTGCCTAGCGTGGCGCCAAGTGGGAAAGGGTGGTTTTGAGGCTGAAGGCAGCAGGAAAGCTTGCAGCCCCCAGGTCTGTGGGCCTACGCAAGCGGTTCCCAAAGAGCTTCAGAACAAGGCATAGTTTTCCCTGCTGGCTCTTTGGGCGTGGGACCAATCTCCAGACAGATGGCCATTTTTGTGCCTGGCGCGGCGCCAAGTGGGAAAGGGTGGTTTTGAGGCTGAAGGCAGCAGGAAAGCCTGCAGCCCCCAGGTGTGTGGGGCTACGCAAGCGGTTCCCAAAGAGCTTTAGAACAAGGCATAGTTTTCCCTGCTGGCTCTTTGGGCGTGGGACCAATCTCCAGACAGATGGCCATTTTTGTGCCTGGCGCGGCGCCAAGTGGGAAAGGGTGGTTTTGAGGCTGAAGGCAGCAGGAAAGCCTGCAGCCCCCAGGTCTGTGGGGCTACGCAAACGGTTCCCAAAGAGGTTTAGAACAAGGCATAGTTTTCCCTGCTGGCTTTATGAGCGTGGGACCAATCTCCAGACAGATGGCCATTTTTGTGCCTGGCGCGGCGCCAAGTGGGAAAGGGTGGTTTTGAGGCTGAAGGCAGCAGGAAAGCCTGCAGCCCCCAGGTCTGTGGGGCTGCGCAAGCGTTTCCCAAAGAGCTTTAGAACAAGACATAGTTTTCCCTGCTGGCTCTTTGGGCGTGGGACCAATCTCCAGGGATGTGGCCACTTTTGTGCCTGGCGCGGCGCCAAGTGGGAAAGGGTGGTTTTGAGGCTGAAGGCAGCAGGAAAGCCTGCAGCCCCCAGGTCTGTGGGGCTACGCAAGCGGTTCCGAAAGAGCTTTAGAACAAGGCATAGTTTTCCCTGCTGGCTCTTTGGGCGTGGGTCCAATCTCCAGACAGATGGCCATTTTTGGGCCTGACGCGGCGTCAAGTAGGAAAGGGTGTTTTTGAGGCTGAAGGCAGCAGGAAAGCCTGCAGCCCCCAGGTCTGTGGGGCTACGCAAGCGTTTCCCAAAGAGCTTTAGAACAAGGCATAGATTTCCCTGCTGGCTCTTTGGGCGTGGGACCAATCTCCAGAGATATGGGCATTTTTGTGCCTGGCGCGGCGCCAAGTGGGAAAGGGTGGTTTTGAGGCTGAAGGCAGCAGGAAAGCCTGCAGCCCCCAGGTGTGTGGGGCTACGCAAGCGGTTCCCAAAGAGCTTTAGAACAAGGCATAGTTTTCCCTGCTGGCTCTTTGGGCGTGGGACCAATCTCCAGCCATACGGGCATTTTTGGTCCTGGCGCGGCGCCAGATGGGAAAGGGTGGTTTTGAGGCTGAAGGCAGCAGGAAAGCCTGCAGCCCCCAGGTGTGTGGGGCTACGCAAGCGGTTCCCAAAGAGCTTTAGAACAAGGCATAGTTTTCCCTGCTGGCTCTTTGGGCGTGGGACCAGTCTCCAGACACACGGCCATTTCTGTGCCTGGCGCGGCGCCAAGTGGGAAAGGGTGGTTTTGAGGCTGAAGGCAGCAGGAAAGCCTGCAGCCCCCAGGTCTGTGGGGCTACGCAAGCGGTTCCCAAAGAGCTTTAGAACAAGGCATAGTTTTCCCTGCTGGCTCTTTGTGCATGGGACCAATCTCCAGAGATAAGGCCATTTTTGTGCCTGGCGCGGCGCCAAGTGGGAAAGGGTGGTTTTGAGGCTGAAGGCAGCAGGAAAGCCTGCAGCCCCCAGGTGTGTGGGGCTACGCAAGCGGTTCCCAAAGAGGTTTAGAACAAGGCATATTTTTCCCTGCTGGCTCTTTGGGCGTGGGACCAATCTCCAGCCATATGGCCATTTTTGTGCCTGGCGCGGCGCCAAGTGGGAAAGGGTGGTTTTGAGGCTGAAGGCAGTTGTAAAGCCTGCAGCCCCCAGGTGTGTGGGGCTACGCAAGCGGTTCCGAAAGAGCTTTAGAACAAGGCATAGATTTCCCTGCTGGCTCTTTGGGCGTGGGACCAATCTCCAGAGATATGGGCATTTTTGTGCCTGGCGCGGCGCCAAGTGGGAAAGGGTGGTTTTGAGGCTGAAGGCAGCAGGAAAGCCTGCAGCCCCCAGGTCTGTGGGGCTACATAACGTTTCCCAAAGAGCTTTAGAACAAGGCATAGATTTCCCTGCTGGCTCTTTGGGCGTGGGACGAATCTCCAGGGATGTGGCCATTTTTGTGCCTGGCGCGGCGCCAAGTGGGAAAGGGTGGTTTTGAGGCTGAAGGCAGCAGGAAAGCCTGCAGCCCCCAGGTGTGTGGGGCTACGCAAGCGGTTCCCAAAGAGCTTTAGAACAAGGCATAGTTTTCCCTGCTGGCTCTTTGGGCATGGGACCAATCTCCAGACAAATGGCCATTTTTGTGCCTGGTGCGGCGCCTAGTGGGAAAGGGTGGTTTTGAGGCTGAAGGCAGCAGGAAAGCCTGCAGCCCCCAGGTCTGTGGGGCTACGCAAGCGTTTCCCAAAGAGCTTTAGAACAAGGCATAGTTTTCCCTCCTGGCTTTATGAGCGTGGGACCAATCTCCAGCCATATGGCCATTTTTGTGCCTGGCGTGGCGCCAAGTGGGAAAGGGTGGTTTTGAGGCTGAAGGCAGTTGTAAAGCCTGCAGCCCCCAGGTCTGTGGGGCTACGCAAGCGGTTCCCAAAGAGCTTTAGAACAAGACATAGTTTTCCCTGCTGGCTCTTTGTGCATGGGACCAATCTCCAGAGATAAGGCCATTTTTGTGCCTGGCGCGGCGCCAAGTGGGAAAGGGTGGTTTTGAGGCTGAAGGCAGCAGGAAAGCCTGCAGCCCCCAGGTGTGTGGGGCTACGCAAGCGGTTCCCAAAGAGGTTTAGAACAAGGCATATTTTTCCCTGCTGGCTCTTTGGGCGTGGGACCAATCTCCAGCCATATGGCCATTTTTGTGCCTGGCGCGGCGCCAAGTGGGAAAGGGTGGTTTTGACGCTGAAGGCAGCAGGAAAGCCTGCAGACCCCAGGTCTGTTTGGCTACGCAAGCGGTTCCCAAAGAGCTTTAGAACAAGGCATAGTTTTCCCTCCTGGCTCTTTGGGCGTGGGACCAATCTCCAGACACACGGCCATTTTTGGTCCTGGCGCGGCGCCAAGTGGGAAAGGGTGGTTTTGAGGCTGAAGGCAGCAGGAAAGCCTGCAGCCCCCAGGTCTGTGTGGCTACGCAAGCGGTTCCCAAAGAGCTTTAGAACAAGGCATAGTTTTCCCTGCTGGCTCTTTGGGCGTGGGACCAATCTCCAGGGATGTGGCCATTTTTGTGCCTGGCGCGTCGCCAAGTGGGAAAGGGTGGTTTTGAGGCTGAAGGCAGCAGGAAAGCCTGCAGCCCCCAGGTGTGTGGGGCTACGCAAGCGGTTCCCAAAGAGCTTTAGAACAAGGCATAGTTTTCCCTGCTGGCTCTTTGGGAGTGGGACCACTCTAAAGGGATGTGGCCATTTTTGTGCCTGGCGCGTCGCCAAGTGGGAAAGGGTGGTTTTGAGGCTGAAGGCAGCAGGAAAGCCTGCAGCCCCCAGGTCTGTGGGGCTACGCAAGCGGTTCCCAAAGAGCTTTAGAACAAGGCATAGTTTTCCCTGCTGGCTCTTTGGGCGTGGGACCAATCTCCAGCCATATGGGCATTTTTGGGCCTGGCGCGGCACCAAGTGGGAAAGGGTGGTTTTGAGGCTGAAGGCAGCAGGAAAGCCTGCAGCCCCCAGGTCTGTGGGGCTACGCAAACGGTTCCCAAAGAGGTTTAGAACAAGGCATAGTTTTCCCTGCTGGCTTTATGAGCGTGGGACCAATCTCCAGACAGATGGCCATTTTTGTGCCTGGCGCGGCGCCAAGTGGGAAAGGGTGGTTTTGAGGCTGAAGGCAGTTGGAAAGCCTGCAGCCCCCAGGTCTGTGGGGCTACGCAAGCGGTTCCCAAAGAGCTTTAGAACAAGGCATAGTTTTCCTTGCTGGCTCTTTGGGCGTGGGACCAATCTGCAGAGATATGGGCATTTTTGTGCCTGGCGCGTCGCCAAGTGGGAAAGGGTGGTTTTGAGGCTGAAGGCAGCAGGAAAGCCTGCAGCCCCCAGGTCTGTGGGGCTGCGCAAGCGGTTCCCAAAGAACTTTAGATCAAGACATAGTTTTCCCTGATGGCTCTTTGGGCATGGGACCAATCTCCAGCCATATGGCCATTTTTGGTCCTGGCGCGGCGCCAAGTGGGAAAGGGTGGTTTTGAGGCTGAAGGCAGCAGGAAAGCCTGCAGCCCCCAGGTCTGTGTGGCTGCGCAAGCGGTTCCCAAAGAGCTTTAGAACAAGGCATAGTTTTCCCTGCTGGCTCTTTGGGCGTGGGACCAATCTCCAGACAGATGGCTATTTTTGGGCCTGGCGTGGCGTCAAGTGGGAAAGGGTGTTTTTGAGGCTGAAGGCAGCAGGAAAGCCTGCAGCCCCCAGGTCTGTTTGGCTACGCAAGCGGTTCCCAAAGAGCTTTAGAACAAGGCATAGTTTTCCCTGCTGGCTCTTTGGGCGTGGGACCAATCTCCAGAGATATGGGCATTTTTGTGCCTGGCGCGGCGCCAAGTGGGAAAGGGTGGTTTTGAGGCTGAAGGCAGCAGGAAAGCCTGCAGCCCCCAGGTCTGTGGGGCTACGCAAGCGGTTCCCAAAGAGCTTTAGAACAAGGCATAGTTTTCCCTGCTGGCTCTTTGGGCGTGGGACCAATCTCCATCCATACGGGCATTTTTGGGCCTGGCGCCGCGCCAAGTGGGAAAGGGTGGTTTTGAGGCTGAAGGCAGCAGGAAAGCCTGCAGCCCCCAGGTCTGTTTGGCTACGCAAGCGGTTCCCAAAGAGCTTTAGAACAAGGCATAGTTTTCCCTGCTGGCTCTTTGGGCGTGGGACCAATCTCCAGACACACGGCCATTTTTGGTCCTGGCGCGGCGCCAAGTGGGAAAGGGTGGTTTTGAGGCTGAAGGCAGCAGGAAAGCCTGCAGCCCCCAGGTCTGTGGGGCTACGCAAGCGGTTCCCAAAGAGCTTTAGAACAAGGCATAGTTTTCCCTGCTGGCTCTTTGGGCGTGGGACCAATCTCCAGACAAATGGCCATTTTTGTGCCTGGCGCGTCGCCAAGTGGGAAAGGGTGGTTTTGAGGCTGAAGGCAGCAGGAAAGCCTGCAGCCCCCAGGTGTGTGGGGCTACGCAAGCGGTTCCCAAAGAGCTTTAGAACAAGGCATAGTTTTCCCTGCTGGCTCTTTGTGCGTGGGACCACTCTAAAGGGATGTGGCCATTTTTATGCCTGGCGCGTCGCCAAGTGGGAAAGGGTGGTTTTGAGGCTGAAGGCAGCAGGAAAGCCTGCAGCCCCCAGGTCTGTGGGGCTACGCAAGCGGTTCCCAAAGAGCTTTAGAACAAGGCATAGTTTTCCCTGCTGGCTCTTTGGGCATGGGACCAATCTCCAGACAAATGGCCATTTTTGTGCCTGGTGCGGCGCCTAGTGGGAAAGGGTGGTTTTGAGGCTGAAGGCAGCAGGAAAGCCTGCAGCCCTCAGGTCTGTGGGGCTACGCAAGCGGTTCCCAAAGAGCTTTAGAACAAGGCATAGTTTTCCCTGCTGGCTCTTTGGGCGTGGGACCAATCTCCAGACAGATGGCTATTTTTGGGCCTGGCACGGCACCAAGTGGGAAAGGGTGGTTTTGAGGCTGAAGGCAGCAGGAAAGCCTGCAGCCCCCAGGTCTGTGGGGCTACGCAAGCGGTTCCCAAAGAGCTTTAGAACAAGGCATAGATTTCCCTGCTGGCTCTTTGGGCGTGGGACCGGTCTCCAGACACACGGCCATTTCTGTGCCTAGCGTGGCGCCAAGTGGGAAAGGGTGGTTTTGAGGCTGAAGGCAGCAGGAAAGCTTGCAGCCCCCAGGTCTGTGGGGCTACGCAAGCGGTTCCCAAAGAGCTTCAGAACAAGGCATAGTTTTCCCTGCTGGCTCTTTGGGCGTGGGACCAATCTCCAGACAGATGGCCATTTTTGTGCCTGGCGCGGCGCCAAGTGGGAAAGGGTGGTTTTGAGGCTGAAGGCAGCAGGAAAGCCTGCAGCCCCCAGGTGTGTGGGGCTACGCAAGCGGTTCCCAAAGAGCTTTAGAACAAGGCATAGTTTTCCCTGCTGGCTCTTTGGGCGTGGGACCAATCTCCAGACAGATGGCCATTTTTGTGCCTGGCGCGGCGCCAAGTGGGAAAGGGTGGTTTTGAGGCTGAAGGCAGCAGGAAAGCCTGCAGCCCCCAGGTCTGTGGGGCTACGCAAACGGTTCCCAAAGAGGTTTAGAACAAGGCATAGTTTTCCCTGCTGGCTTTATGAGCGTGGGACCAATCTCCAGACAGATGGCCATTTTTGTGCCTGGCGCGGCGCCAAGTGGGAAAGGGTGGTTTTGAGGCTGAAGGCAGCAGGAAAGCCTGCAGCCCCCAGGTCTGTGGGGCTGCGCAAGCGGTTCCCAAAGAGCTTTAGAACAAGACATAGTTTTCCCTGCTGGCTCTTTGGGCGTGGGACCAATCTCCAGGGATGTGGCCACTTTTGTGCCTGGCGCGGCGCCAAGTGGGAAAGGGTGGTTTTGAGGCTGAAGGCAGCAGGAAAGCCTGCAGCCCCCAGGTCTGTGGGGCTACGCAAGCGGTTCCGAAAGAGCTTTAGAACAAGGCATAGTTTTCCCTGCTGGCTCTTTGGGCGTGGGTCCAATCTCCAGACAGATGGCCATTTTTGGGCCTGACGCGGCGTCAAGTAGGAAAGGGTGTTTTTGAGGCTGAAGGCAGCAGGAAAGCCTGCAGCCCCCAGGTCTGTGGGGCTACGCAAGCGTTTCCCAAAGAGCTTTAGAACAAGGCATAGATTTCCCTGCTGGCTCTTTGGGCGTGGGACCAATCTCCAGAGATATGGGCATTTTTGTGCCTGGCGCGGCGCCAAGTGGGAAAGGGTGGTTTTGAGGCTGAAGGCAGCAGGAAAGCCTGCAGCCCCCAGGTGTGTGGGGCTACGCAAGCGGTTCCCAAAGAGCTTTAGAACAAGGCATAGTTTTCCCTGCTGGCTCTTTGGGCGTGGGACCAATCTCCAGCCATACGGGCATTTTTGGTCCTGGCGCGGCGCCAGATGGGAAAGGGTGGTTTTGAGGCTGAAGGCAGCAGGAAAGCCTGCAGCCCCCAGGTGTGTGGGGCTACGCAAGCGGTTCCCAAAGAGCTTTAGAACAAGGCATAGTTTTCCCTGCTGGCTCTTTGGGCGTGGGACCAGTCTCCAGACACACGGCCATTTCTGTGCCTGGCGCGGCGCCAAGTGGGAAAGGGTGGTTTTGAGGCTGAAGGCAGCAGGAAAGCCTGCAGCCCCCAGGTCTGTGGGGCTACGCAAGCGGTTCCCAAAGAGGTTTAGAACAAGGCATAGTTTTCCCTGCTGGCTCTTTGTGCATGGGACCAATCTCCAGAGATAAGGCCATTTTTGTGCCTGGCGCGGCGCCAAGTGGGAAAGGGTGGTTTTGAGGCTGAAGGCAGCAGGAAAGCCTGCAGCCCCCAGGTGTGTGGGGCTACGCAAGCGGTTCCCAAAGAGGTTTAGAACAAGGCATATTTTTCCCTGCTGGCTCTTTGGGCGTGGGACCAATGTCCAGCCATATGGCCATTTTTGTGCCTGGCGCGGCGCCAAGTGGGAAAGGGTGGTTTTGAGGCTGAAGGCAGCAGGAAAGCCTGCAGCCCCCAGGTGTGTGGGGCTACGCAAGCGGTTCCCAAAGAGCTTTAGAACAAGGCATAGATTTCCCTGCTGGCTCTTTGGGCGTGGGACCAATCTCCAGAGATATGGGCATTTTTGTGCCTGGCGCGGCGCCAAGTGGGAAAGGGTGGTTTTGAGGCTGAAGGCAGCAGGAAAGCCTGCAGCCCCCAGGTCTGTGGGGCTACGCAAGCGGTTCCCAAAGAGCTTTAGAACAAGGCATAGTTTTCCCTGCTGGCTCTTTGGGCGTGGGACCAATCTCCATCCATACGGGCATTTTTGGGCCTGGCGCCGCGCCAAGTGGGAAAGGGTGGTTTTGAGGCTGAAGGCAGCAGGAAAGCCTGCAGCCCCCAGGTCTGTTTGGCTACGCAAGCGGTTCCCAAAGAGCTTTAGAACAAGGCATAGTTTTCCCTGCTGGCTCTTTGGGCGTGGGACCAATCTCCAGACACACGGCCATTTTTGGTCCTGGCGCGGCGCCAAGTGGGAAAGGGTGGTTTTGAGGCTGAAGGCAGCAGGAAAGCCTGCAGCCCCCAGGTCTGTGGGGCTACGCAAGCGGTTCCCAAAGAGCTTTAGAACAAGGCATAGTTTTCCCTGCTGGCTCTTTGGGCGTGGGACCAATCTCCAGACAAATGGCCATTTTTGTGCCTGGCGCGTCGCCAAGTGGGAAAGTGTGGTTTTGAGGCTGAAGGCAGCAGGAAAGCCTGCAGCCCCCAGGTCTGTGGGGCTACGCAAGCGGTTCCCAAAGAGCTTTAGAACAAGGCATAGTTTTCCCTGCTGGCTCTTTGTGCGTGGGACCACTCTAAAGGGATGTGGCCATTTTTATGCCTGGCGCGTCGCCAAGTGGGAAAGGGTGGTTTTGAGGCTGAAGGCAGCAGGAAAGCCTGCAGCCCCCAGGTGTGTGGGGCTACGCAAGCGGTTCCCAAAGAGCTTTAGAACAAGGCATAGTTTTCCCTGCTGGCTCTTTGGGCATGGGACCAATCTCCAGACAAATGGCCATTTTTGTGCCTGGTGCGGCGCCTAGTGGGAAAGGGTGGTTTTGAGGCTGAAGGCAGCAGGAAAGCCTGCAGCCCCCAGGTCTGTGGGGCTACGCAAGCGGTTCCCAAAGAGCTTTAGAACAAGGCATAGTTTTCCCTGCTGGCTCTTTGGGCGTGGGACCAATCTCCAGACAGATGGCTATTTTTGGGCCTGGCACGGCACCAAGTGGGAAAGGGTGGTTTTGAGGCTGAAGGCAGCAGGAAAGCCTGCAGCCCCCAGGTCTGTGGGGCTACGCAAGCGGTTCCCAAAGAGCTTTAGAACAAGGCATAGATTTCCCTGCTGGCTCTTTGGGCGTGGGACCGGTCTCCAGACACACGGCCATTTCTGTGCCTAGCGTGGCGCCAAGTGGGAAAGGGTGGTTTTGAGGCTGAAGGCAGCAGGAAAGCTTGCAGCCCCCAGGTCTGTGGGCCTACGCAAGCGGTTCCCAAAGAGCTTCAGAACAAGGCATAGTTTTCCCTGCTGGCTCTTTGGGCGTGGGACCAATCTCCAGACAGATGGCCATTTTTGTGCCTGGCGCGGCGCCAAGTGGGAAAGGGTGGTTTTGAGGCTGAAGGCAGCAGGAAAGCCTGCAGCCCCCAGGTGTGTGGGGCTACGCAAGCGGTTCCCAAAGAGCTTTAGAACAAGGCATAGTTTTCCCTGCTGGATCTTTGGGCGTGGGACCAATCTCCAGACAGATGGCCATTTTTGTGCCTGGCGCGGCGCCAAGTGGGAAAGGGTGGTTTTGAGGCTGAAGGCAGCAGGAAAGCCTGCAGCCCCCAGGTCTGTGGGGCTACGCAAACGGTTCCCAAAGAGGTTTAGAACAAGGCATAGTTTTCCCTGCTGGCTTTATGAGCGTGGGACCAATCTCCAGACAGATGGCCATTTTTGTGCCTGGCGCGGCGCCAAGTGGGAAAGGGTGGTTTTGAGGCTGAAGGCAGCAGGAAAGCCTGCAGCCCCCAGGTCTGTGGGGCTGCGCAAGCGTTTCCCAAAGAGCTTTAGAACAAGACATAGTTTTCCCTGCTGGCTCTTTGGGCGTGGGACCAATCTCCAGGGATGTGGCCACTTTTGTGCCTGGCGCGGCGCCAAGTGGGAAAGGGTGGTTTTGAGGCTGAAGGCAGCAGGAAAGCCTGCAGCCCCCAGGTCTGTGGGGCTACGCAAGCGGTTCCGAAAGAGCTTTAGAACAAGGCATAGTTTTCCCTGCTGGCTCTTTGGGCGTGGGTCCAATCTCCAGACAGATGGCCATTTTTGGGCCTGACGCGGCGTCAAGTAGGAAAGGGTGTTTTTGAGGCTGAAGGCAGCAGGAAAGCCTGCAGCCCCCAGGTCTGTGGGGCTACGCAAGCGTTTCCCAAAGAGCTTTAGAACAAGGCATAGATTTCCCTGCTGGCTCTTTGGGCGTGGGACCAATCTCCAGAGATATGGGCATTTTTGTGCCTGGCGCGGCGCCAAGTGGGAAAGGGTGGTTTTGAGGCTGAAGGCAGCAGGAAAGCCTGCAGCCCCCAGGTGTGTGGGGCTACGCAAGCGGTTCCCAAAGAGCTTTAGAACAAGGCATAGTTTTCCCTGCTGGCTCTTTGGGCGTGGGACCAATCTCCAGCCATACGGGCATTTTTGGTCCTGGCGCGGCGCCAGATGGGAAAGGGTGGTTTTGAGGCTGAAGGCAGCAGGAAAGCCTGCAGCCCCCAGGTGTGTGGGGCTACGCAAGCGGTTCCCAAAGAGCTTTAGAACAAGGCATAGTTTTCCCTGCTGGCTCTTTGGGCGTGGGACCAATCTCCAGACAGATGGCTATTTTTGGGCCTGGCACGGCACCAAGTGGGAAAGGGTGGTTTTGAGGCTGAAGGCAGCAGGAAAGCCTGCAGCCCCCAGGTGTGTGGGGCTACGCAAGCGGTTCCCAAAGAGCTTTAGAACAAGGCATAGATTTCCCTGCTGGCTCTTTGGGCGTGGGACCAATCTCCATCCATACGGGCATTTTTGGGCCTGGCGCCGCGCCAAGTGGGAAAGGGTGGTTTTGAGGCTGAAGGCAGCAGGAAAGCCTGCAGCCCCCAGGTCTGTTTGGCTACGCAAGCGGTTCCCAAAGAGCTTTAGAACAAGGCATAGTTTTCCCTGCTGGCTCTTTGGGCGTGGGACCGGTCTCCAGACACACGGCCATTTCTGTGCCTAGCGTGGCGCCAAGTGGGAAAGGGTGGTTTTGAGGCTGAAGGCAGCAGGAAAGCTTGCAGCCCCCAGGTCTGTGGGCCTACGCAAGCGGTTCCCAAAGAGCTTCAGAACAAGGCATAGTTTTCCCTGCTGGCTCTTTGGGCGTGGGACCAATCTCCAGACAGATGGCCATTTTTGTGCCTGGCGCGGCGCCAAGTGGGAAAGGGTGGTTTTGAGGCTGAAGGCAGCAGGAAAGCCTGCAGCCCCCAGGTGTGTGGGGCTACGCAAACGGTTCCCAAAGAGGTTTAGAACAAGGCATAGTTTTCCCTGCTGGCTTTATGAGCGTGGGACCAATCTCCAGACAGATGGCCATTTTTGTGCCTGGCGCGGCGCCAAGTGGGAAAGGGTGGTTTTGAGGCTGAAGGCAGCAGGAAAGCCTGCAGCCCCCAGGTCTGTGGGGCTGCGCAAGCGTTTCCCAAAGAGCTTTAGAACAAGACATAGTTTTCCCTGCTGGCTCTTTGGGCGTGGGACCAATCTCCAGGGATGTGGCCACTTTTGTGCCTGGCGCGGCGCCAAGTGGGAAAGGGTGGTTTTGAGGCTGAAGGCAGCAGGAAAGCCTGCAGCCCCCAGGTCTGTGTGGCTACGCAAGCGGTTCCGAAAGAGCTTTAGAACAAGGCATAGATTTCCCTGCTGGCTCTTTGGGCGTGGGTCCAATCTCCAGACAGATGGCTGTTTTTGGGCCTGGCGTGGCGTCAAGTAGGAAAGGGTGTTTTTGAGGCTGAAGGCAGCAGGAAAGCCTGCAGCCCCCAGGTCTGTGGGGCTACGCAAGCGTTTCCCAAAGAGCTTTAGAACAAGGCATAGATTTCCCTCCTGGCTCTTTGGGCGTGGGACCAATCTCCAGAGATATGGGCATTTTTGTGCCTGGCGCGGCGCCAAGTGGGAAAGGGTGGTTTTGAGGCTGAAGGCAGCAGGAAAGCCTGCAGCCCCCAGGTGTGTGGGGCTACGCAAGCGGTTCCCAAAGAGCTTTAGAACAAGGCATAGTTTTCCCTGCTGGCTCTTTGGGCGTAGGACCAATCTCCAGACAGATGGCCATTTTTGGGCCTGGCGCGGCGCCAAGTGGGAAAGGGTGGTTTTGAGGCTGAAGGCAGCAGGAAAGCCTGCAGCCCCCAGGTCTGTGTGGCTGCGCAAGCGGTTCCCAAAGAGCTTTAGAACAAGGCATAGTTTTCCCTGCTGGCTCTTTGGGCGTGGGACCAATCTCCAGACAGATGGTTATTTTTGGGCCTGGCGCGGCACCAAGTGGGAAAGGGTGTTTTTGGAGGCTGAAGGCAGCAGGAAAGCCTGCAGCCCCCAGGTGTGTGGGGCTACGCAAGCGTTTCCCAAAGAGCTTTAGAACAAGGCATAGTTTTCCCTGCTGGCTCTTTGGGCGTGGGACCAATCTCCAGCCATATGGCCATTTTTGTGCCTGGCGCGGTGCCAAGTGGGAAAGGGTGGTTTTGAGGCTGAAGGCAGCAGGAAAGCCTCCCAGGTCTGTGGGGCTACGCAAGCGGTTTCCCAAAGAGCTTTAGAACAAGGCATAGATTTCCCTGCTGGCTCTTTGGGCGTGGGACCAATCTCCAGACACATGGCCATTTTTGTGCCTGGCGCGGCGCCAAGTGGGAAAGGGTGGTTTTGACGCTGAAGCAGCAGGAAAGCCTGCAGACCCCAGGTCTGTTTGGCTACGCAAGCGGTTCCACAAAGAGCTTTAGAACAAGGCATAGTTTTCCCTCCTGGCTCTTTGGGCGTGGGGACCAATCTCCAGACACACGGGCCATTTTTGGTCCTGGCGCGGCGCCAAGTGGGAAAGGGTGGTTTTGAGGCTGAAGGCAGCAGGAAAGCCTGCAGCCCCCAGGTCTGTGGGGCTACGCAAGCGGTTCCCAAAGAGCTTTAGAACAAGGCATAGTTTTCCCCTGCTGGCTCTTTGGGCGTGGGACCAATCTCCAGCCATACGGGCATTTTTGGTCCTGGCGCGGCGCCAGATGGGAAAGGGTGGTTTTGAGGCTGAAGGCAGCAGGAAAGCCTGCAGCCCCCAGGTGTGTGGGGCTACGCAAGCGGTTCCCAAAGAGCTTTAGAACAAGGCATAGTTTTCCCTGCTGGCTCTTTGGCGTGGGACCAATCTCCAGACAGATGGCTATTTTTGGGCCTGGCACGGCACCAAGTGGGAAAGGGTGGTTTTGAGGCTGAAGGCAGCAGGAAAGCCTGCAGCCCCCAGGTGTGTGGGGCTACGCAAGCGGTTCCCAAAGAGCTTTAGAACAAGGCATAGTTTTCCCTGCTGGCTCTTTGGGCGTGGGACCAATCTCCAGACAGATGGCTATTTTTGGGCCTGGCACGGCACCAAGTGGGAAAGGGTGGTTTTGAGGCTGAAGGCAGCAGGAAAGCCTGCAGCCCCCAGGTCTGTGGGGCTACGCAAGCGGTTCCCAAAGAGCTTTAGAACAAGGCATAGTTTTCCTGCTGGCTCTTTGGGCGTGGGACCAATCTCCAGCCATACGGGCATTTTTGGGTCCTGGCGCGGCGCCAGATGGGGAAAGGGTGGTTTTGAGGCTGAAGGCAGCAGGAAAGCCTGCAGCCCCCAGGTGTGTGGGGCTACGCAAGCGGTTCCCAAAGAGCTTTAGAACAAGGCATAGTTTTCCCTGCTGGCTCTTTGGGCGTGGGACCAATCTCCAGACAGATGGCTATTTTTGGGCCTGGCACGGCACCAAGTGGGAAAGGGGTGGTTTTGAGGCTGAAGGCAGCAGGAAAGCCTGCAGCCCCCCAGGTGTGTGGGGCTACGCAAGCGGTTCCCAAAGAGCTTTAGAACAAGGCATAGATTTCCCTGCTGGCTCTTTGGGCGTGGGACCAATCTCCATCCATACGGGCATTTTTGGGCCTGGCGCCGCGCCAAGTGGGAAAGGGTGGTTTTGAGGCTGAAGGCAGCAGGAAAGCCTGCAGCCCCCAGGTCTGTTTGGCTACGCAAGCGGTTCCCAAAGAGCTTTAGAACAAGGCATAGTTTTCCCTGCTGGCTCTTTGGGCGTGGGGACCGGTCTCCAGACACACGGCCATTTCTGTGCCTAGCGTGGCGCCAAGTGGGAAAGGGTGGTTTTGAGGCTGAAGGCAGCAGGAAAGCTTGCAGCCCCCAGGTCTGTGGGCCTACGCAAGCGGTTCCCAAAGAGCTTCAGAACAAGGCATAGTTTTCCCTGCTGGCTCTTTGGGCGTGGGACCAATCTCCAGACAGATGGCCATTTTTGTGCCTGGCGCGGCGCCAAGTGGGAAAGGGTGGTTTTGAGGCTGAAGGCAGCAGAAAGCCTGCAGCCCCCAGGTGTGTGGGGCTACGCAAACGGTTCCCAAAGAGGTTTAGAACAAGGCATAGTTTTCCCTGCTGGCTTTATGAGCGTGGGACCAATCTCCAGACAGATGGCCATTTTTGTGCCTGGCGCGGCGCCAAGTGGGAAAGGGTGGTTTTGAGGCTGAAGGCAGCAGGAAAGCCTGCAGCCCCCAGGTCTGTGGGGCTGCGCAAGCGTTTCCCAAAGAGCTTTAGAACAAGACATAGTTTTTCCCTGCTGGCTCTTTGGGCGTGGGGACCAATCTCCAGGGATGTGGCCACTTTTGTGCCTGGCGCGGCGCCAAGTGGGAAAGGGTGGGTTTTGAGGCTGAAGGCAGCAGGAAAGCCTGCAGCCCCCAGGTCTGTGTGGCTACGCAAGCGGTTCCGAAAGAGCTTTAGAACAAGGCATAGATTTCCCTGCTGGCTCTTTGGGCGTGGGTCCAATCTCCAGACAGATGGCTGTTTTTGGGCCTGGCGTGGCGTCAAGTAGGAAAGGGTGTTTTTGAGGCTGAAGGCAGCAGGAAAGCCTGCAGCCCCCAGGTCTGTGGGGCTACGCAAGCGTTTCCCAAAGAGCTTTAGAACAAGGCATAGATTTCCCTCCTGGCTCTTTGGGCGTGGGACCAATCTCCAGAGATATGGGCATTTTTGTGCCTGGCGCGGCGCCAAGTGGGAAAGGGTGGTTTTGAGCTGAAGGCAGCAGGAAAGCCTGCAGCCCCCAGGTGTGTGGGGCTACGCAAGCGGTTCCCAAAGAGCTTTAGAACAAGGCATAGTTTTCCCTGCTGGCTCTTTGGGCGTAGGACCAATCTCCAGACAGATGGCCATTTTTGGGCCTGGCGCGGCGCCAAGTGGGAAGGGTGGTTTTGAGGCTGAAGGCAGCAGGAAAGCCTGCAGCCCCCAGGTCTGTGTGGCTGCGCAAGCGGTTCCCAAAGAGCTTTAGAACAAGGCATAGTTTTCCCTGCTGGCTCTTTGGGCGTGGGACCAATCTCCAGACAGATGGTTATTTTTGGGCCTGGCGCGGCACCAAGTGGGAAAGGGTGTTTTTGGAGGCTGAAGGCAGCAGGAAAGCCTGCAGCCCCCAGGTGTGTGGGGGCTACGCAAGCGTTTCCCAAAGAGCTTTAGAACAAGGCATAGTTTTCCCTGCTGGCTCTTTGGGCGTGGGACCAATCTCCAGCCATATGGCCATTTTTGTGCCTGGCGCGGTGCCAAGTGGGAAAGGGTGGTTTTGAGGCTGAAGGCAGCAGGAAAGCCTGCAGCCCCCCAGGTCTGTGGGGCTACGCAAGCGGTTCCCAAAGAGCTTTAGAACAAGGCATAGATTTCCCTGCTGGCTCTTTGGGCGTGGGACCAATCTCCAGACACATGGCCATTTTTGTGCCTGGCGCGGCGCCAAGTGGGAAAGGGTGGTTTTGACGCTGAAGGCAGCAGGAAAGCCTGCAGACCCCAGTCTGTTTGGCTACGCAAGCGGTTCCCAAAGAGCTTTAGAACAAGGCATAGTTTTCCTCCTGGCTCTTTGGGCGTGGGACCAATCTCCAGACACACGGCCATTTTTGGTCCTGGCGCGGCGCCAAGTGGGAAAGGGTGGTTTTGAGGCTGAAGGCAGCAGGAAAGCCTGCAGCCCCCAGGTCTGTGGGGCTACGCAAGCGGTTCCCAAAGAGCTTTAGAACAAGGCATAGTTTTCCCTGCTGGCTCTTTGGGCGTGGGACCAATCTCCAGCCATACGGGCATTTTTGGTCCTGGCGCGGCGCCAGATGGGAAAGGGTGGTTTTGAGGCTGAAGGCAGCAGGAAAGCCTGCAGCCCCCAGGTGTGTGGGGCTACGCAAGCGGTTCCAAAGAGCTTTAGAACAAGGCATAGTTTTCCCTGCTGGCTCTTTGGGCGTGGGACCAATCTCCAGACAGATGGCTATTTTTGGGCCTGGCACGGCACCAAGTGGGAAAGGGTGGTTTTGAGGCTGAAGGCAGCAGGAAAGCCTGCAGCCCCCAGGTCTGTGGGGCTACGCAAGCGGTTCCCAAAGAGCTTTAGAACAAGGCATAGATTTCCCTGCTGGCTCTTTGGGCGTGGGACCAATCTCCATCCATACGGGCATTTTTGGGCCTGGCGCCGCGCCAAGTGGGAAAGGGTGGTTTTGAGGCTGAAGGCAGCAGGAAAGCCTGCAGCCCCCAGGTGTGTGGGGCTACGCAAGCGGTTCCAAAGAGCTTTAGAACAAGGCATAGTTTTCCCTGCTGGCTCTTTGGGCGTGGGACCGGTCTCCAGACACACGGCCATTTCTGTGCCTAGCGTGGCGCCAAGTGGGAAAGGGGTGGTTTTGAGGCTGAAGGCAGCAGGAAAGCTTGCAGCCCCCAGGTCTGTGGGCCTACGCAAGCGGTTCCCAAAGAGCTTCAGAACAAGGCATAGTTTTCCCTGCTGGCTCTTTGGGCGTGGGACCAATCTCCAGACAGATGGCCATTTTTGTGCCTGGCGCGGCGCCAAGTGGAAAGGGTGGTTTTGAGGCTGAAGGCAGCAGGAAAGCCTGCAGCCCCAGGTGTGTGGGGCTACGCAAACGGTTCCCAAAGAGGTTTAGAACAAGGCATAGTTTTCCCTGCTGGCTTTATGAGCGTGGGACCAATCTCCAGACAGATGGCCATTTTTGTGCCTGGCGCGGCGCCAAGTGGGAAAGGGTGGTTTTGAGGCTGAAGGCAGCAGGAAAGCCTGCAGCCCCCAGGTCTGTGGGGCTGCGCAAAGCGTTTCCCAAAGAGCTTTAGAACAAGACATAGTTTTCCCTGCTGGCTCTTTGGGCGTGGGACCAATCTCCAGGGATGTGGCCACTTTTGTGCCTGGCGCGGCGCCAAGTGGGAAAGGGTGGTTTTGAGGCTGAAGGCAGCAGGAAAGCCTGCAGCCCCCAGGTCTGTGTGGCTACGCAAGCGGTTCCGAAAGAGCTTTAGAACAAGGCATAGATTTCCCTGCTGGCTCTTTGGGCGTGGGTCCAATCTCCAGACAGATGGCTGTTTTTGGGCCTGGCGTGGCGCCAAGTGGGATGTTTTTTGAGGCTGAAGGCAGCAGGAAAGCCTGCAGCCCCCAGGTGTGTGGGGCTACGCAAGCGGTTCCCAAAGAGCTTTAGAACAAGGCATAGTTTTCCCTGCTGGCTCTTTGGGCGTGGGACCAATCTCCAGCCATACGGGCATTTTTGGGCCTGGCGCGGCGCCAGATGGGAAAGGGTGGTTTTGAGGCTGAAGGCAGCAGGAAAGCCTGCAGCCCCCAGGTGTGTGGGGCTACGCAAGCGGTTCCCAAAGAGCTTTAGAACAAGGCATAGTTTTCCCTGCTGGCTCTTTGGGCGTGGGACCAATCTCCAGACAGATGGCCATTTTTGGGCTGGCACTGGCACGCACAAGTGGGAAAGGGTGGTTTTGAGGCTGAAGGCAGCAGGAAAGCCTGCAGCCCCCAGGTCTGTGGGGCTACGCAAGCGGTTCCCAAAGAGCTTTAGAACAAGGCATAGATTTCCCTGCTGGCTCTTTGGGCGTGGGACCAATCTCCATCCATACGGGCATTTTTGGGCCTGGCGCCGCGCCAAGTGGGAAAGGGTGGTTTTGAGGCTGAAGGCAGCAGGAAAGCCTGCAGCCCCCAGGTCTGTTTGGCTACGCAAGCGGTTCCCAAAGAGCTTTAGAACAAGGCATAGTTTTCCCTGCTGGCTCTTTGGGCGTGGGACCGGTCTCCAGACACACGGCCATTTCTGTGCCTAGCGTGGCGCCAAGTGGGAAAGGGTGGTTTTGAGGCTGAAGGCAGCAGGAAAGCTTGCAGCCCCCAGGTCTGTGGGCCTACGCAAGCGGTTCCCAAAGAGCTTCAGAACAAGGCATAGTTTTCCCTGCTGGCTCTTTGGGCGTGGGACCAATCTCCAGACAGATGGCCATTTTTGTGCCTGGCGCGGCGCCAAGTGGGAAAGGGTGGTTTTGAGGCTGAAGGCAGCAGGAAAGCCTGCAGCCCCCAGGTGTGTGGGCTACGCAAACGGTTCCCAAAGAGGTTTAGAACAAGGCATAGTTTTCCCTGCTGGCTTTATGAGCGTGGGACCAATCTCCAGACAGATGGCCATTTTTGTGCCTGGCGCGGCGCCAAGTGGGAAAGGGTGGTTTTGAGGCTGAAGGCAGCAGGAAAGCCTGCAGCCCCCAGGTCTGTGGGGCTGCGCAAGCGTTTCCCAAAGAGCTTTAGAACAAGACATAGTTTTCCCTGCTGGCTCTTTGGGCGTGGGACCAATCTCCAGGGATGTGGCCACTTTTGTGCCTGGCGCGGCGCCAAGTGGGAAAGGGTGGTTTTGAGGCTGAAGGCAGCAGGAAAGCCTGCAGCCCCCAGGTCTGTGTGGCTACGCAAGCGGTTCCGAAAGAGCTTTAGAACAAGGCATAGATTTCCCTGCTGGCTCTTTGGGCGTGGGTCCAATCTCCAGACAGATGGCTGTTTTTGGGCCTGGCGTGGCGTCAAGTAGGAAAGGGTGTTTTTGAGGCTGAAGGCAGCAGGAAAGCCTGCAGCCCCCAGGTCTGTGGGGCTACGCAAGCGTTTCCCAAAGAGCTTTAGAACAAGGCATAGATTTCCCTCCTGGCTCTTTGGGCGTGGGACCAATCTCCAGAGATATGGGCATTTTTGTGCCTGGCGCGGCGCCAAGTGGGAAAGGGTGGTTTTGAGGCTGAAGGCAGCAGGAAAGCCTGCAGCCCCCAGGTCTGTGGGGCTACGCAAGCGGTTCCCAAAGAGCTTTAGAACAAGGCATAGATTTCCCTGCTGGCTCTTTGGGCGTGGGACCAATCTCCAGACACATGGCCATTTTTGTGCCTGGAGCGGCGCCAAGTGGGAAAGGGTGGTTTTGACGCTGAAGGCAGCAGGAAAGCCTGCAGACCCCAGGTCTGTTTGGCTACGCAAGCGGTTCCCAAAGAGCTTTAGAACAAGGCATAGTTTTCCCTCCTGGCTCTTTGGGCGTGGGACCAATCTCCAGACACACGGCCATTTTTGGTCCTGGCGCGGCGCCAAGTGGGAAAGGGTGGTTTTGAGGCTGAAGGCAGCAGGAAAGCCTGCAGCCCCCAGGTCTGTGGGGCTACGCAAGCGGTTCCCAAAGAGCTTTAGAACAAGGCATAGTTTTCCCTGCTGGCTCTTTGGGCGTGGGACCAATCTCCAGCCATATGGGCATTTTTGGGCCTGGCGCGGCACCAAGTGGGAAAGGGTGGTTTTGAGGCTGAAGGCAGCAGGAAAGCCTGCAGCCCCCAGGTGTGTGGGGCTACGCAAACGGTTCCCAAAGAGGTTTAGAACAAGGCATAGTTTTCCCTGCTGGCTTTATGAGCGTGGGACCAATCTCCAGACAGATGGCCATTTTTGTGCCTGGCGCGGCGCCAAGTGGGAAAGGGTGGTTTTGAGGCTGAAGGCAGTTGGAAAGCCTGCAGCCCCCAGGTCTGTGGGGCTACGCAAGCGGTTCCCAAAGAGCTTTAGAACAAGGCATAGTTTTCCTTGCTGGCTCTTTGGGCGTGGGACCAATCTGCAGAGATATGGGCATTTTTGTGCCTGGCGCGGTGCCAAGTGAGAAAGTGTGGTTTTGAGGCTGAAGGCAGCAGGAAAGCCTGCAGCCCCCCAGGTCTGTGGGGCTACGCAAGCGGTTCCCAAAGAACTTTAGATCAAGACATAGTTTTCCCTGATGGCTCTTTGGGCGTGGGACCAATCTCCAGCCATATGGCCATTTTTGGGCCTGGCACGGCGCCAAGTGGGAAAGGGTGGTTTTGAGGCTGAAGGCAGCAGGAAAGCCTGCAGCCCCCAGGTGTGTGTGGCTGCGCAAGCGGTTCCCAAAGAGCTTTAGAACAAGGCATAGTTTTCCCTGCTGGCTCTTTGGGCGTGGGACCAATCTCCAGACAGATGGCTATTTTTGGGCCTGGCGTGGCGTCAAGTGGGAAAGGGTGTTTTTGAGGCTGAAGGCAGCAGGAAAGCCTGCAGCCCCCAGGTCTGTTTGGCTACGCAAGCGGTTCCCAAAGAGCTTTAGACCAAGGCATAGTTTTCCCTCCTGGCTCTTTGGGCGTGGGACCAATCTCCAGAGATATGGGCATTTTTGTGCCTGGCGCGGCGCCAAGTGGGAAAGGGTGGTTTTGAGGCTGAAGGCAGCAGGAAAGCCTGCAGCCCCCAGGTCTGTGGGGCTATGCAAGCGGTTCCCAAAGAGCTTTAGAACAAGGCATAGTTTTCCCTGCTGGCTCTTTGGGCGTGGGACCAATCTCCATCCATACGGGCATTTTTGGGCCTGGCGCCGTGCCAAGTGGGAAAGGGTGGTTTTGAGGCTGAAGGCAGCAGGAAAGCCTGCAGCCCCCAGGTCTGTTTGGCTACGCAAGCGGTTCCCAAAGAGCTTTAGAACAAGGCATAGTTTTCCCTGCTGGCTCTTTGGGCGTGGGACCAATCTCCAGACACACGGCCATTTTTGGTCCTGGCGCGGCGCCAAGTGGGAAAGGGTGGTTTTGAGGCTGAAGGCAGCAGGAAAGCCTGCAGCCCCCAGGTCTGTGGGGCTACGCAAGCGGTTCCCAAAGAGCTTTAGAACAAGGCATAGTTTTCCCTGCTGGCTCTTTGGGCGTGGGACCAATCTCCAGACAAATGGCCATTTTTGTGCCTGGCGCGTCGCCAAGTGGGAAAGGGTGGTTTTGAGGCTGAAGGCAGCAGGAAAGCCTGCAGCCCCCAGGTGTGTGGGGCTACGCAAGCGGTTCCCAAAGAGCTTTAGAACAAGGCATAGTTTTCCCTGCTGGCTCTTTGTGCGTGGGACCACTCTAAAGGGATGTGGCCATTTTTATGCCTGGCGCGTCGCCAAGTGGGAAAGGGTGGTTTTGAGGCTGAAGGCAGCAGGAAAGCCTGCAGCCCCCAGGTGTGTGGGGCTACGCAAGCGGTTCCCAAAGAGCTTTAGAACAAGGCATAGTTTTCCCTGCTGGCTCTTTGGGCATGGGACCAATCTCCAGACAAATGGCCATTTTTGTGCCTGGTGCGGCGCCTAGTGGGAAAGGGTGGTTTTGAGGCTGAAGGCAGCAGGAAAGCCTGCAGCCCCCAGGTCTGTGGGGCTACGCAAGCGGTTCCCAAAGAGCTTTAGAACAAGGCATAGTTTTCCCTGCTGGCTCTTTGGGCGTGGGACCAATCTCCAGACAGATGGCTATTTTTGGGCCTGGCACGGCACCAAGTGGGAAAGGGTGGTTTTGAGGCTGAAGGCAGCAGGAAAGCCTGCAGCCCCCAGGTCTGTGGGGCTACGCAAGCGGTTCCCAAAGAGCTTTAGAACAAGGCATAGATTTCCCTGCTGGCTCTTTGGGCGTGGGACCGGTCTCCAGACACACGGCCATTTCTGTGCCTAGCGTGGCGCCAAGTGGGAAAGGGTGGTTTTGAGGCTGAAGGCAGCAGGAAAGCTTGCAGCCCCCAGGTCTGTGGGCCTACGCAAGCGGTTCCCAAAGAGCTTCAGAACAAGGCATAGTTTTCCCTGCTGGCTCTTTGGGCGTGGGACCAATCTCCAGACAGATGGCCATTTTTGTGCCTGGCGCGGCGCCAAGTGGGAAAGGGTGGTTTTGAGGCTGAAGGCAGCAGGAAAGCCTGCAGCCCCCAGGTGTGTGGGGCTACGCAAGCGGTTCCCAAAGAGCTTTAGAACAAGGCATAGTTTTCCCTGCTGGCTCTTTGGGCGTGGGACCAATCTCCAGACAGATGGCCATTTTTGTGCCTGGCGCGGCGCCAAGTGGGAAAGGGTGGTTTTGAGGCTGAAGGCAGCAGGAAAGCCTGCAGCCCCCAGGTCTGTGGGGCTACGCAAACGGTTCCCAAAGAGGTTTAGAACAAGGCATAGTTTTCCCTGCTGGCTTTATGAGCGTGGGACCAATCTCCAGACAGATGGCCATTTTTGTGCCTGGCGCGGCGCCAAGTGGGAAAGGGTGGTTTTGAGGCTGAAGGCAGCAGGAAAGCCTGCAGCCCCCAGGTCTGTGGGGCTGCGCAAGCGTTTCCCAAAGAGCTTTAGAACAAGACATAGTTTTCCCTGCTGGCTCTTTGGGCGTGGGACCAATCTCCAGGGATGTGGCCACTTTTGTGCCTGGCGCGGCGCCAAGTGGGAAAGGGTGGTTTTGAGGCTGAAGGCAGCAGGAAAGCCTGCAGCCCCCAGGTCTGTGGGGCTACGCAAGCGGTTCCGAAAGAGCTTTAGAACAAGGCATAGTTTTCCCTGCTGGCTCTTTGGGCGTGGGTCCAATCTCCAGACAGATGGCCATTTTTGGGCCTGACGCGGCGTCAAGTAGGAAAGGGTGTTTTTGAGGCTGAAGGCAGCAGGAAAGCCTGCAGCCCCCAGGTCTGTGGGGCTACGCAAGCGTTTCCCAAAGAGCTTTAGAACAAGGCATAGATTTCCCTGCTGGCTCTTTGGGCGTGGGACCAATCTCCAGAGATATGGGCATTTTTGTGCCTGGCGCGGCGCCAAGTGGGAAAGGGTGGTTTTGAGGCTGAAGGCAGCAGGAAAGCCTGCAGCCCCCAGGTGTGTGGGGCTACGCAAGCGGTTCCCAAAGAGCTTTAGAACAAGGCATAGTTTTCCCTGCTGGCTCTTTGGGCGTGGGACCAATCTCCAGCCATACGGGCATTTTTGGTCCTGGCGCGGCGCCAGATGGGAAAGGGTGGTTTTGAGGCTGAAGGCAGCAGGAAAGCCTGCAGCCCCCAGGTGTGTGGGGCTACGCAAGCGGTTCCCAAAGAGCTTTAGAACAAGGCATAGTTTTCCCTGCTGGCTCTTTGGGCGTGGGACCAGTCTCCAGACACACGGCCATTTCTGTGCCTGGCGCGGCGCCAAGTGGGAAAGGGTGGTTTTGAGGCTGAAGGCAGCAGGAAAGCCTGCAGCCCCCAGGTCTGTGGGGCTACGCAAGCGGTTCCCAAAGAGCTTTAGAACAAGGCATAGTTTTCCCTGCTGGCTCTTTGTGCATGGGACCAATCTCCAGAGATAAGGCCATTTTTGTGCCTGGCGCGGCGCCAAGTGGGAAAGGGTGGTTTTGAGGCTGAAGGCAGCAGGAAAGCCTGCAGCCCCCAGGTGTGTGGGGCTACGCAAGCGGTTCCCAAAGAGGTTTAGAACAAGGCATATTTTTCCCTGCTGGCTCTTTGGGCGTGGGACCAATCTCCAGCCATATGGCCATTTTTGTGCCTGGCGCGGCGCCAAGTGGGAAAGGGTGGTTTTGAGGCTGAAGGCAGTTGTAAAGCCTGCAGCCCCCAGGTGTGTGGGGCTACGCAAGCGGTTCCGAAAGAGCTTTAGAACAAGGCATAGATTTCCCTGCTGGCTCTTTGGGCGTGGGACCAATCTCCAGAGATATGGGCATTTTTGTGCCTGGCGCGGCGCCAAGTGGGAAAGGGTGGTTTTGAGGCTGAAGGCAGCAGGAAAGCCTGCAGCCCCCAGGTCTGTGGGGCTACATAACGTTTCCCAAAGAGCTTTAGAACAAGGCATAGATTTCCCTGCTGGCTCTTTGGGCGTGGGACGAATCTCCAGGGATGTGGCCATTTTTGTGCCTGGCGCGGCGCCAAGTGGGAAAGGGTGGTTTTGAGGCTGAAGGCAGCAGGAAAGCCTGCAGCCCCCAGGTCTGTGGGGCTACGCAAGCGGTTCCCAAAGAGCTTTAGAACAAGGCATAGTTTTCCCTGCTGGCTCTTTGGGCATGGGACCAATCTCCAGACAAATGGCCATTTTTGTGCCTGGTGCGGCGCCTAGTGGGAAAGGGTGGTTTTGAGGCTGAAGGCAGCAGGAAAGCCTGCAGCCCCCAGGTCTGTGGGGCTACGCAAGCGTTTCCCAAAGAGCTTTAGAACAAGGCATAGTTTTCCCTCCTGGCTTTATGAGCGTGGGACCAATCTCCAGCCATATGGCCATTTTTGTGCCTGGCGTGGCGCCAAGTGGGAAAGGGTGGTTTTGAGGCTGAAGGCAGTTGTAAAGCCTGCAGCCCCCAGGTCTGTGGGGCTACGCAAGCGGTTCCCAAAGAGCTTTAGAACAAGGCATAGTTTTCCCTGCTGGCTCTTTGTGCATGGGACCAATCTCCAGAGATAAGGCCATTTTTGTGCCTGGCGCGGCGCCAAGTGGGAAAGGGTGGTTTTGAGGCTGAAGGCAGCAGGAAAGCCTGCAGCCCCCAGGTCTGTGGGGCTACGCAAGCGGTTCCCAAAGAGGTTTAGAACAAGGCATATTTTTCCCTGCTGGCTCTTTGGGCGTGGGACCAATCTCCAGCCATATGGCCATTTTTGTGCCTGGCGCGGCGCCAAGTGGGAAAGGGTGGTTTTGACGCTGAAGGCAGCAGGAAAGCCTGCAGCCCCCAGGTGTGTGGGGCTACGCAAGCGGTTCCCAAAGAGCTTTAGAACAAGGCATAGATTTCCCTGCTGGCTCTTTGGGCGTGGGACCAATCTCCAGAGATATGGGCATTTTTGTGCCTGGCGCGGCGCCAAGTGGGAAAGGGTGGTTTTGAGGCTGAAGGCAGCAGGAAAGCCTGCAGCCCCCAGGTCTGTGGGGCTACATAAGCGTTTCCCAAAGAGCTTTAGAACAAGGCATAGATTTCCCTGCTGGCTCTTTGGGCGTGGGACGAATCTCCAGGGATGTGGCCATTTTTGTGCCTGGCGCGGCGCCAAGTGGGAAAGGGTGGTTTTGAGGCTGAAGGCAGCAGGAAAGCCTGCAGCCCCCAGGTCTGTGGGGCTACGCAAGCGGTTCCCAAAGAGCTTTAGAACAAGGCATAGTTTTCCCTGCTGGCTCTTTGGGCATGGGACCAATCTCCAGACAAATGGCCATTTTTGTGCCTGGTGCGGCGCCTAGTGGGAAAGGGTGGTTTTGAGGCTGAAGGCAGCAGGAAAGCCTGCAGCCCCCAGGTATGTGGGGCTACGCAAGCGGTTCCCAAAGAGCTTTAGAACAAGGCATAGTTTTCCCTGCTGGCTCTTTGGGCATGGGACCAATCTCCAGACAGATGGCCATTTTTGGTCCTGGCGCGGCGCCAAGTGGGAAAGGGTGGTTTTGAGGCTGAAGGCAGCAGGAAAGCCTGCAGCCCCCAGGTCTGTGGGGCTACGCAAGCGTTTCCCAAAGAGCTTTAGAACAAGGCATAGATTTCCCTGCTGGCTCTTTGGGCGTGGGACCAATCTCCAGAGATATGGGCATTTTTGTGCCTGGCGCGGCACCAAGTGGGAAAGGGTGGTTTTGAGGCTGAAGGCAGCAGGAAAGCCTGCAGCCCCCAGGTCTGTGGGGCTACATAAGCGTTTCCCAAAGAGCTTTAGAACAAGGCATAGTTTTCCCTGCTGGCTCTTTGGGCGTAGGACCAATCTCCAGACAGATGGCCATTTTTGGGCCTGACGCGGCGCCAAGTGGGAAAGGGTGGTTTTGAGGCTGAAGGCAGCAGGAAAGCCTGCAGCCCCCAGGTCTGTTTGGCTACGCAAGCGGTTCCCAAAGAGCTTTAGAACAAGGCATAGTTTTCCCTGCTGGCTCTTTGGGCGTGGGACCAATCTCCAGACAAATGGCCATTTTTGTGCCTGGTGCGGCGCCAAGTGGGAAAGGGTGGTTTTGAGGCTGAAGGCAGCAGGAAAGCCTGCAGCCCCCAGGTCTGTGGGGCTACGCAAGCGGTTCCCAAAGAGGTTTAGAACAAGGCATAGTTTTCCCTGCTGGCTCTTTGGGCGTGGGACCAATCTCCAGCCATATGGGCATTTTTGTGCCTGGCGCGGCGCCAAGTGGGAAAGGGTGGTTTTGAGGCTGAAGGCAGCAGGAAAGCCTGCAGCCCCCAGGTCTGTGGGGCTACGCAAGCGGTTCCCAAAGAGCTTTAGAACAAGGCATACTTTTCCCTGCTGGCTCTTTGGGCGTGGGACCAGTCTCCAGACACACGGCCATTTTTGGTCCTGGCGCGGCGCCAAGTGGGAAAGGGTGGTTTTGAGGCTGAAGGCAGCAGGAAAGCCTGCAGCCCCCAGGTCTGTGGGGCTACGCAAGCGGTTCCCAAAGAGCTTTAGAACAAGGCATAGTTTTCCCTGCTGGCTCTTTGGGCGTGGGACCAATCTCCAGGGATGTGGCCATTTTTGTGCCTGGCGCGTCGCCAAGTGGGAAAGGGTGGTTTTGAGGCTGAAGGCACCAGGAAAGCCTGCAGCCCCCAGGTCTGTGGGGCTACGCAAACGGTTCCCAAAGAGGTTTAGAACAAGGCATAGTTTTCCCTGCTGGCTTTATGAGCGTGGGACCAATCTCCAGACAGATGGCCATTTTTGTGCCTGGCGCGGCGCCAAGTGGGAAAGGGTGGTTTTGAGGCTGAAGGCAGTTGGAAAGCCTGCAGCCCCCAGGTCTGTGGGGCTACGCAAGCGGTTCCCAAAGAGCTTTAGAACAAGGCATAGTTTTCCTTGCTGGCTCTTTGGGCGTGGGACCAATCTCCAGAGATATGGGCATTTTTGTGCCTGGCGCGGTGCCAAGTGAGAAAGTGTGGTTTTGAGGCTGAAGGCAGCAGGAAAGCCTGCAGCCCCCAGGTCTGTGGGGCTGCGCAAGCGGTTCCCAAAGAACTTTAGATCAAGACATAGTTTTCCCTGATGGCTCTTTGGGCGTGGGACCAATCTCCAGCCATATGGGCATTTTTGTGCCTGGCGCGGCGCCAAGTGGGAAAGGGTGGTTTTGAGGCTGAAGGCAGCAGGAAAGCCTGCAGCCCCCAGGTCTGTGGGGCTACGCAAGCGTTTCCCAAAGAGCTTTAGAACAAGGCATAGTTTTCCCTGCTGGCTCTTTGGGCGTGGGACCAGTCTCCAGACACACGGCCATTTCTGTGCCTGGCGTGGCGCCAAGTGGGAAAGGGTGGTTTTGAGGCTGAAGGCAGCAGGAAAGCCTGCAGCCCCCAGGTCTGTGGGGCTACGCAAGCGGTTCCCAAAGAGCTTTAGAACAAGGCATAGCTTTCCCTGCTGGCTCTTTGGGCGTGGGACCAATCTCCAGACAGATGGCCATTTTTGTGCCTGGCGTGGCGCCAAGTGGGAAAGGGTGGTTTTGAGGCTGAAGGCAGCAGGAAAGCCTGCAGCCCCCAGGTCTGTGGGGCTACGCAAGCGGTTCCCAAAGAGCTTTAGAACAAGGCATAGTTTTCCCTGCTGGCTCTTTGTGCATGGGACCAATCTCCAGGGATGTGGCCATTTTTGTGCCTGGCGCGGCGCCAAGTGGGAAAGGGTGGTTTTGACGCTGAAGGCAGCAGGAAAGCCTGCAGACCCCAGGTCTTTTTGGCTACGCAAGCGGTTCCCAAAGAGCTTTAGAAAAAGGCATAGTTTTCCCTCCTGGCTCTTTGGGCGTGGGACCAATCTCCAGACACACGGCCATTTTTGGTCCTGGCGCGGCGCCAAGTGGGAAAGGGTGGTTTTGAGGCTGAAGGCAGCAGGAAAGCCTGCAGCCCCCAGGTCTGTGGGGCTACGCAAGCGGTTCCCAAAGAGCTTTAGAACAAGGCATAGTTTTCCCTGCTGGCTCTTTGGGCGTGGGACCAATCTCCAGGGATGTGGCCATTTTTGTGCCTGGCGCGTCGCCAAGTGGGAAAGGGTGGTTTTGAGGCTGAAGGCACCAGGAAAGCCTGCAGCCCCCAGGTCTGTGGGGCTACGCAAGCGGTTCCCAAAGAGCTTTAGAACAAGGCATAGTTTTCCCTGCTGGCTCTCTGGGAGTGGGACCACTCTAAAGGGATGTGGCCATTTTTGTGCCTGGCGCGTCGCCAAGTGGGAAAGGGTGGTTTTGAGGCTGAAGGCAGCAGGAAAGCTTGCAGCCCCCAGTTGTGTGGGGCTACGCAAGCGGTTCCCAAAGAGCTTTAGAACAAGGCATAGTTTTCCCTGCTGGCTCTTTGGGCATGGGACCAATCTCCAGCCATATGGCCATTTTTGGGCCTGGCGCGGCGCCAAGTGGGAAAGGGTGGTTTTGAGGCTGAAGGCAGCAGGAAAGCCTGCAGCCCCCAGGTCTGTGTGGCTGCGCAAGCGGTTCCCAAAGAGCTTTAGAACAAGGCATAGTTTTCCCTGCTGGCTCTTTGGGCGTGGGACCAATCTCCAGACAGATGGCTATTTTTGGGCCTGGCGTGGCGTCAAGTGGGAAAGGGTGTTTTTGAGGCTGAAGGCAGCAGGAAAGCCTGCAGCCCCCAGGTGTGTGGGGCTACGCAAGCGTTTCCCAAAGAGCTTTAGAACAAGGCATAGTTTTCCCTGCTGGCTCTTTGGGCGTGGGACCAATCTCCAGACAGATGGCCATTTTTGGTCCTGGCGCGGCGCCAAGTGGGAAAGGGTGGTTTTGAGGCTGAAGGCAGCAGGAAAGCCTGCAGCCCCCAGGTCTGTGGGGCTACGCAAGCGGTTCCCAAAGAGCTTTAGAACAAGGCATAGTTTTCCCTGCTGGCTCTTTGGGCGTGGGACCAATCTCCATCCATACGGGCATTTTTGGGCCTGGCGCCGCGCCAAGTGGGAAAGGGTGGTTTTGAGGCTGAAGGCAGCAGGAAAGCCTGCAGCCCCCAGGTCTGTTTGGCTACGCAAGCGGTTCCCAAAGAGCTTTAGAACAAGGCATAGTTTTCCCTGCTGGCTCTTTGGGCGTGGGACCAATCTCCAGACACACGGCCATTTCTGTGCCTAGCGTGGCGCCAAGTGGGAAAGGGTGGTTTTGAGGCTGAAGGCAGCAGGAAAGCCTGCAGCCCCCAGGTCTGTGGGGCTACGCAAGCGGTTCCCAAAGAGCTTCAGAACAAGGCATAGTTTTCCCTGCTGGCTCTTTGGGCGTGGGACCAATCTCTAGACAGATGGCCATTTTTGGTCCTGGCGCGGCGCCAAGTGGGAAAGGGTGGTTTTGAGGCTGAAGGCAGCAGGAAAGCCTGCAGCCCCCAGGTCTGTGGGGCTACGCAAGCGGTTCCCAAAGAGCTTTAGAACAAGGCATAGTTTTCCCTGCTGGCTCTTTGGGCGTGGGACCAATCTCCAGACAGATGGCCATTTTTGTGCCTGGCGCGGCGCCAAGTGGGAAAGGGTGGTTTTGAGGCTGAAGGCAGCAGGAAAGCCTGCAGCCCCCAGGTCTGTGGGGCTACGCAAACGGTTCCCAAAGAGGTTTAGAACAAGGCATAGTTTTCCCTGCTGGCTTTATGAGCGTGGGACCAATCTCCAGAGAGATGGCCATTTTTGGGCCTGGCGCGGCGCCAAGTGGGAAAGGGTGGTTTTGAGGCTGAAGGCAGCAGGAAAGCCTGCAGCCCCCAGGTCTGTGGGGCTGCGCAAGCGGTTCCCAAAGAGCTTTAGAACAAGACATAGTTTTCCCTGCTGGCTCTTTGGGCGTGGGACCAATCTCCATCCATACGGGCATTTTTGGGCCTGGCGCCGCGCCAAGTGGGAAAGGGTGGTTTTGAGGCTGAAGGCAGCAGGAAAGCCTGCAGCCCCCAGGTCTGTTTGGCTACGCAAGCGGTTCCCAAAGAGCTTTAGAACAAGGCATAGTTTTCCCTGCTGGCTCTTTGGGCGTGGGACCGGTCTCCAGACACACGGCCATTTCTGTGCCTAGCGTGGCGCCAAGTGGGAAAGGGTGGTTTTGAGGCTGAAGGCAGCAGGAAAGCCTGCAGCCCCCAGGTCTGTGGGGCTACGCAAGCGGTTCCCAAAGAGCTTCAGAACAAGGCATAGTTTTCCCTGCTGGCTCTTTGGGCGTGGGACCAATCTCCAGACAGATGGCCATTTTTGGGCCTGGCGCGTCGCCAAGTGGGAAAGGGTGGTTTTGAGGCTGAAGGCAGCAGGAAAGCCTTTAGCCCCCAGGTCTGTGGGGCTACGCAAGCGGTTCCCAAAGAGCTTTAGAACAAGGCATAGTTTTCCCTGCTGGCTCTTTGGGCGTGGGACCAATCTCCAGACAGATGGCCATTTTTGTGCCTGGCGCGGCGCCAAGTGGGAAAGGGTGGTTTTGAGGCTGAAGGCAGCAGGAAAGCCTGCAGCCCCCAGGTCTGTGGGGCTACGCAAACGGTTCCCAAAGAGGTTTAGAACAAGGCATAGTTTTCCCTGCTGGCTTTATGAGCGTGGGACCAATCTCCAGACAGATGGCCATTTTTGGGCCTGGCGCGGCGCCAAGTGGGAAAGGGTGGTTTTGAGGCTGAAGGCAGCAGGAAAGCCTGCAGCCCCCAGGTCTGTGGGGCTGCGCAAGCGGTTCCCAAAGAGCTTTAGAACAAGACATAGTTTTCCCTGCTGGCTCTTTGGGCGTGGGACCAATCTCCAGCCATATGGCCATTTTTGGGCCTGGCGCGGCGCCAAGTGGGAAAGGGTGGTTTTGAGGCTGAAGGCAGCAGGAAAGCCTGCAGCCCCCAGGTCTGTGTGGCTGCGCAAGCGGTTCCGAAAGAGCTTTAGAACAAGGCATAGTTTTCCCTCCTGGCTCTTTGGGCGTGGGACCAATCTCCAGACACACGGCCATTTTTGGTCCTGGCGCGGCGCCAAGTGGGAAAGGGTGGTTTTGAGGCTGAAGGCAGCAGGAAAGCCTGCAGCCCCCAGGTCTGTGGGGCTACGCAAGCGGTTCCCAAAGAGCTTTAGAACAAGGCATAGTTTTCCCTGCTGGCTCTTTGGGCGTGGGACCAATCTCCAGGGATGTGGCCATTTTTGTGCCTGGCGCGTCGCCAAGTGGGAAAGGGTGGTTTTGAGGCTGAAGGCAGCTGGAAAGCCTGCAGCCCCCAGGTCTGTGGGGCTACGCAAGCGGTTCCCAAAGAGCTTTAGAACAAGGCATAGTTTTCCCTGCTGGCTCTTTGGGAGTGGGACCACTCTAAAGGGATGTGGCCATTTTTGTGCCTGGCGCGTCGCCAAGTCGGAAAGGGTGGTTTTGAGGCTGAAGGCAGCAGGAAAGCTTGCAGCCCCCAGTTGTGTGGGGCTACGCAAGCGGTTCCCAAAGAGCTTTAGAACAAGGCATAGTTTTCCCTGCTGGCTCTTTGGGCATGGGACCAATCTCCAGACAAATGGCCGTTTTTGTGCCTGGTGCGGCGCCAAGTGGGAAAGGGTGGTTTTGAGGCTGAAGGCAGCAGGAAAGCCTGCAGCCCCCAGGTCTGTGGGGCTACGCAAGCGGTTCCCAAAGAGCTTTAGAACAAGGCATAGTTTTCCCTGCTGGCTCTTTGGGCGTGGGACCAATCTCCAGACAAATGGCCATTTTTGGGCCTGGCACAGCACCAAGTGGGAAAGGGTGGTTTTGAGGCTGAAGGCAGCAGGAAAGCCTGCAGCCCCCAGGTCTGTGGGGCTACGCAAACGGTTCCCAAAGAGGTTTAGAACAAGGCATAGTTTTCCCTGCTGGCTTTATGAGCGTGGGACCAATCTCCAGACAGATGGCCATTTTTGTGCCTGGCGCGGCGCCAAGTGGGAAAGGGTGGTTTTGAGGCTGAAGGCAGTTGGAAAGCCTGCAGCCCCCAGGTCTGTGGGGCTACGCAAGCGGTTCCCAAAGAGCTTTAGAACAAGGCATAGTTTTCCTTGCTGGCTCTTTGGGCGTGGGACCAATCTCCAGAGATATGGGCATTTTTGTGCCTGGCGCGGTGCCAAGTGAGAAAGTGTGGTTTTGAGGCTGAAGGCAGCAGGAAAGCCTGCAGCTCCCAGGTCTGTGGGGCTGCGCAAGCGGTTCCCAAAGAACTTTAGATCAAGACATAGTTTTCCCTGATGGCTCTTTGGGCGTGGGACCAATCTCCAGCCATATGGCCATTTTTGGGCCTGGCGTGGCGCCAAGTGGGAAAGGGTGGTTTTGAGGCTGAAGGCAGCAGGAAAGCCTGCAGCCCCCAGGTCTGTGTGGCTGCGCAAGCGGTTCCCAAAGAGCTTTAGAACAAGGCATAGTTTTCCCTGCTGGCTCTTTGGGCGTGGGACCAATCTCCAGACAGATGGCCATTTTTGGGCCTGGCGCGGCGCCAAGTGGGAAAGGGTGGTTTTGAGGCTGAAGGCAGCAGGAAATCCTGCAGCCCCCAGGTCTGTGGGGCTACGCAAGCGGTTCCCAAAGAGCTTTAGAACAAGGCATAGTTTTCCCTGCTGGCTCTTTGGGCGTGGGACCAATCTCCAGCCATACGGGCATTTTTGGGCCTGGCGCCGCGCCAAGTGGGAAAGGGTGGTTTTGAGGCTGAAGGCAGCAGGAAAGCCTGCAGCCCCCAGGTCTGTTTGGCTACGCAAGCGGTTCCCAAAGAGCTTTAGAACAAGGCATAGTTTTCCCTGCTGGCTCTTTGGGCGTGGGACCGGTCTCCAGACACACGGCCATTTCTGTGCCTAGCGTGGCGCCAAGTGGGAAAGGGTGGTTTTGAGGCTGAAGGCAGCAGGAAAGGCTGCAGCCCCCAGGTCTGTGGGGCTACGCAAGCGGTTCCCAAAGAGCTTCAGAACAAGGCATAGTTTTCCCTGCTGGCTCTTTGGGCGTGGGACCAATCTCCAGACAGATGGCCATTTTTGTGCCTGGCGCGGCGCCAAGTGGGAAAGGGTGGTTTTGAGGCTGAAGGCAGCAGGAAAGCCTGCAGCCCCCAGGTCTGTGGGGCTACGCAAGCGGTTCCCAAAGAGCTTTAGAACAAGGCATAGTTTTCCCTGCTGGCTCTTTGGGCGTTGGACCAATCTCCAGGGATGTGGCCATTTTTGTGCCTGGCGCGGCGCCAAGTGGGAAAGGGTGGTTTTGAGGCTGAAGGCAGCAGGAAAGCCTGCAGCCCCAGGTCTGTGGGGCTACGCAAACGGTTCCCAAAGAGCTTTAGAACAAGGCATAGTTTTCCCTGCTGGCTTTATGAGCGTGGGACCAATCTCCAGACAGATGGCCATTTTTGTGCCTGGCGCGGCGCCAAGTGGGAAAGGGTGGTTTTGAGGCTGAAGGCAGCAGGAAAGCCTGCAGCCCCCAGGTCTGTGGGGCTGCGCAAGCGTTTCCCAAAGAGCTTTAGAACAAGACATAGTTTTCCCTGCTGGCTCTTTGGGCATGGGACCAATCTCCAGCCATATGGCCATTTTTGGGCCTGGCGCGGCGCCAAGTGGGAAAGGGTGGTTTGAGGCTGAAGGCAGCAGGAAAGCCTGCAGCCCCCAGGTCTGTGTGGCTGCGCAAGCGGTTCCCAAAGAGCTTTAGAACAAGGCATAGTTTTCCCTGCTGGCTCTTTGGGCGTTGGTCCAATCTCCGGACAGATGGCTGTTTTTGGGCCTGGCGTGGCGTCAAGTAGGAAAGGGTGTTTTTGAGGCTGAAGGCAGCAGGAAAGCCTGCAGCCCCCAGGTCTGTGGGGCTACGCAAGCGGTTCCCAAAGAGCTTTAGAACAAGGCATAGATTTCCCTGCTGGCTCTTTGGGCGTGGGACCAATCTCCAGAGATATGGGCATTTTTGTGCCTGGCGCGGCGCCAAGTGGGAAAGGGTGGTTTTGAGGCTGAAGGCAGCAGGAAAGCCTGCAGCCCCCAGGTCTGTGGGGCTACGCAAGCGGTTCCCAAAGAGCTTTAGAACAAGGCATAGTTTTCCCTGCTGGCTCTTTGGGCGTGGGACCAGTCTCCAGACACACGGCCATTTCTGTGCCTGGCGCGGCGCCAAGTGGGAAAGGGTGGTTTTGAGGCTGAAGGCAGCAGGAAAGCCTGCAGCCCCCAGGTCTGTGGGGCTACGCAAGCGGTTCCCAAAGAGCTTTAGAACAAGGCATAGTTTTCCCTGCTGGCTCTTTGGGCGTGGGACCAATCTCCAGACAGATGGCCATTTTTGTGCCTGGCGCGGCGCCAAGTGGGAAAGGGTGGTTTTGAGGCTGAAGGCAGCAGGAAAGCCTGCAGCCCCCAGGTCTGTGGGGCTACGCAAGCGGTTCCCAAAGAGGTTTAGAACAAGGCATAGTTTTCCCTGCTGGCTCTTTGTGCATGGGACCAATCTCCAGAGATAAGGCCATTTTTGTGCCTGGCGTGGCGCCAAGTGGGAAAGGGTGGTTTTGAGGCTGAAGGCAGCAGGAAAGCCTGCAGCCCCCAGGTCTGTGGGGCTACGCAAGCGGTTCCCAAAGAGCTTTAGAACAAGGCATAGATTTCCCTGCTGGCTCTTTGGGCGTGGGACCAATCTCCAGGGATATGGGCATTTTTGTGCCTGGCGCGGCGCCAAGTGGGAAAGGGTGGTTTTGAGGCTGAAGGCAGCAGGAAAGCCTGCAGCCCCCAGGTCTGTGGGGCTACGCAAGCGGTTCCCAAAGAGCTTTAGAACAAGGCATAGTTTTCCCTGCTGGCTCTTTGGGCATGGGTCCAATCTCGAGATTTTTGTGCCTGGTGCGGCGCCTAGTTGGAAAGGGCGGTTTTGAGGCTGAAGGCAGCAGGAAAGCCTGCAGCCCCCAGGTGTGTGGGGCTACGCAAGCGTTTCCCAAAGAGCTTTAGAACAAGGCATAGTTTTCCCTGCTGGCTCTTTGGGCGTGGGACCAATCTCCAGACAAATGGCCATTTTTGTGCCTGGCGCGGCGCCAAGTGGGAAAGGGTGGTTTTGAGGCTGAAGGCAGCAGGAAAGCCTGCAGCCCCCAGGTCTGTGGGGCTACGCAAACGGTTCCCAAAGAGGTTTAGAACAAGGCATAGTTTTCCCTGCTGGCTTTATGAGCGTGGGACCAATCTCCAGACAGATGGCCATTTTTGGGCCTGGTGCGGCGCCTAGTGGGAAAGGGTGGTTTTGAGGCTGAAGGCAGCAGGAAAGCTTGCAGCCCCCAGGTCTGTGGGGCTACGGAAGTGTTTCCCAAAGAGCTTTAGAACAAGGCATAGTTTTCCCTGCTGGCTCTTTGGGCGTGGGACCAATCTCCAGCCATATGGCCATTTTTGTGCCTGGCGCGGCGCCAAGTGGGAAAGGGTGGTTTTGAGGCTGAAGGCAGCAGGAAAGCCTGCAGCCCCCAGGTCTGTGGGGCTACGCAAACGGTTCCCAAAGAGGTTTAGAACAAGGCATAGTTTTCCCTGCTGGCTTTATGAGCGTGGGACCAATCTCCAGACAGATGGCCATTTTTGTGCCTGGCGCGGCGCCAAGTGGGAAAGGGTGGTTTTGAGGCTGAAGGCAGCAGGAAAGCCTGCAGCCCCCAGGTCTGTGGGGCTGCGCAAGCGGTTCCCAAAGAGCTTTAGAACAAGGCATAGTTTTCCCTGCTGGCTCTTTGGGCGTGGGACCAATCTCCAGCCATATGGCCATTTTTGGGCCTGGCGCGGCGCCAAGTGGGAAAGGGTGGTTTTGAGGCTGAAGGCAGCAGGAAAGCCTGCAGCCCCCAGGTCTGTGGGGCTACGCAAGCGGTTCCCAAAGAGCTTTAGAACAAGGCATAGTTTTCCCTCCTGGCTTTATGAGCGTGGGACCAATCTCCAGCCATATGGCCATTTTTGTGCCTGGCGCGGCGCCAAGTGGGAAAGGGTGGTTTTGAGGCTGAAGGCAGTTGTAAAGCCTGCAGCCCCCAGGTCTGTGGGGCTACGCAAGCGGTTCCCAAAGAGCTTTAGAACAAGGCATAGATTTCCCTGCTGGCTCTTTGGGCGTGGGACCAATCTCCAGAGATATGGGCATTTTTGTGCCTGGCGCGGCACCAAGTGGGAAAGGGTGGTTTTGAGGCTGAAGGCAGCAGGAAAGCCTGCAGCCCCCAGGTCTGTGGGGCTACATAAGCGTTTCCCAAAGAGCTTTAGAACAAGGCATAGTTTTCCCTGCTGGCTCTTTGGGAGTGGGACCAATCTCCAGACAGATGGCCATTTTTGGGCCTGGCGCGGCGCCAAGTGGGAAAGGGTGGTTTTGAGGCTGAAGGCAGCAGGAAAGCCTGCAGCCCCCAGGTCTGTGGGGCTACGCAAGCGGTTCCCAAAGAGCTTTAGAACAAAGGGCATAGTTTTCCCTGCTGGTTCTTTGGGCGTGGGAACCAGTCTCCAGACACACGGCCATTTCTGTGCCTGGCGCGGCGCCAAGTGGGAAAGGGTGGTTTTGAGGCTGAAGGCAGCAGGAAAGCCTGCAGCCCCCAGGTCTGTGGGGCTACGCAAGCGGTTCCCAAAGAGCTTTAGAACAAGGCATAGCTTTCCCTGCTGGCTCTTTGGGCGTGGGACCAATCTCCAGACAGATGGCCATTTTTGTGCCTGGCGCGGTGCCAAGTGGGAAAGGGTGGTTTTGAGGCTGAAGGCAGCAGGAAAGCCTGCAGCCCCCAGGTCTGTGGGGCTACGCAAGCGGTTCCCAAAGAGGTTTAGAACAAGGCATAGATTTCCCTGCTGGCTCTCTTGGGCATGGGACCAATCTCCAGAGATAAGGCCATTTTTGTGCCTGGCGCGGCGCCAAGTGGGAAAGGGTGGTTTTGAGGCTGAAGGGCAGCAGGAAAGCCTGCAGCCCCCAGGTGTGTGGGGCTGCGCAAGCGTTTCCCAAAGAGCTTTAGAACAAGACATAGTTTTCCCTGCTGGGCTCTTTGGGCGTGGGGACCAATCTCCAGCCATATGGCCATTTTTGGGCCTGGCGCGGCGCCAAGTGGGAAAGGGTGGTTTTGAGGCTGAAGGCAGCAGGAAAGCCTGCAGCCCCCCAGGTCTGTGGGGCTACGCAAGCGGTTCCCAAAGAGCTTTAGAACAAGGCATAGTTTTCCCTGCTGGCTCTTTGGGCGTGGGACCAATCTCCGGACAGATGGCAATTTTTGGGCCTGGCGTGGCGTCAAGTGGGAAAGGGTGTTTTTGAGGCTGAAGGCAGCAGGAAAGCCTGCAGCCCCCAGGTCTGTGGGGCTACGCAAACGGTTCCCAAAGAGGTTTAGAACAAGGCATAGTTTTCCCTGCTGGCTCTTTGGGCGAGGGACCAATCTCCAGAGATATGGGCATTTTTGTGCCTGGCGCGGCGCCAAGTGGGAAAGGGTGGTTTTGAGGCTGAAGGCAGCAGGAAAGCCTGCAGCCCCCAGGTCTGTGGGGCTGCGCAAGCGTTTCCCATAGAGCTTTAGAACAAGACATAGTTTTCCCTGCTGGCTCTTTGGGCGTGGGACCAATCTCCAGCCATATGGCCATTTTTGGCCTGGCGCGGCGCCAAGTGGGAAAGGGTGGTTTTGAGGCTGAAGGCAGCAGGAAAGCCTGCAGCCCCCAGGTCTGTGGGGCTACGCAAGCGGTTCCCAAAGAGCTTTAGAACAAGGCATATTTTTCCCTGCTGGCTCTTTGGGCGTGGGACCAATCTCCAGCCATATGGCCATTTTAGTGCCTGGCGCGGCGCCAAGTGGGAAAGGGTGGTTTTGAGGCTGAAGGGAGTTGTAAAGCCTGCAGCCCCCAGGTCTGTGGGGCTACGCAAGCGGTTCCGAAAGAGCTTTAGAACAAGGCATAGATTTCCCTGCTGGCTCTTTGGGCGTGGGACCAATCTCCAGCCATATGGCCATTTTTGGGCCTGGCGCGGCGCCAAGTGGGAAAGGGTGGTTTTGAGGCTGAAGGCAGCAGGAAAGCCTGCAGCCCCCAGGTTGTTTGGCTACGCAAGGGGTTCCCAAAGAGGTTTAGAACAAGGCATAGTTTTCCCTGCTGGCTCTTTTTTTGCATGGGACCAATCTCCAGACAAATGGCCATTTTTGTGCCTGGTGCGGCGCCTAGTGGGAAAGGGTGGTTTTGAGGCTGAAGGCAGCAGGAAAGCCTGCAGCCCCCAGGTCTGTGGGGCTACGCAAGCGTTTCCCAAAGAGCTTTAGAACAAGGCATAGTTTTCCCTGCTGGCTCTTTGGGCGTGGGACCAATCTCCAGACAAATGGCCATTTTTGGGCCTGGCACGGCACCAAGTGGGAAAGGGTGGTTTTGAGGCTGAAGGCAGCAGGAAAGCCTGCAGCCCCCAGGTCTGTGGGGCTACGCAAGCGGTTCCCAAAGAGCTTTAGAACAAGGCATAGTTTTCCCTGCTGGCTCTTTGGGCGTGGGACCAATCTCCAGACAGATGGCCATTTTTGTGCCTGGCGCGGCGCCAAGTGGGAAAGGGTGGTTTTGAGGCTGAAGGCAGCAGGAAAGCCTGCAGCCCCCAGGTGTGTGGGGCTACGCAAGCGGTTCCCAAAGAGCTTTAGAACAAGGCATAGTTTTCCCTGCTGGCTCTTTGGGCGAGGGACCAATCTCCAGAGATATGGGCATTTTTGTGCCTGGCGCGGCGCCAAGTGGGAAAGTGTGGTTTTGAGGCTGAAGGCAGCAGGAAAGCCTGCAGCCCCCAGGTCTGTGGGGCTATGCAAGCGGTTCCCAAAGAGCTTTAGAACAAGGCATAGTTTTCCCTGCTGGCTCTTTGGGCATGGGACCAATCTCCAGACATATGGCCATTTTTGGGCCTGGCGCGGCGCCAAGTGGGAAAGGGTGGTTTTGAGCCTGAAGGCAGCAGGAAAGCCTGCAGCCCCCAGGTTTTTGTGGCTACGCAAGCGGTTCCCAAAGAGCTTTAGAACAAGGCATAGTTTTCCCTGCTGGCTCTTTGGGCGTGGGACCAATCTCCAGCCATATGGCCATTTTTGTGCCTGGCGCGGCGCCAAGTGGGAAAGGGTGGTTTTGAGGCTGAAGGCAGCAGGAAAGCCTGCAGCCCCCAGTTGTGTGGGGCTACGCAAGCGGTTCCCAAAGAGCTTTAGAACAAGGCATAGTTTTCCCTCCTGGCTTTATGAGCGTGGGACCAATCTCCAGCCATATGGCCATTTTTGGGCCTGGCGCGGCGCCAAGTGGGAAAGGGTGGTTTTGAGGCTGAAGGCAGCAGGAAAGCTTGCAGCCCCCAGGTCTGTGGGGCTACGCAAGCGGTTCCCAAAGAGCTTTAGAACAAGGCATAGATTTCCCTGCTGGCTCTTTGGGCGTGGGACCAATCTCCAGAGATATGGGCATTTTTGTGCCTGGCGCGGCACCAAGTGGGAAAGGGTGGTTTTGAGGCTGAAGGCAGCAGGAAAGCCTGCAGCCCCCAGGTCTGTGGGGCTACATAAGCGGTTCCCAAGAGCTTTAGAACAAGGCATAGATTTCCCTGCTGGCTCTTTGTGCATGGGACCAATCTCCAGAGATAAGGCCATTTTTGTGCCTGGCGCGGCGCCAAGTGGGAAAGGGTGGTTTTGAGGCTGAAGGCAGCAGGAAAGCCTGCAGCCCCCAGGTGTGTGGGGCTGCGCAAGCGTTTCCCAAAGAGGTTTAGAACAAGGCATAGTTTTCCCTGCTGGCTTTATGAGCGTGGGACCAATCTCCAGACAGATGGCCATTTTTGTGCCTGGCGCGGCGCCAAGTGGGAAAGGGTGGTTTTGAGGCTGAAGGCAGCAGGAAAGCCTGCAGCCCCCAGGTGTGTGGGGCTGCGCAAGCGTTTCCCAAAGAGCTTTAGAACAAGACATAGTTTTCCCTGCTGGCTCTTTGGGCGTGGGACCAATCTCCAGCCATATGGCCATTTTTGGGCCTGGCGCGGCGCCAAGTGGGAAAGGGTGGTTTTGAGGCTGAAGGCAGCAGGAAAGCCTGCAGCCCCCAGGTCTGTGGGGCTACGCAAACGGTTCCCAAAGAGCTTTAGAACAAGGCATATTTTTCCCTGCTGGCTCTTTGGGCGTGGGACCAATCTCCAGCCATATGGCCATTTTTGTGCCTGGCGCGGCGCCAAGTGGAAAGGGTGGTTTTGAGGCTGAAGGCAGTTGTAAAGCCTGCAGCCCCCAGGTGTGTGGGGCTACGCAAGCGGTTCCCAAAGAGCTTTAGAACAAGGCATAGATTTCCCTGCTGGCTCTTTGGCGTGGGACCAATCTCCAGAGATATGGGCATTTTTGTGCCTGGCGCGGCGCCAAGTGGGAAAGGGTGGTTTTGAGGCTGAAGGCAGCAGGAAAGCCTGCAGCCCCCAGGTCTGTGGGGCTACATAAGCGTTTCCCAAAGAGCTTTAGAACAAGGGCATAGATTTCCCTGCTGGCTCTTTGGGCGTGGGACCAATCTCCAGACAGATGGCCATTTTTGGGCCTGACGCGGCGCCAAGTGGAAAGGGTGGTTTTGAGGCTGAAGGCAGCAGGAAAGCCTGCAGCCCCCAGGTGTGTGGGGCTACGCAAGCGTTTCCCAAAGAGCTTTAGAACAAGGCATAGTTTTCCCTGCTGGCTCTTTGGGCGTGGGACCAATCTCCAGACAAAATGGCCATTTTTGTGCCTGGCACGGCACCAAGTGGGAAAGGGTGGTTTTGAGGCTGAAGGCAGCAGGAAAGCCTGCAGCCCCCAGGTGTGTGGGGCTACGCAAGCGGTTCCCAAAGAGCTTTAGAACAAGGCATAGTTTTCCCTGCTGGCTCTTTGGGCGTGGGACCAATCTCCAGACAGATGGCCATTTTTGTGCCTGGCGCGGCGCCAAGTGGGAAAGGGTGGTTTTGAGGCTGAAGGCAGCAGGAAAGCCTGCAGCCCCCAGGTGTGTGGGCTACGCAAGCGGTTCCCAAAGAGCTTTAGAACAAGGCATAGTTTTCCCTGCTGGCTCTTTGGGGCGAGGGACCCAATCTCCAGAGATATGGGCATTTTTTGTGCCTGGCGCGGCGCCAAGTGGGAAAGTGTGGTTTTGAGGCTGAAGGCAGCAGGAAAGCCTGCAGCCCCCAGGTGTGTGGGGCTACGCAAGCGTTCCCAAAGAGCTTTAGAACAAGGCATAGTTTTCCCCTGCTGGCTCTTTGGGCATGGGACCAATCTCCAGACACATGGCCATTTTTGGGCCTGGTGTGGCGCCAAGTGGGAAAGGGTGTTTTGAGGCTGAAGGCAGCAGGAAAGCCTGCAGCCCCCAGGTGTGTGGGGCTACGCAAGCGGTTCCCAAAGAGCTTTAGAACAAGGCATAGTTTTCCCTGCTGGCTCTTTGGGCGTGGGACCAATCTCCAGCCATATGGTCATTTTTGTGCCTGGCGCGGCGCCAAGTGGGAAAGGGTGGTTTTGAGGCTGAAGGCAGCAGGAAAGCCTGCAGCCCCCAGGTCTGTGGGGCTACGCAAGCGTTTCCCAAAGAGCTTTAGAACAAGGCATAGTTTTCCCCTGCTGGCTCTTTGGGCGTGGGACCAATCTCCAGAGATATGGGCATTTTTGTTGCCTGGCGCGGCGCCAAGTGGGAAAGTGTGGTTTTGAGGCTGAAGGCAGCAGGAAAGCCTGCAGCCCCCAGGTCTGTGGGGCTACGCAAGCGGTTCCCAAAGAGCTTTAGAACAAGGCATAGTTTTCCCTGCTGGCTCTTTGGGCGTGGGACCAATCTCCAGACAGATGGCCATTTTTGGTCCTGGCGCGGCGCCAAGTGGGAAAGGGTGGTTTTGAGGCTGAAGGCAGCAGGAAAGCTTGCAGCCCCCAGGTGTGTGGGGCTAAGCAAGCGGTTCCCAAAGAGCTTTAGAACAAGGCATAGATTTCCCTGCTGGCTCTTTGGGAGTGGGACCAATCTCCAGACAGATGGCCATTTTTGGGTCTGGCGCGGCGCCAAGTGGGAAAGGGTGGTTTTGAGGCTGAAGGCAGCAGGAAAGCCTGCAGCCCCCAGGTGTGTGGGGCTACGCAAGCGGTTCCGAAAGAGCTTCAGAACAAGGCATAGTTTTCCCTGCTGGCTCTTTGGGCGTGGGACCAATCTCCAGACACATGGCCATTTTTGTGCCTGGCGCGGCGCCAAGTGGGAAAGGGTGGTTTTGAGGCTGAAGGCAGCAGGAAAGCCTGCAGCCCCCAGGTCTGTGGGGCTACGCAAGCGGTTCCCAAAGAGCTTTAGAACAAGGCATAGTTTTCCCTGCTGGCTTTATGAGCGTGGGACCAATCTCCAGACAGATGGCCATTTTTGTGCCTGGCGCGGCGCCAAGTGGGAAAGGGTGGTTTTGAGGCTGAAGGCAGCAGGAAAGCCTGCAGCCCCCAGGTCTGTGGGGCTACGCAAGCATTTCCCAAAGAGCTTTAGAACAAGGCATAGATTTCCCTGCTGGCTCTTTGGGCGTGGACCAATCTCCAGACAGATGGCCATTTTTGGGCCTGGCGCGGCGCTAAGTGAGAAAGTGTGGATTTGAGGCTGAAGCAGCAGGAAAGCCTGCAGCCCCCAGGTCTGTGGGGCTGCGCAAGCGTTTCCCAAAGAGCTTTAGAACAAGACATAGTTTTCCCCGATGGGCTCTTTGGGCGTGGGACCAATCTCCAGCCGTATGCCCGTTTTTGGGCCTGGCGCGGCGCCAAGTGGGAAAGGGTGGTTTTGAGGCTGAAGGCAGCAGGAAAGCCTGCAGCCCCCAGGTCTGTGGGGGCTACGCAAGCGTTTCCCAAAGAGCTTTAGAACAAGGCATAGTTTTCCCTGCTGGCTCTTTGGGCGTGGGACCAATCTCCAGAGATATGGGCATTTTTGTGCCTGGCGCGGCGCCAAGTGGGAAAGTGTGGTTTTGAGGCTGAAGGCAGCAGGAAAGCCTGCAGCCCCCAGGTCTGTGGGGCTACGCAAGCGGTTCCCAAAGAGCTTTAGAACAAGGCATAGTTTTCCCTGCTGGCTCTTTGGGCGTGGGACCAATCTCCAGACAGATGGCCATTTTTGGTCCTGGCGCGGCGCCAAGTGGGAAAGGGTGGTTTTGAGGCTGAAGGCAGCAGGAAAGCCTGCAGCCCCCAGGTCTGTGGGGCTACGCAAGCGGTTCCCAAAGAGGTTTAGAACAAGGCATAGTTTTCCCTGCTGGCTCTTTGGGCGTGGGACCAATCTCCAGACACACGGCCATTTTTGTGCCTGGCGCGGCGCCAAGTGGGAAAGGGTGGTTTTGAGGCTGAAGGCAGCAGGAAAGCCTGCAGCCCCCAGGTCTGTGGGGCTACGCAAGCGGTTCCCAAAGAGCTTTAGAACAAGGCATAGTTTTCCCTGCTGGCTCTTTGGGCGTGGGACCAATCTCCAGGGATGTGGCCATTTTTGTGCCTGGCGCGTCGCCAAGTGGGAAAGGGTGGTTTTGAGGCTGAAGGCAGCAGGAAAGCCTGCAGCCCCCAGGTGTGTGGGGCTACGCAAGCGGTTCCCAAAGAGCTTTAGAACAAGGCATAGTTTTCCCTGCTGGCTCTTTGGGAGTGGGACCACTCTAAAGTGATGTGGCCATTTTTGTGCCTGGCGCGGCGCCAAGTGGGAAAGGGTGGTTTTGAGGCTGAAGGCAGCAGGAAAGCTTGCAGCCCCCAGTTGTGTGGGCTACGCAAGCGGTTCCCAAAGAGCTTTAGAACAAGGCATAGTTTTCCCTGCTGGCTCTTTGGGCATGGGACCAATCTCCAGACAGATGGCCATTTTTGTGCCTGGCGCGGCGCCAAGTGGGAAAGGGTGGTTTTGAGGCTGAAGGCAGCAGGAAAGCCTGCAGCCCCCAGGTGTGTGGGGCTACGCAAGCGGTTCCCAAAGAGCTTTAGAACAAGGCATAGTTTTCCCTGCTGGCTCTTTGGGCGTGGGACCAATCTCCAGACAAATGGCCATTTTTGGCCTCGCACGGCACCAAGTGGGAAAGGGTGGTTTTGAGGCTGAAGGCAGCAGGAAAGCCTGCAGCCCCCAGTCTGTGGGGCTACGCAAAACGGTTCCCAAAGAGGTTTAGAACAAGGCATAGTTTTCCCTGCTGGCTTTATGAGCGTGGGAGCAATCTCCAGCCATACGGGCATTTTTGGGCCTGGCGCCGCGCCAAGTGGGAAAGGGTGGTTTTGAGGCTGAAGGCAGCAGGAAAGCCTGCAGCCCCCAGGTCTGTGGGGCTACGCAAGCGGTTTCCCAAAGAGCTTTAGAACAAGGCATAGTTTTCCCTGCTGGCTCTCTTGGGCGTGGGACCAATCTCCAGCCATATGGCCATTTTTGGGCCTGGCGCGGCGCCAAGTGGGAAAGGGGTGGTTTTGAGGCTGAAGGCAGCAGGAAAGCCTGCAGCCCCCAGGTCTGTGGGGCTACGCAAGCGGTTCCCAAAGAGCTTTAGAACAAGGCATAGTTTTCCCCTCCTGGCTTTATGAGCGTGGGACCAATCTCCAGCCATATGGCCATTTTTGTGCCTGGCGCAGCGCCAAGTGGGAAAGGGTGGTTTTGAGGCTGAAGGGAGTTGTAAAGCCTGCAGCCCCCCAGGTCTGTGGGGCTACGCAAGCGTTTCCCAAAGAGCTTTAGAACAAGGCATAGATTTCCCTGCTGGCTCTTTGGGCGTGGGACCAATCTCCAGAGATATGGGTATTTTTGTGCCTGGCGCGGCACCAAGTGGGAAAGGGTGGTTTTGAGGCTGAAGGCAGCAGGAAAGCCTGCAGCCCCCAGGTCTGTGGGGCTACATAAGCGTTTCCCAAAGAGCTTTAGAACAAGGCATAGATTTCCCTGCTGGCTCTTTGGGCGTGGGACCAATCTCCAGACAGATGGCCATTTTTGGGCCTGACGCGGCGCCAAGTGGGAAAGGGTGGTTTTGAGGCTGAAGGCAGCAGGAAAGCCCTGCAGCCCCCAGGTCTGTTTGGCTACGCAAGCGGTTCCCAAAGAGCTTTAGAACAAGGCATAGTTTTCCCTGCTGGCTCTTTGGGCATGGGACCAATCTCCAGACAAATGGCCATTTTTGTGCCTGGTGCGGCGCCTAGTGGGAAAGGGTGGTTTTGAGGCTGAAGGCAGCAGGAAAGCCTGCAGCCCCCAGGTCTGTGGGGCTACGCAAGCGGTTCCCAAAGAGCTTTAGAACAAGGCATAGTTTTCCCTGCTGGCTCTTTGGGCGTGGGACCAATCTCCAGACAGATGGCCATTTTTGTGCCTGGCGCGTCGCCAAGTGGGAAAGGGTGGTTTTGAGGCTGAAGGCAGCAGGAAAGCCTGCAGCCCCCAGGTGTGTGGGGCTACGCAAGCGGTTCCCAAAGAGCTTTAGAACAAGGCATAGTTTTCCCTGCTGGCTCTTTGGGCGAGGGACCAATCTCCAGAGATATGGGCATTTTTGTGCCTGGCGCGGCGCCAAGTGGGAAAGGGTGGTTTTGAGGCTGAAGGCAGCAGGAAAGCCTGCAGCCCCCAGGTCTGTGGGGCTACGCAAGCGGTTCCCAAAGAGCTTTAGAACAAGGCATAGTTTTCCCTGCTGGCTCTTTGGGCATGGGACCAATCTCCAGACACATGGCCATTTTTGGGCCTGGTGTGGCGCCAAGTGGGAAAGGGTGGTTTTGAGGCTGAAGGCAGCAGGAAAGCCTGCAGCCCCCAGGTGTGTGGGGCTACGCAAGCGTTTCCCAAAGAGCTTTAGAACAAGGCATAGTTTTCCCTGCTGGCTCTTTGGGCGTGGGACCAATCTCCAGCCATATGGCCATTTTTGTGCCTGGCGCGGCGCCAAGTGGGAAAGTGTGGTTTTGAGGCTGAAGGCAGCAGGAAAGCCTGCAGCCCCCAGGTCTGTGGGGCTATGCAAGCGGTTCCCAAAGAGCTTTAGAACAAGGCATAGTTTTCCCTGCTGGCTCTTTGGGCGTGGGACCAATCTCCAGACAGATGGCCATTTTTGGTCCTGGCGCGGCGCCAAGTGGGAAAGGGTGGTTTTGAGGCTGAAGGCAGCAGGAAAGCTTGCAGCCCCCAGGTGTGTGGGGCTACGCAAGCGGTTCCCAAAGAGTTTTAGAACAAGGCATAGTTTTCCCTGCTGGCTTTATGAGCGTGGGACCAATCTCCAGACAGATGGCCATTTTTGTGCCTGGCACGGCGCCAAGCGGGAAAGGGTGGTTTTGAGGCTGAAGGCGGTTGGAAAGCCTGCAGCCCCCAGGTGTGTGGGGCTACGCAAGCGGTTCCCAAAGAGCTTTAGAACAAGGCATAGATTTCCCTGCTGGCTCTTTGGGAGTGGGACCAATCTCCAGACAGATGGCCATTTTTGGGTCTGGCGCGGCGCCAAGTGGGAAAGGGTGGTTTTGAGGCTGAAGGCAGCAGGAAAGCCTGCAGCCCCCAGGTCTGTGGGGCTACGCAAGCGGTTCCCAAAGAGCTTTAGAACAAGGCATAGTTTTCCCTGCTGGCTCTTTGGGCGTGGGACCAATCTCCAGACACATGGCCATTTTTGTGCCTGGCGCGGCGCCAAGTGGGAAAGGGTGGTTTTGAGGCTGAAGGCAGCAGGAAAGCCTGCAGCCCCCAGGTGTGTGGGGCTACGCAAGCGGTTCCCAAAGAGCTTTAGAACAAGGCATAGTTTTCCCTGCTGTCTCTTTGGGCGTGGGACCAATCTCCAGACAGATGGCCATTTTTGTGCCTGGCGCGGCGCCAAGTGGGAAAGGGTGGTTTTGAGGCTGAAGGCAGCAGGAAAGCCTGCAGCCCCCAGGTCTGTGGGGCTACGCAAGCGGTTCCCAAAGAGCTTTAGAACAAGGCATAGATTTCCCTGCTGGCTCTTTGGGCGTGGGACCAATCTCCAGCCATATGGCCATTTTTGGGCCTGGCGCGGCGCTAAGTGAGAAAGTGTGGTTTTGAGGCTGAAGGCAGCAGGAAAGCCTGCAGCCCCCAGGTGTGTGGGGCTACGCAAGCGTTTCCCAAAGAGCTTTAGAACAAGACATAGTTTTCCCCGATGGCTCTTTGGGCGTAGGACCAATCTCCAGCCGTATGGCCATTTTTGGGCCTGGCGCGGCGCCAAGTGGGAAAGGGTGGTTTTGAGGCTGAAGGCAGCAGGAAAGCCTGCAGACCCCAGGTCTGTTTGGCTACGCAAGCAGTTCCCAAAGAGCTTTAGAACAAGGCATAGTTTTCCCTGCTGGCTCTTTGGGCGTGGGACCAATCTCCAGACACACGGCCATTTTTGTGCCTGGCGCGGCGCCAAGTGGGAAAGGGTGGTTTTGAGGCTGAAGGCAGCAGGAAAGCCTGCAGCCCCCAGGTCTGTGGGGCTACGCAAGCGGTTCCCAAAGAGCTTTAGAACAAGGCATAGTTTTCCCTGCTGGCTCTTTGGGCGTGGGACCAATCTCCAGGGATGTGGCCATTTTTGTGCCTGGCGCGTCGCCAAGTGGGAAAGGGTGGTTTTGAGGCTGAAGGCAGCAGGAAAGCCTGCAGCCCCCAGGTCTGTGGGGCTACGCAAGCGGTTCCCAAAGAGCTTTAGAACAAGGCATAGTTTTCCCTGCTGGCTTTATGAGCGTGGGACCAATTTCCAGACAGATGGCCATTTTTGTGCCTGGCGCGGCGCCAAGTGGGAAAGGGTGGTTTTGAGGCTGAAGGCAGTTGGAAAGCCTGCAGCCCCCAGGTGTGTGGGGCTACGCAAGCATTTCCCAAAGAGCTTTAGAACAAGGCATAGTTTTCCTTGCTGGCTCTTTGGGCGTGGGACCAATCTCCAGAGATATGGGCATTTTTGTGCCTGGCGCGGTGCCAAGTGAGAAAGTGTGGTTTTGAGGCTGAAGGCAGCAGGAAAGGCTGCAGCCCCCAGGTCTGTGGGGCTGCGCAAGCGTTTCCCAAAGAGCTTTAGATCAAGACATAGTTTTCCCTGCTGGCTCTTTGGGCGTGGGACCAATCTCCAGCCATATGGCCATTTTTGGGCCTGGCGCGGCGCCAAGTGGGAAAGGGTGGTTTTGAGGCTGAAGGCAGCAGGAAAGCCTGCAGCCCCCAGGTCTGTGGGGCTGCACAAGCGGTTCCCAAAGAGCTTTAGAACAAGGCATAGTTTTCCCTGCTGGCTCTTTGGGCGTGGGACCAATCTCCAGGGATGTGGCCATTTTTGTGCCTGGCGCGGCGCCAAGTGGGAAAGGGTGGTTTTGAGGCTGAAGGCAGCAGGAAAGGCTGCAGCCCCCAGGTGTGTGGGGCTACGCAAGCGGTTCCCAAAGAGCTTTAGAACAAGGCATAGTTTTCCCTGCTGGCTCTTTGGGCGTGGGACCAATCTCCAGCCATACGGGCATTTTTGGGCCTGGCGCCGCGCCAAGTGGGAAAGGGTGGTTTTGAGGCTGAAGGCAGCAGGAAAGCCTGCAGCCCCCAGGTCTGTTTGGCTACGCAAGCGGTTCCCAAAGAGCTTTAGAACAAGGCATAGTTTTCCCTGCTGGCTCTTTGGGCGTGGGACCAATCTCCAGACACACGGCCATTTCTGTGCCTGGCGCGGCGCCAAGTGGGAAAGGGTGGTTTTGAGGCTGAAGGCAGCAGGAAAGCCTGCAGCCCCCAGGTCTGTGGGGCTACGCAAGCGGTTCCCAAAGAGCTTTAGAACAAGGCATAGTTTTCCCTGCTGGCTCTTTGGGCGTGGGACCAATCTCCAGACAGATGGCCATTTTTGGGCCTGGCGCGGCGCCAAGTGGGTAAGGATGGTTTTGAGGCTGAAGGCAGCAGGAAAGCCTGCAGCCCCCAGGTCTGTGGGGCTACGGAAGCGGTTCCCAAAGAGCTTTAGAACAAGGCATAGTTTTCCCTGCTGGCTCTTTGGGCGTGGGACCAATCTCCAGCCATACGGGCATTTTTGTGCCTGGCGCGGCGCCAAGTGGGAAAGGGTGGTTTTGAGGCTGAAGGCAGCAGGAAAGCCTGCAGCCCCCAGGTCTGTGGGGCTACATAAGCGTTTCCCAAAGAGCTTTAGAACAAGGCATAGATTTCCCTGCTGGCTCTTTGGGCGTGGGACCAATCTCCAGCCATATGGCCATTTTTGGGCCTGGCGCGGCGCCAAGTGGGAAAGGGTGGTTTTGAGGCTGAAGGCAGCAGGAAAGCCTGCAGCCCCCAGGTCTGTGTGGCTGCGCAAGCGGTTCCCAAAGAGCTTTAGAACAAGGCATAGTTTTCCCTGCTGGCTCTTTGGGCGTTGGACCAATCTCCAGGGATGTGGCCATTTTTGTGCCTGGCGCGGCGCCAAGTGGGAAAGGGTGGTTTTGAGGCTGAAGGCAGCAGGAAAGCCTGCAGCCCCCAGGTCTGTGGGGCTACGCAAGCGTTTCCCAAAGAGCTTTAGAACAAGGCATAGTTTTCCCTGCTGGCTCTTTGGGCGTGGGACCAATCTCCAGCCATATGGCCATTTTTGTGCCTGGCGCGGCGCCAAGTGGGAAAGGGTGGTTTTGAGGCTGAAGGCAGCAGGAAAGCCTGCAGCCCCCAGTTGTGTGGGGCTACGCAAGCGGTTCCCAAAGAGCTTTAGAACAAGGCATAGTTTTCCCTCCTGGCTTTATGAGCGTGGGACCAATCTCCAGCCATATGGCCATTTTTGGGCCTGGCGCGGCGCCAAGTGGGAAAGGGTGGTTTTGAGGCTGAAGGCAGCAGGAAAGCCTGCAGCCCCCAGGTCTGTGGGGCTACGCAAGCGGTTCCCAAAGAGCTTTAGAACAAGGCATAGATTTCCCTGCTGGCTCTTTGGGCGTGGGACCAATCTCCAGAGATATGGGCATTTTTGTGCCTGGCGCGGCACCAAGTTGGAAAGGGTGGTTTTGAGGCTGAAGGCAGCAGGAAAGCCTGCAGCCCCCAGGTCTGTGGGGCTACATAAGCGTTTCCCAAGAGCTTTAGAACAAGGCATAGTTTTCCCTGCTGGCTCTTTGGGCGTGGGACCAGTCTCCAGACACAAGGCCATTTCTGTGCCTGGCGCGGCGCCAAGTGGGAAAGGGTGGTTTTGAGGCTGAAGGCAGCAGGAAAGCCTGCAGCCCCCAGGTCTGTGGGGCTACGCAAGCGGTTCCCAAAGAGCTTTAGAACAAGGCATAGCTTTCCCTGCTGGTTCTTTGGGCGTGGGACCAATCTCCAGACAGATGGCCCTTTTTGTGCCTGGCGCGGCGCCAAGTGGGAAAGGGTGGTTTTGAGGCTGAAGGCAGCAGGAAAGCCTGCAGCCCCCAGTTGTGTGGGGCTACGCAAGCGGTTCCCAAAGAGGTTTAGAACAAGGCATAGATTTCCCTGCTGGCTCTTTGTGCATGGGACCAATCTCCAGAGATAAGGCCATTTTTGTGCCTGGCGTGGCGCCAAGTGGGAAAGGGTGGTTTTGAGGCTGAAGGCAGCAGGAAAGCCTGCAGCCCCCAGGTGTGTGGGGCTACGCAAGCGGTTCCCAAAGAGGTTTAGAACAAGGCATATTTTTCCCTGCTGGCTCTTTGGGCGTGGGACCAATCTCCAGCCATATGGCCATTTTTGTGCCTGGCGCGGCGCCAAGTGGGAAAGGGTGGTTTTGAGGCTGAAGGCAGCAGGAAAGGCTGCAGCCCCCAGTTGTGTGGGGCTACGCAAGCGGTTCCCAAAGAGCTTTAGAACAAGGCATAGTTTTCCCTGCTGGCTCTTTGGGCGTGGGACCAATCTCCAGCCATACGGGCATTTTTGGGCCTGGCGCCGCGCCAAGTGGGAAAGGGTGGTTTTGAGGCTGAAGGCAGCAGGAAAGCCTGCAGCCCCCAGGTCTGTTTGGCTACGCAAGCGTTTCCCAAAGAGCTTTAGAACAAGGCATAGTTTTCCCTGCTGGCTCTTTGGGCGTGGGACCAATCTCCAGACACACGGCCATTTCTGTGCCTGGCGCGGCGCCAAGTGGGAAAGGGTGGTTTTGAGGCTGAAGGCAGCAGGAAAGCCTGCAGCCCCCAGGTCTGTGGGGCTACGCAAGCGGTTCCCAAAGAGCTTTAGAACAAGGCATAGTTTTCCCTGCTGGCTCTTTGGGCGTGGGACCAATCTCCAGACAGATGGCCATTTTTGGGCCTGGCGCGGCGCCAAGTGGGTAAGGATGGTTTTGAGGCTGAAGGCAGCAGGAAAGCCTGCAGCCCCCAGGTCTGTGGGGCTACGGAAGCGGTTCCCAAAGAGCTTTAGAACAAGGCATAGTTTTCCTGCTGGCTCTTTGGGCGTGGGACCCAATCTCCAGCCATACGGGCATTTTTGTGCCTGGCGCGGCGCCAAGTGGGAAAGGGTGGTTTTGAGGCTGAAGGCAGCAGGAAAGCCTGCAGCCCCCAGGTCTGTGGGGCTACATAAGCGTTTCCCAAAGAGCTTTAGAACAAGGCATAGATTTCCCTGCTGGCTCTTTGGCGTGGGACCAATCTCCAGCCATATGGCCATTGGCCTGGCGCGGCGCCAAGTGGGAAAGGGTGGTTTTGAGGCTGAAGGCAGCAGGAAAGCCTGCAGCCCCCAGGTCTGTGTGGCTGCGCAAGCGGTTCCCAAAGAGCTTTAGAACAAGGCATAGTTTTCCCCTGCTGGCTCTTTGGGCGTTGGACCAATCTCCAGGGATGTGGCCATTTTTGTGCCTGGCGCGGCGCCAAGTGGGAAAGGGTGGTTTTGAGGCTGAAGGCAGCAGGAAAGCCTGCAGCCCCCAGGTCTGTGGGGCTACGCAAGCGTTTCCCAAAGAGCTTTAGAACAAGGCATAGTTTTCCCTGCTGGCTCTTTGGGCGTGGGACCGATCTCCAGCCATATGGCCATTTTTGTGCCTGGCGCGGCGCCAAGTGGGAAAGGGTGGTTTTGAGGCTGAAGGCAGCAGGAAAGCCTGCAGCCCCCAGTTGTGTGGGGCTACGCAAGCGGTTCCCAAAGAGCTTTAGAACAAGGCATAGTTTTCCCTCCTGGCTTTATGAGCGTGGGACCAATCTCCAGCCATATGGCCATTTTTGGGCCTGGCGCGGCGCCAAGTGGGAAAGGGTGGTTTTGAGGCTGAAGGCAGCAGGAAAGCCTGCAGCCCCCAGGTCTGTGGGGCTACGCAAGCGGTTCCCAAAGAGCTTTAGAACAAGGCATAGATTTCCCTGCTGGCTCTTTGGGCGTGGGACCAATCTCCAGAGATATGGGCATTTTTGTGCCTGGCGCGGCACCAAGTTGGAAAGGGTGGTTTTGAGGCTGAAGGCAGCAGGAAAGCCTGCAGCCCCCAGGTCTGTGGGGCTACATAAGCGTTTCCCAAAGAGCTTTAGAACAAGGCATAGTTTTCCCTGCTGGCTCTTTGGGAGTGGGACCAATCTCCAGACAGATGGCCATTTTTGTGCCTGGCGCGGCGCCAAGTGGGAAAGGGTGGTTTTGAGGCTGAAGGCAGCAGGAAAGCCTGCAGACCCCAGGTCTGTGGGGCTACGCAAGCGGTTCCCAAAGAGCTTTAGAACAAGGCATAGTTTTCCCTGCTGGCTCTTTGGGCGTGGGACCAGTCTCCAGACACAAGGCCATTTCTGTGCCTGGCGCGGCGCCAAGTGGGAAAGGGTGGTTTTGAGGCTGAAGGCAGCAGGAAAGCCTGCAGCCCCCAGGTCTGTGGGGCTACGCAAGCGGTTCCCAAAGAGCTTTAGAACAAGGCATAGCTTTCCCTGCTGGTTCTTTGGGCGTGGGACCAATCTCCAGACAGATGGCCCTTTTTGTGCCTGGCGCGGCGCCAAGTGGGAAAGGGTGGTTTTGAGGCTGAAGGCAGCAGGAAAGCCTGCAGCCCCCAGTTGTGTGGGGCTACGCAAGCGGTTCCCAAAGAGGTTTAGAACAAGGCATAGATTTCCCTGCTGGCTCTTTGTGCATGGGACCAATCTCCAGAGATAAGGCCATTTTTGTGCCTGGCGTGGCGCCAAGTGGGAAAGGGTGGTTTTGAGGCTGAAGGCAGCAGGAAAGCCTGCAGCCCCAGGTGTGTGGGGCTACGCAAGCGGTTCCCAAAGAGGTTTAGAACAAGGCATATTTTTCCCTGCTGGCTCTTTGGGCGTGGGACCAATCTCCAGCCATATGGCCATTTTTGTGCCTGGCGCGGCGCCAAGTGGGAAAGGGTGGTTTTGAGGCTGAAGGCAGTTGTAAAGCCTGCAGCCCCCAGGTGTGTGGGGCTACGCAAGCGGTTCCCAAAGAGCTTTAGAACAAGGCATAGATTTCCCTGCTGGCTCTTTGGGCGTGGGACCAATCTCCAGCCATATGGCCATTTTTGTGCCTGGCGCGGCGCCAAGTGGGAAAGGGTGGTTTTGAGGCTGAAGGCAGCAGGAAAGCCTGCAGCCCCCAGGTGTGTGGGGCTGCGCAAGCGTTTCCCAAAGAGGTTTAGAACAAGGCATAGTTTTCCCTGCTGGCTTTATGAGCGTGGGACCAATCTCCAGACAGATGGCCATTTTTGTGCCTGGCGCGGCGCCAAGTGGGAAAGGGTGGTTTTGAGGCTGAAGGCAGCAGGAAAGCCTGCAGCCCCCAGGTCTGTGGGGCTGCGCAAGCGTTTCCCAAAGAGCTTTAGAACAAGACATAGTTTTCCCTGCTGGCTCTTTGGGCGTGGGACCAATCTCCAGCCAGATGGCCATTTTTGGGCCTGGCGCGGCGCCAAGTGGGAAAGGGTGGTTTTGAGGCTGAAGGCAGCAGGAAAGCCTGCAGCCCCCAGGTCTGTGGGGCTACGCAAGCGGTTCCCAAAGAGCTTTAGAACAAGGCATATTTTTCCCTGCTGGCTCTTTGGGCGTGGGACCAATCTCCAGCCATATGGCCATTTTTGTGCCTGGCGCGGCGCCAAGTGGGAAAGGGTGGTTTTGAGGCTGAAGGCAGTTGTAAAGCCTGCAGCCCCCAGGTGTGTGGGGCTACGCAAGCGGTTCCCAAAGAGCTTTAGAACAAGGCATAGTTTTCCCTGCTGGCTCTTTGGGCGTGGGACCAATCTCCAGAGATATGGGCATTTTTGTGCCTGGCGCGGCGCCAAGTGGGAAAGGGTGGTTTTGAGGCTGAAGGCAGCAGGAAAGCCTGCAGCCCCCAGGTCTGTGGGGCTACATAAGCGTTTCCCAAAGAGCTTTAGAACAAGGCATAGATTTCCCTGCTGGCTCTTTGGGCGTGGGACCAATCTCCAGACAGATGGCCATTTTTGGTCCTGGCGCGGCGCCAAGTGGGAAAGGGTGGTTTTGAGGCTGAAGGCAGCAGGAAAGCCTGCAGCCCCCAGGTTGTTTGGCTACGCAAGCGGTTCCCAAAGAGCTTTAGAACAAGGCATAGTTTTCCCTGCTGGCTCTTTTTTTGCATGGGACCAATCTCCAGACAAATGGCCATTTTTGTGCCTGGTGCGGCGCCTAGTGGGAAAGGGTGGTTTTGAGGCTGAAGGCAGCAGGAAAGCCTGCAGCCCCCAGGTCTGTGGGGCTACGCAAGCGTTTCCCAAAGAGCTTTAGAACAAGGCATAGTTTTCCCTGCTGGCTCTTTGGGCGTGGGACCAATCTCCAGACAAATGGCCATTTTTGGGCCTGGCACGGCACCAAGTGGGAAAGGGTGGTTTTGAGGCTGAAGGCAGCAGGAAAGCCTGCAGCCCCCAGGTCTGTGGGGCTACGCAAGCGGTTCCCAAAGAGCTTTAGAACAAGGCATAGTTTTCCCTGCTGGCTCTTTGGACGTGGGACCAATCTCCAGACAGATGGCCATTTTTGTGCCTGGCGCGGCGCCAAGTGGGAAAGGGTGGTTTTGAGGCTGAAGGCAGCAGGAAAGCCTGCAGCCCCCAGGTGTGTGGGGCTACGCAAGCGGTTCCCAAAGAGCTTTAGAACAAGGCATAGTTTTCCCTGCTGGCTCTTTGGGCGAGGGACCAATCTCCAGAGATATGGGCATTTTTGTGCCTGGCGCGGCGCCAAGTGGGAAAGTGTGGTTTTGAGGCTGAAGGCAGCAGGAAAGCCTGCAGCCCCCAGGTGTGTGGGGCTACGCAAGCGGTTCCCAAAGAGCTTTAGAACAAGGCATAGTTTTCCCTGCTGGCTCTTTGGGCGTAGGACCAATCTCCAGACAGATGGCCATTTTTGGGCCTGGTGTGTCGCCAAGTGGGAAAGGGTGTTTTTGAGGCTGAAGGCAGCAGGAAAGCCTGCAGCCCCCAGGTGTGTGGGGCTACGCAAGCGGTTCCCAAAGAGCTTTAGAACAAGGCACAGTTTTCCCTGCTGGCTCTTTGGGCGTGGGACCAATCTCCAGCCATATGGTCATTTTTGTGCCTGGCGCGGCGCCAAGTGGGAAAGGGTGGTTTTGAGGCTGAAGGCAGCAGGAAAGCCTGCAGCCCCCAGGTCTGTGGGGCTACGCAAGCGTTTCCCAAAGAGCTTTAGAACAAGGCATAGTTTTCCCTGCTGGCTCTTTGGGCGTGGGACCAATCTCCAGAGATATGGGCATTTTTGTGCCTGGCGCGGCGCCAAGTGGGAAAGTGTGGTTTTGAGGCTGAAGGCAGCAGGAAAGCCTGCAGCCCCCAGGTCTGTGGGGCTACGCAAGCGGTTCCCAAAGAGCTTTAGAACAAGGCATAGTTTTCCCTGCTGGCTCTTTGGGCGTGGGACCAATCTCCAGACAGATGGCCATTTTTGGTCCTGGCGCGGCGCCAAGTGGGAAAGGGTGGTTTTGAGGCTGAAGGCAGCAGGAAAGCTTGCAGCCCCCAGGTGTGTGGGGCTAAGCAAGCGGTTCCCAAAGAGCTTTAGAACAAGGCATAGATTTCCCTGCTGGCTCTTTGGGAGTGGGACCAATCTCCAGACAGATGGCCATTTTTGGGTCTGGCGCGGCGCCAAGTGGGAAAGGGTGGTTTTGAGGCTGAAGGCAGCAGGAAAGCCTGCAGCCCCCAGGTGTGTGGGGCTACGCAAGCGGTTCCGAAAGAGCTTCAGAACAAGGCATAGTTTTCCCTGCTGGCTCTTTGGGCGTGGGACCAATCTCCAGACACATGGCCATTTTTGTGCCTGGCGCGGCGCCAAGTGGGAAAGGGTGGTTTTGAGGCTGAAGGCAGCAGGAAAGCCTGCAGCCCCCAGGTCTGTGGGGCTACGCAAGCGGTTCCCAAAGAGCTTTAGAACAAGGCATAGTTTTCCCTGCTGGCTTTATGAGCGTGGGACCAATCTCCAGACAGATGGCCATTTTTGGGCCTGGCGCGGCGCTAAGTGAGAAAGTGTGGTTTTGAGGCTGAAGGCAGCAGGAAAGCCTGCAGCCCCCAGGTCTGTGGGGCTGCGCAAGCGTTTCCCAAAGAGCTTTAGAACAAGACATAGTTTTCCCCGATGGCTCTTTGGGCGTGGGACCAATCTCCAGCCGTATGGCCATTTTTGGGCCTGGCGCGGCGCCAAGTGGGAAAGGGTGGTTTTGAGGCTGAAGGCAGCAGGAAAGCCTGCAGACCCCAGGTCTGTTTGGCTACGCAAGCAGTTCCCAAAGAGGTTTAGAACAAGGCATAGTTTTCCCTGCTGGCTCTTTGGGCGTGGGACCAATCTCCAGACACACGGCCATTTTTGTGCCTGGCGCGGCGCCAAGTGGGAAAGGGTGGTTTTGAGGCTGAAGGCAGCAGGAAAGCCTGCAGCCCCCAGGTGTGTGGGGCTACGCAAGCGGTTCCCAAAGAGCTTTAGAACAAGGCATAGTTTTCCCTGCTGGCTCTTTGGGCGTGGGACCAATCTCCAGGGATGTGGCCATTTTTGTGCCTGGCGCGGCGCCAAGTGGGAAAGGGTGGTTTTGAGGCTGAAGGCAGCAGGAAAGCCTGCAGCCCCCAGGTCTGTGGGGCTACGCAAGCGTTTCCCAAAGAGCTTTAGAACAAGGCATAGTTTTCCCTGCTGGCTCTTTGGGAGTGGGACCAATCTCCAGACAAATGGCCATTTTTGGGCCTCGCACGGCACCAAGTGGGAAAGGGTGGTTTTGAGGCTGAAGGCAGCAGGAAAGCCTGCAGCCCCCAGGTCTGTGGGGCTACGCAAGCGGTTCCCAAAGAGCTTTAGAACAAGGCATAGTTTTCCCTGCTGGCTTTATGAGCGTGGGAGCAATCTCCAGCCATACGGGCATTTTTGGGCCTGGCGCCGCGCCAAGTGGGAAAGGGTGGTTTTGAGGCTGAAGGCAGCAGGAAAGCCTGCAGCCCCCAGGTGTGTGGGGCTACGCAAGCGGTTCCCAAAGAGCTTTAGAACAAGGCATAGTTTTCCCTGCTGGATCTTTGGGCGTGGGACCAATCTCCGGACAGATGGCAATTTTTGGGCCTGGCGTGGCGTCAAGTGGGAAAGGGTGTTTTTGAGCCTGAAGGCAGCAGGAAAGCATGCAGCCCCCAGGTCTGTGGGGCTACGGAAGTGTTTCCCAAAGAGCTTTAGAACAAGACATAGTTTTCCCTGCTGGCTCTTTGGGCGTGGGACCAATCTCCAGCCATATGGCCATTTTTGGGCCTGGCGCGGCGCCAATTGGGAAAGGGTGGTTTTGAGGCTGAAGGCAGCAGGAAAGCCTGCAGCCCCCAGGTCTGTGGGGCTACGCAAGCGGTTCCCAAAGAGCTTTAGAACAAGGCATAGTTTTCCCTCCTGGCTTTATGAGCGTGGGACCAATCTCCAGCCATATGGCCATTTTTGTGCCTGGCGCAGCGCCAAGTGGGAAAGGGTGGTTTTGAGGCTGAAGGGGGTTGTAAAGCCTGCAGCCCCCAGGTCTGTGGGGCTACGCAAGCGTTTCCCAAAGAGCTTTAGAACAAGGCATAGATTTCCCTGCTGGCTCTTTGGGCGTGGGACCAATCTCCATCGATATGGGTATTTTTGTGCCTGGCGCGGCACCAAGTGGGAAAGGGTGGTTTTGAGGCTGAAGGCAGCAGGAAAGCCTGCAGCCCCCAGGTCTGTGGGGCTACATAAGCGTTTCCCAAAGAGCTTTAGAACAAGGCATAGATTTCCCTGCTGGCTCTTTGGGCGTGGGACCAATCTCCAGACAGATGGCCATTTTTGGGCCTGACGCGGCGCCAAGTGGGAAAGGGTGGTTTTGAGGCTGAAGGCAGCAGGAAAGCCTGCAGCCCCCAGGTCTGTTTGGCTACGCAAGCGGTTCCCAAAGAGCTTTAGAACAAGGCATAGTTTTCCCTGCTGGCTCTTTGGGCATGGGACCAATCTCCAGACAAATGGCCATTTTTGTGCCTGGTGCGGCGCCTAGTGGGAAAGGGTGGTTTTGAGGCTGAAGGCAGCAGGAAAGCCTGCAGACCCCAGGTGTGTGGGGCTACGCAAGCGTTTCCCAAAGAGCTTTAGAACAAGGCATAGTTTTCCCTGCTGGCTCTTTGGGCGTGGGACCAATCTCCAGCCATATGGCCATTTTTGTGCCTGGCGCGGCGCCAAGTGGGAAAGTGTGGTTTTGAGGCTGAAGGCAGCAGGAAAGCCTGCAGCCCCCAGGTCTGTGGGGCTACGCAAGCGGTTCCCAAAGAGCTTTAGAACAAGGCATAGTTTTCCCTGCTGGCTCTTTGGGCGTGGGACCAATCTCCAGACAGATGGCCATTTTTGGTCCTGGCGCGGCGCCAAGTGGGAAAGGGTGGTTTTGAGGCTGAAGGCAGCAGGAAAGCTTGCAGCCCCCAGGTCTGTTTGGCTACGCAAGCGGTTCCCAAAGAGCTTTAGAACAAGGCATAGTTTTCCCTGCTGGCTCTTTGGGCGTGGGACCAATCTCCAGACAGACGGCCATTTCTGTGCCTGGCGCGGCGCCAAGTGGGAAAGGGTGGTTTTGAGGCTGAAGGCAGCAGGAAAGCCTGCAGCCCCCAGGTGTGTGGGGCTACGCAAGCGGTTCCCAAAGAGCTTTAGAACAAGGCATAGTTTTCCCTGCTGGCTCTTTGGGCGTGGGACCAATCTCCAGACAGATGGCCATTTTTGGGCCTGGCGCGGCGCCAAGTGGGAAAGGATGGTTTTGAGGCTGAAGGCAGCAGGAAAGCCTGCAGCCCCCAGGTCTGTGGGGCTACGGAAGCGTTTCCCAAAGAGCTTTAGAACAAGGCATAGTTTTCCCTGCTGGCTCTTTGGGCGTGGGACCAATCTCCAGACAGATGGCCATTTTTGTGCCTGGCGCGGCGCCAAGTGGGAAAGGGTGGTTTTGAGGCTGAAGGCAGCAGGAAAGCCTGCAGCCCCCAGGTCTGTGGGGCTACGCAAGCGGTTCCCAAAGAGCTTTAGAACAAGGCATAGTTTTCCCTGCTGGCTCTTTGGGCGTGGGACCAATCTCCAGACAGATGGCCATTTTTGGTCCTGGCGCGGCGCCAAGTGGGAAAGGGTGGTTTTGAGGCTGAAGGCAGCAGGAAAGCCTGCAGCCCCCAGGTCTGTGGGGCTACGCAAGCGGTTCCCAAAGAGCTTTAGAACAAGGCATAGTTTTCCCTGCTGGCTCTTTGGGCGTGGGACCAATCTCCAGCCATATGGCCATTTTTGGGCCTGGCGCGGCGCCAAGTGGGAAAGGGTGGTTTTGAGGCTGAAGGCAGCAGGAAAGCCTGCAGCCCCCAGGTCTGTGGGGCTACGCAAACGGTTCCCAAAGAGGTTTAGAACAAGGCATAGTTTTCCCTCCTGGCTTTATGAGCGTGGGACCAATCTCCAGCCATATGGCCATTTTTGGGCCTGGCGCGGCGCCAAGTGGGAAAGGGTGGTTTTGAGGCTGAAGGCAGTTGTAAAGCCTGCAGCCCCCAGGTCTGTGGGGCTACGCAAGCGGTTCCCAAAGAGCTTTAGAACAAGGCATAGATTTCCCTGCTGGCTCTTTGGGCGTGGGACCAATCTCCAGAGATATGGGCATTTTTGTGCCTGGCGCAGCGCCAAGTGGGAAAGGGTGGTTTTGAGGCTGAAGGCAGCAGGAAAGCCTGCAGCCCCCAGGTCTGTGGGGCTACATAAGCGTTTCCCAAAGAGCTTTAGAACAAGGCATAGTTTTCCCTGCTGGCTCTTTGGGCGTGGGACCAATCTCCAGCCATATGGCCATTTTTGTGCCTGACGCGGCGCCAAGTGGGAAAGGGTGGTTTTGAGGCTGAAGGCAGCAGGAAAGCCTGCAGCCCCCAGGTCTGTTTGGCTACGCAAGCGGTTCCCAAAGAGCTTTAGAACAAGGCATAGTTTTCCCTGCTGGCTCTTTGGGCATGGGACCAATCTCCAGACAAATGGCCATTTTTGTGCCTGGTGCGGCGCCTAGTGGGAAAGGGTGTTTTTGAGGCTGAAGGCAGCAGGAAAGCCTGCAGCCCCCAGGTGTGTGGGGCTACGCAAGCGGTTCCCAAAGAGCTTTAGAACAAGGCATAGTTTTCCCTGCTGGCTCTTTGGGCGTGGGACCAATCTCCAGACAAATGGCCATTTTTGGGCCTGGCACGGCACCAAGTGGGAAAGGGTGGTTTTGAGGCTGAAGGCAGCAGGAAAGCCTGCAGCCCCCAGGTCTGTGGGGCTACGCAAGCGGTTCCCAAAGAGCTTTAGAACAAGGCATAATTTTCCATGCTGGCTCTTTGGGCGTGGGACCAATCTCCAGCCATATGGGCATTTTTGTGGCTGGCGCGGCGCCAAGTGGGAAAGGGTGGTTTTGAGGCTGAAGGCAGCAGGAAAGCCTGCAGCCCCCAGGTCTGTGGGGCTACGCAAGCGGTTCCCAAAGAGCTTTAGAACAAGGCATAGTTTTCCATGCTGGCTCTTTGGGCGAGGGACCAATCTCCAGAGATATGGGCATTTTTGTGCCTGGCGCGGCGCCAAGTGGGAAAGGGTGGTTTTGAGGCTGAAGGCAGCAGGAAAGCCTGCAGCCCCCAGGTCTGTGGGGCTACGCAAGCATTTCCCAAAGAGCTTTAGAACAAGGCATAGATTTCCCTGCTGGCTCTTTGGGCGTGGGACCAATCTCCAGACAGATGGCCATTTTTGGGCCTGGCGCGGCGCCAAGTGAGAAAGTGTGGTTTTGAGGCTGAAGGCAGCAGGAAAGCTTGCAGCCCCCAGGTCTGTGTGGCTGTGCAAGCGTTTCCCAAAGAGCTTTAGAACAAGACATAGTTTTCCCTGATGGCTCTTTGGGCGTGGGACCAATCTCCAGAGATATGGGCATTTTTGTGCCTGGCGCGGCGCCAAGTGGGAAAGGGTGGTTTTGAGGCTGAAGGCAGCAGGAAAGCCTGCAGACCCCAGGTCTGTTTGGCTACGCAAGCAGTTCCCAAAGAGCTTTAGAACAAGGCATAGTTTTCCCTGCTGGCTCTTTGGGCGTGGGACCAATCTCCAGACACACGGGCATTTTTGGTCCTGGCGCGGCGCCAAGTGGGAAAGGGTGATTTTGAGGCTGAAGGCAGTTGGAAAGCCTGCAGCCCCCAGGTCTGTGGTGCTACGCAAGCGATTCCCAAAGAGCTTTAGAACAAGGCATAGTTTTCCCTGCTGGCTCTTTGGGAGTGGGACCAATCTCCAGCCATATGGCCATTTTTGGGCCTGGCGCGGTGCCAAGTGGGAAAGGGTGGTTTTGAGGCTGAAGGCAGCAGGAAAGCCTGCAGCCCCCAGGTCTGTGGGGCTACGCAAGCGGTTCCCAAAGAGCTTTAGAACAAGGCATAGTTTTCCCTGCTGGCTCTTTGGGCGTGGGACCAATCTCCAGCCATATGGGCATTTTTTGGCCTGGCGCGGCGCCAAGTGGGAAAGGGTGGTTTTGAGGCTGAAGGCAGCAGGAAAGCCTGCAGCCCCCAGGTGTGTGGGGCTACGCAAGCGGTTCCCAAAGAGCTTTAGAACAAGGCATAGATTTCCCTGCTGGCTCTTTGGGCGTGGGACCAATCTCCAGGGATATGGCCATTTTTGTGCCTGGCGCGGCGCCAGGTGGGAAAGGGTGGTTTTGAGGCTGAAGGCAGCAGGAAAGCCTGCAGCCCCCAGGTCTGTGGGGCTACGCAAGCGGTTCCCAAAGAGGTTTAGAACAAGGCATAGTTTTCCCTGCTGGCTTTATGAGCGTGGGACCAATCTCCAGACAGATGGCCATTTTTGTGCCTGGCGCGGCGCCAAGTGGGAAAGGGTGGTTTTGAGGCTGAAGGTAGTTGGAAAGCCTGCAGCCCCCAGGTCTGTGGGGCTACGCAAGCATTTCCCAAAGAGCTTTAGAACAAGGCATAGATTTCCCTGCTGGCTCTTTGGGCGTGGGACCAATCTCCAGACAGATGGCCATTTTTGGGCCTGGCGCGGCGCCAAGTGAGAAAGTGTGGTTTTGAGGCTGAAGGCAGCAGGAAAGCCTGCAGCCCCCAGGTCTGTGTGGCTGTGCAAGCGTTTCCCAAAGAGCTTTAGAACAAGACATAGTTTTCCCTGCTGGCTCTTTGGGAGTGGGACCACTCTAAAGGGATGTGGCCATTTTTGTGCCTGGCGCGTCGCCAAGTGGGAAAGGGTGGTTTTGAGGCTGAAGGCAGCAGGAAAGCTTGCAGCCCCCAGGTCTGTGGGGCTACGCAAGCGGTTCCCAAAGAGCTTTAGAACAAGGCATAGTTTTCCCTGCTGGCTCTTTGGGCGTGCGACCAATCTCCAGACAAATGGCCATTTTTGGGCCTGGCCCGGCACCAAGTGGGAAAGGGTGGTTTTGAGGCTGAAGGCAGCAGGAAAGCCTGCAGACCCCAGGTCTGTGTGGCTGCGCAAGCGGTTCCCAAAGAGCTTTAGAACAAGGCATAGTTTTCCCTGCTGGCTCTTTGGGCGTGGGACCAATCTCCGGACAGATGGCTATTTTTGGGCCTGGCGTGGCGCCAAGTGGGAAAGGGTGGTTTTGAGGCTGAAGGCAGCAGGAAAGCCTGCAGCCCCCAGGTCTGTGGGGCTACGCAAGCGTTTCCCAAAGAGCTTTAGAACAAGGCATAGTTTTCCCTGCTGGCTCTTTGGGCGTGGGACCAATCTCCAGACAGATGGCCATTTTTGTGCCTGGCGCGTCGCCAAGTGGGAAAGGGTGGTTTTGAGGCTGAAGGCAGCAGGAAAGCCTGCAGCCCCCAGGTGTGTGGGGCTACGCAAGCGGTTCCCAAAGAGCTTTAGAACAAGGCATAGTTTTCCCTGCTGGCTCTTTGGGCGTGGGACCAATCTCCAGAGATATGGGCATTTTTGTGCCTGGCGCAGCGCCAAGTGGGAAAGGGTGGTTTTGAGGCTGAAGGCAGCAGGAAAGCCTGCAGCCCCCAGGTCTGTGGGGCTACATAAGCGTTTCCCAAAGAGCTTTAGAACAAGGCATAGATTTCCCTGCTGGCTCTTTGGGCGTGGGACCAATCTCCAGCCATATGGCCATTTTTGTGCCTGACGCGGCGCCAAGTGGGAAAGGGTGGTTTTGAGGCTGAAGGCAGCAGGAAAGCCTGCAGCCCCCAGGTCTGTTTGGCTACGCAAGCGGTTCCCAAAGAGCTTTAGAACAAGGCATAGTTTTCCCTGCTGGCTCTTTGGGCATGGGACCAATCTCCAGAGATAAGGCCATTTTTGTTCCTGGTGCGGCGCCTAGTGGGAAAGGGTGTTTTTGAGGCTGAAGGCAGCAGGAAAGCCTGCAGCCCCCAGGTGTGTGGGGCTACGCAAGCGGTTCCCAAAGAGCTTTAGAACAAGGCATAGTTTTCCCTGCTGGCTCTTTGGGCGTGGGACCAATCTCCAGACAAATGGCCATTTTTGGGCCTGGCACGGCACCAAGTGGGAAAGGGTGGTTTTGAGGCTGAAGGCAGCAGGAAAGCCTGCAGCCCCCAGGTCTGTGGGGTTATGCAAGCGGTTCCCAAAGAGCTTTAGAACAAGGCATAGTTTTCCCTGCTGGCTCTTTGGGCGTGGGACCAATCTCCAGCCATACGGGCATTTTTGTGCCTGGCGCGGCGCCAAGTGGGAAAGGGTGGTTTTGAGGCTGAAGGCAGCAGGAAAGCCTGCAGCCCCCAGGTGTGTGGGGCTACGCAAGCGGTTCCCAAAGAGCTTTAGAACAAGGCATAGATTTCCCTGCTGGCTCTTTGGGCGTGGGGCCAATCTCCAGCCATATGGGCATTTTTGGGCCTGGCGCGGCGCCAAGTGGGAAAGGGTGGTTTTGAGGCTGAAGGCAGCAGGAAAGCCTGCAGCCCCCAGGTCTGTGGGGCTACGCAAGCGGTTCCCAAAGAGCTTTAGAACAAGGCATAGTTTTCCCTGCTGGCTCTTTGGGCGAGGGACCAATCTCCAGAGATATGGGCATTTTTGTGCCTGGCGCGGCGCCAAGTGGGAAAGGGTGGTTTTGAGGCTGAAGGCAGCAGGAAAGCCTGCAGCCCCAAGGTCTGTGGGGCTACGCAAGCGGTTCCCAAAGAGCTTTAGAACAAGGCATAGTTTTCCCTGCTGGCTCTTCGGGCATGGGACCAATCTCCAGACACATGGCCATTTTTGGGCCTGGTGTGGCGCCAAGTGGGAAAGGGTGGTTTTGAGGCTGAAGGCAGCAGGAAAGCCTGCAGCCCCCAGGTCTGTGGGGCTACGCAAGCGTTTCCCAAAGAGCTTTAGAACAAGGCATAGTTTTCCCTGCTGGCTCTTTGGGCGTGGGACCAATCTCCAGACACATGGCCATTTTTGGGCCTGGCGCGTCGCCAAGTGGGAAAGGGTGGTTTTGAGGCTGAAGGCAGCAGGAAAGCCTGCAGCCCCCAGGTGTGTGGGGCTACGCAAGCGGTTCCCAAAGAGCTTTAGAACAAGGCATAGTTTTCCCTGCTGGCTCTTTGGGCGTGGGACCAGTCTCCAGACACACGGCCATTTCTGTGCCTGGCGCGGCGCCAAGTGGGAAAGGGTGGTTTTGAGGCTGAAGGCAGCAGGAAAGCCTGCAGCCCCCAGGTCTGTTTGGCTACGCAAGCGATTCCCAAAGAGCTTTAGAACAAGGCATAGATTTCCCTGCTGGCTCTTTGGGCGTGGGGCCAATCTCCAGCCATATGGGCATTTTTGGGCCTGGCGCGGCGCCAAGTGGGAAAGGGTGGTTTTGAGGCTGAAGGCAGCAGGAAAGCCTGCAGCCCCCAGGTCTGTGGGGCTACGCAAGCGGTTCCCAAAGAGCTTTAGAACAAGGCATAGTTTTCCCTGCTGGCTCTTTGGGCGAGGGACCAATCTCCAGAGATATGGGCATTTTTGTGCCTGGCGCGGCGCCAAGTGGGAAAGGGTGGTTTTGAGGCTGAAGGCAGCAGGAAAGCCTGCAGCCCCAAGGTCTGTGGGGCTACGCAAGCGGTTCCCAAAGAGCTTTAGAACAAGGCATAGTTTTCCCTGCTGGCTCTTCGGGCATGGGACCAATCTCCAGACACATGGCCATTTTTGGGCCTGGTGTGGCGCCAAGTGGGAAAGGGTGGTTTTGAGGCTGAAGGCAGCAGGAAAGCCTGCAGCCCCCAGGTCTGTGGGGCTACGCAAGCGTTTCCCAAAGAGCTTTAGAACAAGGCATAGTTTTCCCTGCTGGCTCTTTGGGCGTGGGACCAATCTCCAGACACATGGCCATTTTTGGGCCTGGCGCGTCGCCAAGTGGGAAAGGGTGGTTTTGAGGCTGAAGGCAGCAGGAAAGCCTGCAGCCCCCAGGTGTGTGGGGCTACGCAAGCGGTTCCCAAAGAGCTTTAGAACAAGGCATAGTTTTCCCTGCTGGCTCTTTGGGCGTGGGACCAGTCTCCAGACACACGGCCATTTCTGTGCCTGGCGCGGCGCCAAGTGGGAAAGGGTGGTTTTGAGGCTGAAGGCAGCAGGAAAGCCTGCAGCCCCCAGGTCTGTTTGGCTACGCAAGCGATTCCCAAAGAGCTTTAGAACAAGGCATAGTTTTCCCTGCTGGCTCTTTGGGCGTGGGACCAATCTCCAGACAGATGGCCATTTTTGGTCCTGGCGCGGCGCCAAGTGGGAAAGGGTGGTTTTGAGGCTGAAGGCAGCAGGAAAGCCTGCAGCCCCCAGGTCTGTGGGGCTACGCAAGCGGTTCCCAAAGAGCTTTAGAACAAGGCATAGTTTTCCCTGCTGGCTCTTTGGGCGTGGGACCAATCTCCAGACACACGGCCATTTCTGTGCCTGGCGCGGCGCCAAGTGGGAAAGGGTGGTTTTGAGGCTGAAGGCAGCAGGAAAGCCTGCAGCCCCCAGGTCTGTGGGGCTACGCAAACGGTTCCCAAAGAGGTTTAGAACAAGGCATAGTTTTCCCTGCTGGCTTTATGAGCGTGGGACCAATCTCCAGACAGATGGCCATTTTTGTGCCTGGCGCGGCGCCAAGTGGGAAAGGGTGGTTTTGAGGCTGAAGGCAGCAGGAAAGCCTGCAGCCCCCAGGTCTGTGGGGCTGCGCAAGTGTTTCCCAAAGAGCTTTAGAACAAGACATAGTTTTCCCTGCTGGCTCTTTGGGCGTGGGACCAATCTCCAGCCATATGGCCATTTTTGGGCCTGGCGCGGCGCCAAGTGGGAAAGGGTGTTTTTGAGGCTGAAGGCAGCAGGAAAGCCTGCAGCCCCCAGGTCTGTGTGGCTGCGCAAGCGGTTCCCAAAGAGCTTTAGAACAAGGCATAGTTTTCCCTGCTGGCTCTTTGGGCGTGGGACCATTCTCCGGACAGATGGCTATTTTTGGGCCTGGCGTGGCGTCAAGTGGGAAAGGGTGTTTTGGAGGCTGAAGGCAGCAGGAAAGCCTGCAGCCCCCAGGTCTGTGGGGCTACGCAAGCGGTTCCCAAAGAGCTTTAGAACAAGGCATAGTTTTCCCTGCTGGCTCTTTGGGCGTGGGACCAATCTCCAGCCATATGGCCATTTTTGTGCCTGGCGCGGCGCCAAGTGGGAAAGGGTGGTTTTGAGGCTGAAGGCAGCAGGAAAGCCTGTAGCCCCCAGGTGTGTGGGGCTACGCAAGCGGTTCCCAAAGAGCTTTAGAACAAGGCATAGTTTTCCCTGCTGGCTCTTTGGGCGTGGGACCAATCTCCAGCCATACGGGCATTTTTGGTCCTGGCGCGGCGCCAAGTGGGAAAGGGTGGTTTTGAGGCTGAAGGCAGCAGGAAAGCCTGCAGCCCCCAGGTGTGTGGGGCTACGCAAGCGGTTCCCAAAGAGCTTTAGAACAAGGCATAGTTTTCCCTGCTGGCTCTTTGGGCATGGGACCAATCTCCAGAGATAAGGCCATTTTTGTTCCTGGTGCGGCGCCTAGTGGGAAAGGGTGTTTTTGAGGCTGAAGGCAGCAGGAAAGCCTGCAGCCCCCAGGTGTGTGGGGCTACGCAAGCGGTTCCCAAAGAGCTTTAGAACAAGGCATAGTTTTCCCTGCTGGCTCTTTGGGCGTGGGACCAATCTCCAGACAAATGGCCATTTTTGGGCCTGGCACGGCACCAAGTGGGAAAGGGTGGTTTTGAGGCTGAAGGCAGCAGGAAAGCCTGCAGCCCCCAGGTCTGTGGGGTTATGCAAGCGGTTCCCAAAGAGCTTTAGAACAAGGCATAGTTTTCCCTGCTGGCTCTTTGGGCGTGGGACCAATCTCCAGCCATACGGGCATTTTTGTGCCTGGCGCGGCGCCAAGTGGGAAAGGGTGGTTTTGAGGCTGAAGGCAGCAGGAAAGCCTGCAGCCCCCAGGTGTGTGGGGCTACGCAAGCGGTTCCCAAAGAGCTTTAGAACAAGGCATAGATTTCCCTGCTGGCTCTTTGGGCGTGGGGCCAATCTCCAGCCATATGGGCATTTTTGGGCCTGGCGCGGCGCCAAGTGGGAAAGGGTGGTTTTGAGGCTGAAGGCAGCAGGAAAGCCTGCAGCCCCCAGGTCTGTGGGGCTACGCAAGCGGTTCCCAAAGAGCTTTAGAACAAGGCATAGTTTTCCCTGCTGGCTCTTTGGGCGAGGGACCAATCTCCAGAGATATGGGCATTTTTGTGCCTGGCGCGGCGCCAAGTGGGAAAGGGTGGTTTTGAGGCTGAAGGCAGCAGGAAAGCCTGCAGCCCCAAGGTCTGTGGGGCTACGCAAGCGGTTCCCAAAGAGCTTTAGAACAAGGCATAGTTTTCCCTGCTGGCTCTTCGGGCATGGGACCAATCTCCAGACACATGGCCATTTTTGGGCCTGGTGTGGCGCCAAGTGGGAAAGGGTGGTTTTGAGGCTGAAGGCAGCAGGAAAGCCTGCAGCCCCCAGGTCTGTGGGGCTACGCAAGCGTTTCCCAAAGAGCTTTAGAACAAGGCATAGTTTTCCCTGCTGGCTCTTTGGGCGTGGGACCAATCTCCAGACACATGGCCATTTTTGGGCCTGGCGCGTCGCCAAGTGGGAAAGGGTGGTTTTGAGGCTGAAGGCAGCAGGAAAGCCTGCAGCCCCCAGGTGTGTGGGGCTACGCAAGCGGTTCCCAAAGAGCTTTAGAACAAGGCATAGTTTTCCCTGCTGGCTCTTTGGGCGTGGGACCAGTCTCCAGACACACGGCCATTTCTGTGCCTGGCGCGGCGCCAAGTGGGAAAGGGTGGTTTTGAGGCTGAAGGCAGCAGGAAAGCCTGCAGCCCCCAGGTCTGTTTGGCTACGCAAGCGATTCCCAAAGAGCTTTAGAACAAGGCATAGTTTTCCCTGCTGGCTCTTTGGGCGTGGGACCAATCTCCAGACAGATGGCCATTTTTGGTCCTGGCGCGGCGCCAAGTGGGAAAGGGTGGTTTTGAGGCTGAAGGCAGCAGGAAAGCCTGCAGCCCCCAGGTCTGTGGGGCTACGCAAGCGGTTCCCAAAGAGCTTTAGAACAAGGCATAGTTTTCCCTGCTGGCTCTTTGGGCGTGGGACCAATCTCCAGACACACGGCCATTTCTGTGCCTGGCGCGGCGCCAAGTGGGAAAGGGTGGTTTTGAGGCTGAAGGCAGCAGGAAAGCCTGCAGCCCCCAGGTCTGTGGGGCTACGCAAACGGTTCCCAAAGAGGTTTAGAACAAGGCATAGTTTTCCCTGCTGGCTTTATGAGCGTGGGACCAATCTCCAGACAGATGGCCATTTTTGTGCCTGGCGCGGCGCCAAGTGGGAAAGGGTGGTTTTGAGGCTGAAGGCAGCAGGAAAGCCTGCAGCCCCCAGGTCTGTGGGGCTGCGCAAGTGTTTCCCAAAGAGCTTTAGAACAAGACATAGTTTTCCCTGCTGGCTCTTTGGGCGTGGGACCAATCTCCAGCCATATGGCCATTTTTGGGCCTGGCGCGGCGCCAAGTGGGAAAGGGTGTTTTTGAGGCTGAAGGCAGCAGGAAAGCCTGCAGCCCCCAGGTCTGTGTGGCTGCGCAAGCGGTTCCCAAAGAGCTTTAGAACAAGGCATAGTTTTCCCTGCTGGCTCTTTGGGCGTGGGACCATTCTCCGGACAGATGGCTATTTTTGGGCCTGGCGTGGCGTCAAGTGGGAAAGGGTGTTTTGGAGGCTGAAGGCAGCAGGAAAGCCTGCAGCCCCCAGGTCTGTGGGGCTACGCAAGCGGTTCCCAAAGAGCTTTAGAACAAGGCATAGTTTTCCCTGCTGGCTCTTTGGGCGTGGGACCAATCTCCAGCCATATGGCCATTTTTGTGCCTGGCGCGGCGCCAAGTGGGAAAGGGTGGTTTTGAGGCTGAAGGCAGCAGGAAAGCCTGTAGCCCCCAGGTGTGTGGGGCTACGCAAGCGGTTCCCAAAGAGCTTTAGAACAAGGCATAGTTTTCCCTGCTGGCTCTTTGGGCGTGGGACCAATCTCCAGCCATACGGGCATTTTTGGTCCTGGCGCGGCGCCAAGTGGGAAAGGGTGGTTTTGAGGCTGAAGGCAGCAGGAAAGCCTGCAGCCCCCAGGTGTGTGGGGCTACGCAAGCGGTTCCCAAAGAGCTTTAGAACAAGGCATAGTTTTCCCTGCTGGCTCTTTGGGCGTGGGACCAATCTCCAGACAGATGGGCATTTTTGTGCCTGGCGCGGCGCCAAGTGGGAAAGGGTGGTTTTGAGGCTGAAGGCAGCAGGAAAGCCTGCAGCCCCCAGGTGTTTGGGGCTACGCAAGCGGTTCCCAAAGAGCTTTAGAACAAGGCATAGTTTTCCCTGCTGGCTCTTTGGGCGTGGGACCAGTCTCCAGACACACGGCCATTTCTGTGCCTGGCGCGGCGCCAAGTGGGACAGGGTGGTTTTGAGGCTGAAGGCAGCAGGAAAGCCTGCAGACCCCAGGTCTGTTTGGCTACGCAAGCGGTTCCCAAAGAGCTTTAGAACAAGGCATAGTTTTCCCTCCTGGCTCTTTGGGCGTGGGACCAATCTCCAGACACACGGCCATTTTTGGTCCTGGCGCGTCGCCAAGTGGGAAAGGGTGGTTTTGAGGCTGAAGGCAGCAGGAAAGCCTGCAGCCCCCAGGTCTGTGGGGCTACGCAAGCGGTTCCCAAAGAGCTTTAGAACAAGGCATAGTTTTCCCTGCTGGCTCTTTGGGCGTGGGACCAATCTCCAGGGATGTGGCCATTTTTGTGCCTGGCGAGTCGCCAAGTGGGAAAGGGTGGTTTTGAGGCTGAAGGCAGCAGGAAAGCCTGCAGCCCCCAGGTGTGTGGGGCTACGCAAGCGGTTCCCAAAGAGCTTTAGAACAAGGCATAGTTTTCCCTGCTGGCTCTTTGGGAGTGGGACAACTCTAAAGGGATGTGGCCATTTTTGTGCCTGGCGCGTCGCCAAGTGGGAAAGGGTGGTTTTGAGGCTGAAGGCAGCAGGAAAGCTTGCAGCCCCCAGTTGTGTGGGGCTACGCAAGCGGTTCCCAAAGAGCTTTAGAACAAGGCATAGTTTTCCCTGCTGGCTCTTTGGGCATGGGACCAATCTCCAGACACATGGCCATTTTTGTGCCTGGTGCGGCGCCTAGTGGGAAAGGGTGGTTTTGAGGCTGAAGGCAGCAGGAAAGCCTGCAGCCCCCAGGTCTGTGGGGCTACGCAAGCGGTTCCCAAAGAGGTTTAGAACAAGGCATAGTTTTCCCTGCTGGCTCTTTGGGCGTGGGACCAATCTCCAGACAAATGGCCATTTTTGGGCCTGGCACGGCACCAAGTGGGAAAGGGTGGTTTTGAGGCTGAAGGCAGCAGGAAAGCCTGCAGCCCCCAGATCTGTGTGGCTGCGCAAGCGGTTCCGAAAGAGCTTTAGAACAAGGCATAGTTTTCCCTGCTGGCTCTTTGGGCGTGGGACCAATCTCCATCCATACGGGCATTTTTGGGCCTGGCGCCGCACCAAGTGGGAAAGGGTGGTTTTGAGGCTGAAGGCAGCAGGAAAGCCTGCAGCCCCCAGGTCTGTGGGGCTACGCAAGCGGTTCCCAAAGAGCTTTAGAACAAGGCATAGTTTTCCCTGCTGGCTCTTTGGGCGTGGGACCAATCTCCAGACAGATGGGCATTTTTGTGCCTGGCGCGGCGCCAAGTGGGAAAGGGTGGTTTTGAGGCTGAAGGCAGCAGGAAAGCCTGCAGCCCCCAGGTCTGTGGGGCTACGCAAGCGGTTCCCAAAGAGCTTTAGAACAAGGCATAGTTTTCCCTGCTGGCTCTTTGTGCGTGGGACCAATCTCCAGCCATATGGGCATTTTTGGGCCTGGCGCGGCGCCAAGTGGGAAAGGGTGGTTTTGAGGCTGAAGGCAGCAGGAAAGCCTGCAGACCCCAGGTCTGTTTGGCTACGCAAGCGGTTCCCAAAGAGCTTTAGAACAAGGCATAGTTTTCCCTGCTGGCTCTTTGGGCGTGGGACCAATCTCCAGACACACGGCCATTTTTGGTCCTGGCGCGGCGCCAAGTGGGAAAGGGTGGTTTTGAGGCTGAAGGCAGCAGGAAAGCCTGCAGCCCCCAGGTGTGTGGGGCTACGCAAGCGGTTCCCAAAGAGCTTTAGAACAAGGCATAGTTTTCCCTGCTGGCTCTTTGGGCGTGGGAACAATGGACAGACATACGGAAATCTTGGAGGCTGGCGCGGAACCAAGTGGAAAAGGGTGGTTTTGAGGCTGAAGGCAGCAGGAAAGCCTGCAGCCCCCAGGTGTGTGGGGCTACGCAAGCGGTTCCCAAAGAGCTTTAGAACAAGGCATAGTTTTCCCTGCTGGCTCTTTGGGAGTGGGACCACTCTAAAGGGATGTGGCCATTTTTGTGCCTGGCGCTGCGCCAAGTGGGAAAGGGTGGTTTTGAGGCTGAAGGCAGCAGGAAAGCCTGCAGCCCCCAGTTGTGTGGGGCTACGCAAGCGGTTCCCAAAGAGCTTTAGAACAAGGCATAGTTTTCCCTGCTGGCTCTTTGGGCATGGGACCAATCTCCAGACAAATGGCCATTTTTGTGCCTGGTGCGGCGCCTAGTGGGAAAGGGTGGTTTTGAGGCTGAAGGCAGCAGGAAAGCCTGCAGCCCCCAGGTCTGTGGGGCTGCGCAAGCGGTTCCGAAGGAGCGTTAGAACAAGGCATAGTTTTCCCTGCTGGCTCTTTGGGCGTGGGACCAATCTCCGGACAGATGGCTATTTTTGGGCCTGGCGTGGCGTCAAGTGGGAAAGGGTGTTTTTGAGCCTGAAGGCAGCAGGAAAGCCTGCAGCCCCCAGGTCTGTGGGGCTACGCAAGCGGTTCCCAAAGAGCTTTAGAACAAGGCATAGTTTTCCCTGCTGGCTCTTTGGGCGTGGGACCAATCTCCAGCCATACGGGCATTTTTGGTCCTGGCGCGGCGCCAAGTGGGAAAGGGTGGTTTTGAGGCTGAAGGCAGCAGGAAAGCCTGCAGCCCCCAGTTGTGTGGGGCTACGCAAGCGTTTCCCAAAGAGCTTTAGAACAAGGCATAGTTTTCCCTGCTGGCTCTTTGGGCGTGGGACCAATCTCCAGACAGATGGGCATTTTTGTGCCTGGCGCGGCGCCAAGTGGGAAAGGGTGGTTTTGAGGCTGAAGGCAGCAGGAAAGCCTGCAGCCCCCAGGTCTGTGGGGCTACGCAAGCGGTTCCCAAAGAGCTTTAGAACAAGGCATAGTTTTCCCTGCTGGCTCTTTGTGCGTGGGACCAGTATCCAGACACACGGTCATTTCTGTGCCTGGCGCGGCGCCAAGTGGGACAGGGTGGTTTTGAGGCTGAAGGCAGCAGGAAAGCCTGCAGACCCCAGGTCTGTTTGGCTACGCAAGCGGTTCCCAAAGAGCTTTAGAACAAGGCATAGTTTTCCCTGCTGGCTCTTTGGGCGTGGGACCAATCTCCAGCCATACGGGCATTTTTGGTCCTGGCGCGGCGCCAAGTGGGAAAGGGTGGTTTTGAGGCTGAAGGCAGCAGGAAAGCCTGCAGCCCCCAGGTCTGTGGGGCTACGCAAGCGGTTCCCAAAGAGCTTTAGAACAAGGCATAGTTTTCCCTGCTGGCTCTTTGGGCGTGGGAACAATGGACAGACATACGGAAATCTTGGAGGCTGGCGCGGAACCAAGTGGAAAAGGGTGGTTTTGAGGCTGAAGGCAGCAGGAAAGCCTGCAGCCCCCAGGTGTGTGGGGCTACGCAAGCGGTTCCCAAAGAGCTTTAGAACAAGGCATAGTTTTCCCTGCTGGCTCTTTGGGAGTGGGACCACTCTAAAGGTATGTGGCCATTTTTGTGCCTGGCGCGTCGCCAAGTGGGAAAGGGTGGTTTTGAGGCTGAAGGCAGCAGGAAAGCCTGCAGCCCCCAGGTGTGTGGGGCTACGCAAGCGGTTCCCAAAGAACTTTAGAACAAGGCATAGTTTTCCCTGCTGGCTCTTTGGGCATGGGACCAATCTCCAGACAAATGGCCATTTTTGTGCCTGGTGCGGCGCCTAGTGGGAAAGGGTGGTTTTGAGGCTGAAGGCAGCAGGAAAGCCTGCAGCCCCCAGGTGTGTGGGGCTACGCAAGCGGTTCCCAAAGAGCTTTAGAACAAGGCATAGTTTTCCCTGCTGGCTCTTTGGGCGTGGGACCAATCTCCAGACAAATGGCCATTTTTGGGCCTGGCACGGCACCAAGTGGGAAAGGGTGGTTTTGAGGCTGAAGGCAGCAGGAAAGCCTGCAGCCCCCAGGTGTGTGGGGCTACGCAAGCGGTTCCCAAAGAGCTTTAGAACAAGGCATAGTTTTCCCTGCTGGCTTTATGAGCGTGAGACCAATCTCCAGACAGATGGCCATTTTTGTGCCTGGCGCGGCGCCAAGTGGGAAAGGGTGGTTTTGAGGCTGAAGGCAGCAGGAAAGCCTGCAGCCCCCAGGTGTGTGGGGCTACGCAAGCGGTTCCCAAAGAGCTTTAGAACAAGGCATAGTTTTCCTTGCTGGCTCTTTGGGCGTGGGACCAATCTCCAGAGATATGGGCATTTTTGTGCCTGGCGCGGTGCCAAGTGAGAAAGTGTGGTTTTGAGGCTGAAGGCAGCAGGAAAGCCTGCAGCCCCCAGGTCTGTGGGGCTCCGCAAGCGTTTCCCAAAGAACTTTAGATCAAGACATAGTTTTCCCTGCTGGCTCTTTGGGCGTGGGACCAATCTCCAGCCATATGGCCATTTTTGGGCCTGGCGCGGCGCCAAGTGGGAAAGGGTGGTTTTGAGGCTGAAGGCAGCAGGAAAGCCTGCAGCCCCCAGGTCTGTGTGGCTGCGCAAACGGTTCCGAAGGAGCGTTAGAACAAGGCATAGTTTTCCCTGCTGGCTCTTTGGGCGTGGGACCAATCTCCGGACAGATGGCTATTTTTGGGCCTGGCGTGGCGTCAAGTGGGAAAGGGTGTTTTTGAGCCTGAAGGCAGCAGGAAAGCCTGCAGCCCCCAGGTGTGTGGGGCTACGCAAGCGTTTCCCAAAGAGCTTTAGAACAAGGCATAGTTTTCCCTGCTGGCTCTTTGGGCGTGGGACCAATCTCCAGACAGATGGCCATTTTTGGTTCTGGCGCGGCGCTAAGTGGGAAAGGATGGTTTTGAGGCTGAAGGCAGCAGGAAAGCCTGCAGCCCCCAGGTGTGTGGGGCTACGCAAGCGTTTCCCAAAGAGCTTTAGAACAAGGCATAGTTTTCCCTGCTGGCTCTTTGGGCGTGGGACCAATCTCCGGACAGATGGCCATTTTTGTGCCTGGCGCGGCGCCAAGTGGGAAAGGGTGGTTTTGAGGCTGAAGGCAGCAGAAAAGCCTGCAGCCCCCAGGTGTGTGGGGCTACACAAACGGTTCCCAAAGAGGTTTAGAACAAGGCATAGTTTTCCCTGCTGGCTTTATGAGCGTGGGACCAATCTCCAGACAGATGGCCATTTTTGTGCCTGGCGCGGCGCCAAGTGGGAAAGGGTGGTTTTGAGGCTGAAGGCAGCAGGAAAGCCTGCAGCCCCCAGGTCTGTGTGGCTGCGCAAGCGTTTCCCAAAGAGCTTTAGAACAAGGCATAGTTTTCCCTGCTGGCTCTTTGGGCGTGGGACCAATCTCCAGCCATATGGCCATTTTTGGGCCTGGCGCGGCGCCAAGTGGGAAAGGGTGGTTTTGAGGCTGAAGGCAGCAGGAAAGCCTGCAGCCCCCAGGTCTGTGTGGCTGCGCAAGCGGTTCCGAAAGAGCTTTAGAACAAGGCATAGTTTTCCCTGCTGGCTCTTTGGGCGTGGGACCAATCTCCAGCCATATGGGCATTTTTGGGCCTGGCGCGGCGCCAAGTGGGAAAGGGTGGTTTTGAGGCTGAAGGCAGCAGGAAAGCCTGCAGCCCCCAGGTGTGTGGGGCTACGCAAGCGGTTCCCAAAGAGCTTTAGAACAAGGCATAGTTTTCCCTGCTGGCTCTTTGGGCGTGGGACCAGTCTCCAGACACACGGCCATTTTTGTGCATGACGCGGCGCCAAGTGGGAAAGGGTGGTTTTGAGGCTGAAGGCAGTTGGAAAGCCTGCAGCCCCCAGGTCTGTGGGGCTACGCAAGCGGTTCCCAAAGAGCTTTAGAACAAGGCATAGTTTTCCTTGCTGGCTCTTTGGGCGTGGGACCAATCTCCAGAGATATGGGCATTTTTGTGCCTGGCGCGGTGCCAAGTGAGAAAGTGGGGTTTTGAGGCTGAAGGCAGCAGGAAAGCCTGCAGCCCCCAGGTCTGTGGGGCTACGCAAGCGGTTCCCAAAGAGCTTTAGAACAAGGCATAGTTTTCCCTGCTGGCTCTTTGGGCGTGGGAACAATGGACAGACATACGGAAATCTTGGAGGCTGGCGCGGAACCAAGTGGAAAAGGGTGGTTTTGAGGCTGAAGGCAGCAGGAAAGCCTGCAGCCCCCAGGTGTGTGGGGCTACGCAAGCGGTTCCCAAAGAGCTTTAGAACAAGGCATAGTTTTCCCTGCTGGCTCTTTGGGAGTGGGACCACTCTAAAGGGATGTGGCCATTTTTGTGCCTGGCGCTGCGCCAAGTGGGAAAGGGTGGTTTTGAGGCTGAAGGCAGCAGGAAAGCTTGCAGCCCCCAGTTGTGTGGGGCTACGCAAGCGGTTCCCAAAGAGCTTTAGAACAAGGCATAGTTTTCCCTGCTGGCTCTTTGGGCATGGGACCAATCTCCAGACAAATGGCCATTTTTGTGCCTGGTGCGGCGCCTAGTGGGAAAGGGTGGTTTTGAGGCTGAAGGCAGCAGGAAAGCCTGCAGCCCCCAGGTGTGTGGGGCTACGCAAGCGGTTCCCAAAGAGCTTTAGAACAAGGCATAGTTTTCCCTGCTGGCTCTTTGGGCGTGGGACCAATCTCCAGACAAATGGCCATTTTTGGGCCTGGCACGGCACCAAGTGGGAAAGGGTGTTTTTGAGGCTGAAGGCAGCAGGAAAGCCTGCAGCCCCCAGGTGTGTGGGGCTACGCAAGCGGTTCCCAAAGAGCTTTAGAACAAGGCATAGTTTTCCCTGCTGGCTTTATGAGCGTGGGACCAATCTCCAGACAGATGGCCATTTTTGTGCCTGGCGCGGCGCCAAGTGGGAAAGGGTGGTTTTGAGGCTGAAGGCAGTTGGAAAGCCTGCAGCCCCCAGGTCTGTGGGGCTGCGCAAGCGTTTCCCAAAGAACTTTAGATCAAGACATAGTTTCCCCTGCTGGCTCTTTGGGCGTGGGACCAATCTCCAGCCATATGGCCTTTTTTGGGCCTGGCGCGGCGCCAAGTGGGAAAGGGTGGTTTTGAGGCTGAAGGCAGCAGGAAAGCCTGCAGCCCCCAGGTCTGTGTGGCTGCGCAAGCGGTTCCGAAGGAGCGTTAGAACAAGGCATAGTTTTCCCTGCTGGCTCTTTGGGCGTGGGACCAATCTCCGGACAGATGGCTATTTTTGGGCCTGGCGTGGCGTCAAGTGGGAAAGGGTGTTTTTGAGCCTGAAGGCAGCAGGAAAGCCTGCAGCCCCCAGGTCTGTGGGGCTACGCAAGCGGTTCCCAAAGAGCTTTAGAACAAGGCATAGTTTTCCCTGCTGGCTCTTTGGGCGTGGGACCAATCTCCAGCCATACGGGCATTTTTGGTCCTGGCGCGGCGCCAAGTGGGAAAGTGTGGTTTTGAGGCTGAAGGCAGCAGGAAAGCCTGCAGCCCCCAGTTGTGTGGGGCTACGCAAGCGGTTCCCAAAGAGCTTTAGAACAAGGCATAGTTTTCCCTGCTGGCTCTTTGGGCGTGGGACCAATCTCCAGACAGATGGGCATTTTTGTGCCTGGCGCGGCGCCAAGTGGGAAAGGGTGGTTTTGAGGCTGAAGGCAGCAGGAAAGCCTGCAGCCCCCAGGTGTGTGGGGCTACGCAAGCGGTTCCCAAAGAGCTTTAGAACAAGGCATAGTTTTCCCTGCTGGCTCTTTGTGCGTGGGACCAGTCTCCAGACACACGGTCATTTCTGTGCCTGGCGCGGCGCCAAGTGGGACAGGGTGGTTTTGAGGCTGAAGGCAGCAGGAAAGCCTGCAGACCCCAGGTCTGTTTGGCTACGCAAGCGGTTCCCAAAGAGCTTTAGAACAAGGCATAGTTTTCCCTGCTGGCTCTTTGGGCGTGGGACCAATCTCCAGACACACGGCCATTTTTGGTCCTGGCGCGGCGCCAAGTGGGAAAGGGTGGTTTTGAGGCTGAAGGCAGCAGGAAAGCCTGCAGCCCCCAGGTCTGTGGGGCTACGCAAGCGGTTCCCAAAGAGCTTTAGAACAAGGCATAGTTTTCCCTGCTGGCTCTTTGGGCGTGGGAACAATGGACAGACATACGGAAATCTTGGAGGCTGGCGCGGAACCAAGTGGAAAAGGGTGGTTTTGAGGCTGAAGGCAGCAGGAAAGCCTGCAGCCCCCAGGTGTGTGGGGCTACGCAAGCGGTTCCCAAAGAGCTTTAGAACAAGGCATAGTTTTCCCTGCTGGCTCTTTGGGAGTGGGACCACTCTAAAGGTATGTGGCCATTTTTGTGCCTGGCGCGTCGCCAAGTGGGAAAGGGTGGTTTTGAGGCTGAAGGCAGCAGGAAAGCTTGCAGCCCCCAGGTGTGTGGGGCTACGCAAGCGGTTCCCAAAGAGCTTTAGAACAAGGCATAGTTTTCCCTGCTGGCTCTTTGGGCGTGGGACCAATCTCCAGAAAAATGGCCATTTTTGGGCCTGGCACGGCACCAAGTGGGAAAGGGTGGTTTTGAGGCTGAAGGCAGCAGGAAAGCCTGCAGCCCCCAGGTGTGTGGGGCTACGCAAGCGGTTCCCAAAGAGCTTTAGAACAAGGCATAGTTTTCCCTGCTGGCTTTATGAGCGTGAGACCAATCTCCAGACAGATGGCCATTTTTGTGCCTGGCGCGGCGCCAAGTGGGAAAGGGTGGTTTTGAGGCTGAAGGCAGTTGGAAAGCCTGCAGCCCCCAGGTGTGTGGGGCTACGCAAGCGGTTCCCAAAGAGCTTTAGAACAAGGCATAGTTTTCCTTGCTGGCTCTTTGGGCGTGGGACCAATCTCCAGAGATATGGGCATTTTTGTGCCTGGCGCGGTGCCAAGTGAGAAAGTGTGGTTTTGAGGCTGAAGGCAGCAGGAAAGCCTGCAGCCCCCAGGTCTGTGGGGCTGCGCAAGCGTTTCCCAAAGAACTTTAGATCAAGACATAGTTTTCCCTGCTGGCTCTTTGGGCGTGGGACCAATCTCCAGCCATATGGGCATTTTTGGGCCTGGCGCGGCGCCAAGTGGGAAAGGGTGGTTTTGAGGCTGAAGGCAGCAGGAAAGCCTGCAGCCCCCAGGTCTGTGTGGCTGCGCAAACGGTTCCGAAGGAGCGTTAGAACAAGGCATAGTTTTCCCTGCTGGCTCTTTGGGCGTGGGACCAATCTCCGGACAGATGGCTATTTTTGGGCCTGGCGTGGCGTCAAGTGGGAAAGGGTGTTTTTGAGGCTGAAGGCAGCAGGAAAGCCTGCAGCCCCCAGGTCTGTGGGGCTACGCAAGCGGTTCCCAAAGAGCTTTAGAACAAGGCATAGTTTTCCCTGCTGGCTCTTTGGGCGTGGGACCAATCTCCAGCCATACGGGCATTTTTGGTCCTGGCGCGGCGCCAAGTGGGAAAGGGTGGTTTTGAGGCTGAAGGCAGCAGGAAAGCCTGCAGCCCCCAGGTCTGTGTGGCTGCGCAAGCGGTTCCGAAAGAGCTTTAGAACAAGGCATAGTTTTCCCTGCTGGCTCTTTGGGCGTGGGACCAATCTCCGGACAAATGGGTATTTTTGGGCCTGGCGTGGCGTCAAGTGGGAAAGGGTGTTTTTGAGGCTGAAGGCAGCAGGAAAGCCTGCAGCCCCCAGGTGTGTGGGGCTACGCAAGCGGTTCCCAAAGAGCTTTAGAACAAGGCATAGTTTTCCCTGCTGGCTCTTTGGGCGTGGGACCAGTCTCCAGACACACGGCCATTTTTGTGCATGACGCGGCGCCAAGTGGGAAAGGGTGGTTTTGAGGCTGAAGGCAGTTGGAAAGCCTGCAGCCCCCAGGTCTGTGGGGCTACGCAAGCGGTTCCCAAAGAGCTTTAGAACAAGGCATAGTTTTCCCTGCTGGCTCTTTGGGCATGGGACCAATCTCCAGACAAATGGCCATTTTTGTGCCTGGTGCGGCGCCTAGTGGGAAAGGGTGGTTTTGAGGCTGAAGGCAGCAGGAAAGCCTGCAGCCCCCAGGTGTGTGGGGCTACGCAAGCGGTTCCCAAAGAGCTTTAGAACAAGGCATAGTTTTCCCTGCTGGCTCTTTGGGCGTGGGACCAATCTCCAGACAAATGGCCATTTTTGGGCCTGGCACGGCACCAAGTGGGAAAGGGTGTTTTTGAGGCTGAAGGCAGCAGGAAAGCCTGCAGCCCCCAGGTGTGTGGGGCTACGCAAGCGGTTCCCAAAGAGCTTTAGAACAAGGCATAGTTTTCCCTGCTGGCTTTATGAGCGTGGGACCAATCTCCAGACAGATGGCCATTTTTGTGCCTGGCGCGGCGCCAAGTGGGAAAGGGTGGTTTTGAGGCTGAAGGCAGTTGGAAAGCCTGCAGCCCCCAGGTCTGTGGGGCTGCGCAAGCGTTTCCCAAAGAACTTTAGATCAAGACATAGTTTCCCCTGCTGGCTCTTTGGGCGTGGGACCAATCTCCAGCCATATGGCCTTTTTTGGGCCTGGCGCGGCGCCAAGTGGGAAAGGGTGGTTTTGAGGCTGAAGGCAGCAGGAAAGCCTGCAGCCCCCAGGTCTGTGTGGCTGCGCAAGCGGTTCCGAAGGAGCGTTAGAACAAGGCATAGTTTTCCCTGCTGGCTCTTTGGGCGTGGGACCAATCTCCGGACAGATGGCTATTTTTGGGCCTGGCGTGGCGTCAAGTGGGAAAGGGTGGTTTTGAGGCTGAAGGCAGCAGGAAAGCTTGCAGCCCCCAGTTGTGTGGGGCTACGCAAGCGGTTCCCAAAGAGCTTTAGAACAAGGCATAGTTTTCCCTGCTGGCTCTTTGGGCATGGGACCAATCTCCAGACAAATGGCCATTTTTGTGCCTGGTGCGGCGCCTAGTGGGAAAGGGTGGTTTTGAGGCTGAAGGCAGCAGGAAAGCCTGCAGCCCCCAGGTGTGTGGGGCTACGCAAGCGGTTCCCAAAGAGCTTTAGAACAAGGCATAGTTTTCCCTGCTGGCTCTTTGGGCGTGGGACCAATCTCCAGACAAATGGCCATTTTTGGGCCTGGCACGGCACCAAGTGGGAAAGGGTGTTTTTGAGGCTGAAGGCAGCAGGAAAGCCTGCAGCCCCCAGGTGTGTGGGGCTACGCAAGCGGTTCCCAAAGAGCTTTAGAACAAGGCATAGTTTTCCCTGCTGGCTTTATGAGCGTGGGACCAATCTCCAGACAGATGGCCATTTTTGTGCCTGGCGCGGCGCCAAGTGGGAAAGGGTGGTTTTGAGGCTGAAGGCAGTTGGAAAGCCTGCAGCCCCCAGGTCTGTGGGGCTGCGCAAGCGTTTCCCAAAGAACTTTAGATCAAGACATAGTTTCCCCTGCTGGCTCTTTGGGCGTGGGACCAATCTCCAGCCATATGGCCTTTTTTGGGCCTGGCGCGGCGCCAAGTGGGAAAGGGTGGTTTTGAGGCTGAAGGCAGCAGGAAAGCCTGCAGCCCCCAAGTCTGTGTGGCTGCGCAAGCGGTTCCGAAGGAGCGTTAGAACAAGGCATAGTTTTCCCTGCTGGCTCTTTGGGCGTGGGACCAATCTCCGGACAGATGGCTATTTTTGGGCCTGGCGTGGCGTCAAGTGGGAAAGGGTGTTTTTGAGCCTGAAGGCAGCAGGAAAGCCTGCAGCCCCCAGGTCTGTGGGGCTACGCAAGCGGTTCCCAAAGAGCTTTAGAACAAGGCATAGTTTTCCCTGCTGGCTCTTTGGGCGTGGGACCAATCTCCAGCCATACGGGCATTTTTGGTCCTGGCGCGGCGCCAAGTGGGAAAGTGTGGTTTTGAGGCTGAAGGCAGCAGGAAAGCCTGCAGCCCCCAGTTGTGTGGGGCTACGCAAGCGGTTCCCAAAGAGCTTTAGAACAAGGCATAGTTTTCCCTGCTGGCTCTTTGGGCGTGGGACCAATCTCCAGACAGATGGGCATTTTTGTGCCTGGCGCGGCGCCAAGTGGGAAAGGGTGGTTTTGAGGCTGAAGGCAGCAGGAAAGCCTGCAGCCCCCAGGTGTGTGGGGCTACGCAAGCGGTTCCCAAAGAGCTTTAGAACAAGGCATAGTTTTCCCTGCTGGCTCTTTGTGCGTGGGACCAGTCTCCAGACACACGGTCATTTCTGTGCCTGGCGCGGCGCCAAGTGGGACAGGGTGGTTTTGAGGCTGAAGGCAGCAGGAAAGCCTGCAGACCCCAGGTCTGTTTGGCTACGCAAGCGGTTCCCAAAGAGCTTTAGAACAAGGCATAGTTTTCCCTGCTGGCTCTTTGGGCGTGGGACCAATCTCCAGACACACGGCCATTTTTGGTCCTGGCGCGGCGCCAAGTGGGAAAGGGTGGTTTTGAGGCTGAAGGCAGCAGGAAAGCCTGCAGCCCCCAGGTCTGTGGGGCTACGCAAGCGGTTCCCAAAGAGCTTTAGAACAAGGCATAGTTTTCCCTGCTGGCTCTTTGGGCGTGGGAACAATGGACAGACATACGGAAATCTTGGAGGCTGGCGCGGAACCAAGTGGAAAAGGGTGGTTTTGAGGCTGAAGGCAGCAGGAAAGCCTGCAGCCCCCAGGTGTGTGGGGCTACGCAAGCGGTTCCCAAAGAGCTTTAGAACAAGGCATAGTTTTCCCTGCTGGCTCTTTGGGAGTGGGACCACTCTAAAGGTATGTGGCCATTTTTGTGCCTGGCGCGTCGCCAAGTGGGAAAGGGTGGTTTTGAGGCTGAAGGCAGCAGGAAAGCTTGCAGCCCCCAGGTGTGTGGGGCTACGCAAGCGGTTCCCAAAGAGCTTTAGAACAAGGCATAGTTTTCCCTGCTGGCTCTTTGGGCATGGGACCAATCTCCAGACAAATGGCCATTTTTGTGCCTGGTGCGGCGCCAAGTGGGAAAGGGTGGTTTTGAGGCTGAAGGCAGCAGGAAAGCCTGCAGCCCCCAGGTGTGTGGGGCTACGCAAGCGGTTCCCAAAGAGCTTTAGAACAAGGCATAGTTTTCCCTGCTGGCTCTTTGGGCGTGGGACCAATCTCCAGACAAATGGCCATTTTTGGGCCTGGCACGGCACCAAGTGGGAAAGGGTGGTTTTGAGGCTGAAGGCAGCAGGAAAGCCTGCAGCCCCCAGGTGTGTGGGGCTACGCAAGCGGTTCCCAAAGAGCTTTAGAACAAGGCATAGTTTTCCCTGCTGGCTTTATGAGCGTGAGACCAATCTCCAGACAGATGGCCATTTTTGTGCCTGGCGCGGCGCCAAGTGGGAAAGGGTGGTTTTGAGGCTGAAGGCAGTTGGAAAGCCTGCAGCCCCCAGGTGTGTGGGGCTACGCAAGCGGTTCCCAAAGAGCTTTAGAACAAGGCATAGTTTTCCTTGCTGGCTCTTTGGGCGTGGGACCAATCTCCAGAGATATGGGCATTTTTGTGCCTGGCGCGGTGCCAAGTGAGAAAGTGTGGTTTTGAGGCTGAAGGCAGCAGGAAAGCCTGCAGCCCCCAGGTCTGTGGGGCTGCGCAAGCGTTTCCCAAAGAACTTTAGATCAAGACATAGTTTTCCCTGCTGGCTCTTTGGGCGTGGGACCAATCTCCAGCCATATGGCCATTTTTGGGCCTGGCGCGGCGCCAAGTGGGAAAGGGTGGTTTTGAGGCTGAAGGCAGCAGGAAAGCCTGCAGCCCCCAGGTCTGTGTGGCTGCGCAAACGGTTCCGAAGGAGCGTTAGAACAAGGCATAGTTTTCCCTGCTGGCTCTTTGGGCGTGGGACCAATCTCCGGACAGATGGCTATTTTTGGGCCTGGCGTGGCGTCAAGTGGGAAAGGGTGTTTTTGAGCCTGAAGGCAGCAGGAAAGCCTGCAGCCCCCAGGTCTGTGGGGCTACGCAAGCGTTTCCCAAAGAGCTTTAGAACAAGGCATAGTTTTCCCTGCTGGCTCTTTGGGCGTGGGACCAATCTCCAGCCATATGGCCATTTTTGTGCCTGGCGCGGCACCAAGTGGGAAAGGGTGGTTTTGAGGCTGAAGGCAGCAGGAAAGCCTGCAGCCCCCAGGTGTGTGGGGCTACGCAAGCGGTTCCCAAAGAGCTTTAGAACAAGGCATAGTTTTCCCTGCTGGCTCTTTGGGCGTGGGACCAATCTCCAGCCATACGGGCATTTTTGGTCCTGGCGCGGCGCCAAGTGGGAAAGGGTGGTTTTGAGGCTGAAGGCAGCAGGAAAGCCTGCAGCCCCCAGGTCTGTGTGGCTGCGCAAGCGGTTCCGAAAGAGCTTTAGAACAAGGCATAGTTTTCCCTGCTGGCTCTTTGGGCGTGGGACCAATCTCCGGACAAATGGGTATTTTTGGGCCTGGCGTGGCGTCAAGTGGGAAAGGGTGTTTTTGAGGCTGAAGGCAGCAGGAAAGCCTGCAGCCCCCAGGTCTGTGGGGCTACGCAAGCGTTTCCCAAAGGGCTTTAGAACAAGGCATAGTTTTCCCTGCTGGCTCTTTGGGCGTGGGACCAATCTCCAGCCATATGGCCATTTTTGTGCCTGGCGCGGCACCAAGTGGGAAAGGGTGGTTTTGAGGCTGAAGGCAGCAGGAAAGCCTGCAGCCCCCAGGTGTGTGGGGCTACGCAAGCGGTTCCCAAAGAGCTTTAGAACAAGGCATAGTTTTCCCTGCTGGCTCTTTGGGCGTGGGACCAATCTCCAGCCATACGGGCATTTTTGGTCCTGGCGCGGCGCCAAGTGGGAAAGGGTGGTTTTGAGGCTGAAGGCAGCAGGAAAGCCTGCAGCCCCCAGGTGTGTGGGGCTACGCAAGCGGTTCCCAAAGAGCTTTAGAACAAGGCATAGTTTTCCCTGCTGGCTCTTTGGGCGTGGGACCAATCTCCAGCCATATGGGCATTTTTGGGCCTGGCGCGGCGCCAAGTGGGAAAGGGTGGTTTTGAGGCTGAAGGCAGCAGGAAAGCCTGCAGCCCCCAGGTGTGTGGGGCTACGCAAGCGGTTCCCAAAGAGCTTTAGAACAAGGCATAGTTTTCCCTGCTGGCTCTTTGGGCGTGGGACCAATCTCCAGACAGATGGCCATTTTTGGTTCTGGCGCGGCGCTAAGTGGGAAAGGATGGTTTTGAGGCTGAAGGCAGCAGGAAAGCCTGCAGACCCCAGGTGTGTGGGGCTACGCAAGCGTTTCCCAAAGAGCTTTAGAACAAGGCATAGTTTTCCCTGCTGGCTCTTTGGGCGTGGGACCAATCTCCGGACAGATGGCTATTTTTGGGCCTGGCGTGGCGTCAAGTGGGAAAGGGTGGTTTTGAGCCTGAAGGCAGCAGGAAAGCCTGCAGCCCCCAGGTGTGTGGGGCTACGCAAGCGTTTCCCAAAGAGGTTTAGAACAAGGCATAGTTTTCCCTGCTGGCTTTATGAGCGTGGGACCAATCTCCAGACAGATGGCCATTTTTGTGCCTGGCGCGGCGCCAAGTGGGAAAGGGTGGTTTTGAGGCTGAAGGCAGCAGGAAAGCCTGCAGCCCCCAGGTCTGTGGGGCTACGCAAGCGGTTCCCAAAGAGCTTTAGAACAAGGCATAGTTTTCCCTGCTGGCTCTTTGGGCGTGGGAACAATGGACAGACATACGGAAATCTTGGAGGCTGGCGCGGAACCAAGTGGAAAAGGGTGGTTTTGAGGCTGAAGGCAGCAGGAAAGCCTGCAGCCCCCAGGTGTGTGGGGCTACGCAAGCGGTTCCCAAAGAGCTTTAGAACAAGGCATAGTTTTCCCTGCTGGCTCTTTGGGAGTGGGACCACTCTAAAGGGATGTGGCCATTTTTGTGCCTGGCGCTGCGCCAAGTGGGAAAGGGTGGTTTTGAGGCTGAAGGCAGCAGGAAAGCCTGCAGCCCCCAGGTGTGTGGGGCTACGCAAGCGGTTCCCAAAGAGCTTTAGAACAAGGCATAGTTTTCCCTGCTGGCTCTTTGGGCATGGGACCAATCTCCAGACAAATGGCCATTTTTGTGCCTGGTGCGGCGCCTAGTGGGAAAGGGTGGTTTTGAGGCTGAAGGCAGCAGGAAAGCCTGCAGCCCCCAGGTCTGTGTGGCTGCGCAAGCGGTTCCGAAGGAGCGTTAGAACAAGGCATAGTTTTCCCTGCTGGCTCTTTGGGCGTGGGACCAATCTCCGGACAGATGGCTATTTTTGGGCCTGGCGTGGCGTCAAGTGGGAAAGGGTGTTTTTGAGCCTGAAGGCAGCAGGAAAGCCTGCAGCCCCCAGGTCTGTGGGGCTACGCAAGCGGTTCCCAAAGAGCTTTAGAACAAGGCATAGTTTTCCCTGCTGGCTCTTTGGGCGTGGGACCAATCTCCAGCCATACGGGCATTTTTGGTCCTGGCGCGGCGCCAAGTGGGAAAGGGTGGTTTTGAGGCTGAAGGCAGCAGGAAAGCCTGCAGCCCCCAGTTGTGTGGGGCTACGCAAGCGGTTCCCAAAGAGCTTTAGAACAAGGCATAGTTTTCCCTGCTGGCTCTTTGGGCGTGGGACCAATCTCCAGAGAGATGGGCATTTTTGTGCCTGGCGCGGCGCCAAGTGGGAAAGGGTGGTTTTGAGGCTGAAGGCAGCAGGAAAGCCTGCAGCCCCCAGGTCTGTGGGGCTACGCAAGCGGTTCCCAAAGAGCTTTAGAACAAGGCATAGTTTTCCCTGCTGGCTCTTTGTGCGTGGGACCAGTCTCCAGACACACGGTCATTTCTGTGCATGGCGCGGCGCCAAGTGGGACAGGGTGGTTTTGAGGCTGAAGGCAGCAGGAAAGCCTGCAGACCCCAGGTCTGTTTGGCTACGCAAGCGGTTCCCAAAGAGCTTTAGAACAAGGCATAGTTTTCCCTGCTGGCTCTTTGGGCGTGGGACCAATCTCCAGCCATACGGGCATTTTTGGTCCTGGCGCGGCGCCAAGTGGGAAAGGGTGGATTTGAGGCTGAAGGCAGCAGGAAAGCCTGCAGCCCCCAGGTCTGTGGGGCTACGCAAGCGGTTCCCAAAGAGCTTTAGAACAAGGCATAGTTTTCCCTGCTGGCTCTTTGGGCGTGGGAACAATGGACAGACATACGGAAATCTTGGAGGCTGGCGCGGAACCAAGTGGAAAAGGGTGGTTTTGAGGCTGAAGGCAGCAGGAAAGCCTGCAGCCCCCAGGTGTGTGGGGCTACGCAAGCGGTTCCCAAAGAGCTTTAGAACAAGGCATAGTTTTCCCTGCTGGCTCTTTGGGAGTGGGACCACTCTAAAGGTATGTGGCCATTTTTGTGCCTGGCGCGTCGCCAAGTGGGAAAGGGTGGTTTTGAGGCTGAAGGCAGCAGGAAAGCCTGCAGCCCCCAGGTGTGTGGGGCTACGCAAGCGGTTCCCAAAGAGCTTTAGAACAAGGCATAGTTTTCCCTGCTGGCTCTTTGGGCGTGGGACCAATCTCCAGACAAATGGCCATTTTTGGGCCTGGCACGGCACCAAGTGGGAAAGGGTGGTTTTGAGGCTGAAGGCAGCAGGAAAGCCTGCAGCCCCCAGGTGTGTGGGGCTACGCAAGCGGTTCCCAAAGAGCTTTAGAACAAGGCATAGTTTTCCCTGCTGGCTTTATGAGCGTGAGACCAATCTCCAGACAGATGGCCATTTTTGTGCCTGGCGCGGCGCCAAGTGGGAAAGGGTGGTTTTGAGGCTGAAGGCAGTTGGAAAGCCTGCAGCCCCCTGGTGTGTGGGGCTACGCAAGCGGTTCCCAAAGAGCTTTAGAACAAGACATAGTTTTCCTTGCTGGCTCTTTGGGCGTGGGACCAATCTCCAGAGATATGGGCATTTTTGTGCCTGGCGCGGTGCCAAGTGAGAAAGTGTGGTTTTGAGGCTGAAGGCAGCAGGAAAGCCTGCAGCCCCCAGGTCTGTGGGGCTGCGCAAGCGTTTCCCAAAGAACTTTAGATCAAGACATAGTTTTCCCTGCTGGCTCTTTGGGCGTGGGACCAATCTCCAGCCATATGGCCATTTTTGGGCCTGGCGCGGCGCCAAGTGGGAAAGGGTGGTTTTGAGGCTGAAGGCAGCAGGAAAGCCTGCAGCCCCCAGGTCTGTGTGGCTGCGCAAACGGTTCCGAAGGAGCGTTAGAACAAGGCATAGTTTTCCCTGCTGGCTCTTTGGGCGTGGGACCAATCTCCGGACAGATGGCTATTTTTGGGCCTGGCGTGGCGTCAAGTGGGAAAGGGTGTTTTTGAGCCTGAAGGCAGCAGGAAAGCCTGCAGCCCCCAGGTGTGTGGGGCTACGCAAGCGTTTCCCAAAGAGCTTTAGAACAAGGCATAGTTTTCCCTGCTGGCTCTTTGGGCGTGGGACCAATCTCCGGACAGATGGCCATTTTTGTGCCTGGCGCGGCGCCAAGTGGGAAAGGGTGGTTTTGAGGCTGAAGGCAGCAGAAAAGCCTGCAGCCCCCAGGTGTGTGGGGCTACACAAACGGTTCCCAAAGAGGTTTAGAACAAGGCATAGTTTTCCCTGCTGGCTTTATGAGCGTGGGACCAATCTCCAGACAGATGGCCATTTTTGGTCCTGGCGCGGCGCCAAGTGGGAAAGGGTGGTTTTGAGGCTGAAGGCAGCAGGAAAGCCTGCAGCCCCCAGGTCTGTGAGGCTGCGCAAGCGGTTCCGAAAGAGCTTTAGAACAAGGCATAGTTTTCCATGCTGGCTCTTTGGGCGTGGGACCAATCTCCGGACAAATGGGTATTTTTGGGCCTGGCGTGGCGTCAAGTGGGAAAGGGTGTTTTTGAGGCTGAAGGCAGCAGGAAAGCCTGCAGCCCCCAGGTCTGTGGGGCTACGCAAGCGTTTCCCAAAGAGCTTTAGAACAAGGCATAGTTTTCCCTGCTGGCTCTTTGGGCGTGGGACCAATCTCCAGCCATATGGCCATTTTTGTGCCTGGCGCGGCACCAAGTGGGAAAGGGTGGTTTTGAGGCTGAAGGCAGCAGGAAAGCCTGCAGCCCCCAGGTGTGTGGGGCTACGCAAGCGGTTCCCAAAGAGCTTTAGAACAAGGCATAGTTTTCCCTGCTGGCTCTTTGGGCGTGGGACCAGTCTCCAGACACACGGCCATTTTTGTGCATGACGCGGCGCCAAGTGGGAAAGGGTGGTTTTGAGGCTGAAGGCAGTTGGAAAGCCTGCAGCCCCCAGGTCTGTGGGGCTACGCAAGCGGTTCCCAAAGAGCTTTAGAACAAGGCATAGTTTTCCCTGCTGGCTCTTTGGGCGTGGGACCAATCTCCAGAGATATGGGCATTTTTGTGCCTGGCGCGGTGCCAAGTGGGAAAGTGGGGTTTTGAGGCTGAAGGCAGCAGGAAAGCCTGCAGCCCCCAGGTCTGTGGGGCTACGCAAGCGGTTCCCAAAGAGCTTTAGAACAAGGCATAGTTTTCCCTGCTGGCTCTTTGGGCGTGGGAACAATGGACAGACATACGGAAATCTTGGAGGCTGGCGCGGAACCAAGTGGAAAAGGGTGGTTTTGAGGCTGAAGGCAGCAGGAAAGCCTGCAGCCCCCAGGTGTGTGGGGCTACGCAAGCGGTTCCCAAAGAGCTTTAGAACAAGGCATAGTTTTCCCTGCTGGCTCTTTGGGAGTGGGACCACTCTAAAGGGATGTGGCCATTTTTGTGCCTGGCGCTGCGCCAAGTGGGAAAGGGTGGTTTTGAGGCTGAAGGCAGCAGGAAAGCTTGCAGCCCCCAGTTGTGTGGGGCTACGCAAGCGGTTCCCAAAGAGCTTTAGAACAAGGCATAGTTTTCCCTGCTGGCTCTTTGGGCATGGGACCAATCTCCAGACAAATGGCCATTTTTGTGCCTGGTGCGGCGCCTAGTGGGAAAGGGTGGTTTTGAGGCTGAAGGCAGCAGGAAAGCCTGCAGCCCCCAGGTGTGTGGGGCTACGCAAGCGGTTCCCAAAGAGCTTTAGAACAAGGCATAGTTTTCCCTGCTGGCTCTTTGGGCGTGGGACCAATCTCCAGACAAATGGCCATTTTTGGGCCTGGCACGGCACCAAGTGGGAAAGGGTGGTTTTGAGGCTGAAGGCAGCAGGAAAGCCTGCAGCCCCCAGTTGTGTGGGGCTACGCAAGCGGTTCCCAAAGAGCTTTAGAACAAGGCATAGTTTTCCCTGCTGGCTCTTTGGGCGTGGGACCAATCTCCAGAGAGATGGGCATTTTTGTGCCTGGCGCGGCGCCAAGTGGGAAAGGGTGGTTTTGAGGCTGAAGGCAGCAGGAAAGCCTGCAGCCCACAGGTCTGTGGGGCTACGCAAGCGGTTCCCAAAGAGCTTTAGAACAAGGCATAGTTTTCCCTGCTGGCTCTTTGTGCGTGGGACCAGTCTCCAGACACACGGTCATTTCTGTGCCTGGCGCGGCGCCAAGTGGGACAGGGTGGTTTTGAGGCTGAAGGCAGCAGGAAAGCCTGCAGACCCCAGGTCTGTTTGGCTACGCAAGCGGTTCCCAAAGAGCTTTAGAACAAGGCATAGTTTTCCCTGCTGGCTCTTTGGGCGTGGGACCAATCTCCAGCCATACGGGCATTTTTGGTCCTGGCGCG